>NC_141163.1:114497359-114804631 GCF_053477565.2 Lygodium microphyllum
TGATGCGCCGTCGATCCTACAAGTGTAATGAGCTTACCTTGATGCTTGATCGAGTTCCCTCCTCTCTCTTACACTCCGGTAGCTCCACGATTCTTGATGCTAGCTCAAGCATCCTCAAGCCTCCTCCATCTCCAAGCTCCATCCTCCATAGCCATGCGCGCGAGAGAAGAGAAGAGAAGAGAAGAGAAGAAGAGAAGAGGAGATGGTGAAGGGCTTCACCCAATTGATCCCTCACTCCCACACACTCACTCCCTCACACTCTCACACTCCCTCTCTCAAGAGCACACACAAGCAAGAAGGAGATAAGAAGAGAGGAAGAAGAAGACTCCTTTTGCCACACACCAAAAGAATGAGCTTCTCATTCACTTTTCAACTTTATATACAAAGCCCTAAATTCTTTTTGGGCGGTCATCCCCTTTTCCCTTTTTTACATGGCCGGCCGTAGCCTAGGCCCTTTTTCCCATTTCCCACTATTCTAATTTATCCTATTCCCAACTAATGCGTACACTTTGCACAGGAGCGAGCCTGGTGCTCTTTTACAAGGATTCGGGGGCGGCGCTTCCACATTTAATGGTGCGCCTTTTACTCTTTTGCTGTCTCGAGGCGACACTGAGGCTTTTCAGGGGTCGTGCCAAGCATTTCAATTTCCAGGGCGCCTTCTCCTTCTTTTATCCTGAGCCTTTTTGCTATTTTCCTTTTTTACTTTTTTCCAATTTCCTGCTCCTCTGTGCTGCGGTAAATACGGTAAACATCCACCCGTGCGCTCCCATTGTGAAGCTTAGATAGTGATGCAAATAGATGATAGACGAAGAGATTAGGGTAGCTGAATGACCCATGTAGTAACTTTAGTTATTTCAAATTTGATTTTTTTCATTTCTCAAGCATCGAAAGCAAGCACTTTGGGACCCATGTTGTAACTTTAGTTATTCAAATTTGATTTTTTTTCATTTCTCAAGCATCGAAAGCAAGCATACCCAAATGCATGTAGGATATTGAAAGTCCACATTGGAGGAGCTTGCACGCTCTAAGCAAATATACCCAAATGCATGTAGCATATTGAAAGTCCATATTAGAGGATCTATCAAAAAGCAGCATTTTCGTGTTAGATGTGCTTTACATGGCAATGACAAGTACCTCAATTATGGGAGGCGCTTAAAATATATTGAAAAGAATTACAAATCCTTCACATGATAATGATAATTTCAAGAGTTATGTCTTTGTTTATTTTTTTGTGAGAAAGCAATTGCTTATATTGGTTTTTGGACTATTCCAACTTGATACAACTGCACGGTTTTTTCCTTCTATCTGTGATTATCATTTCAAAAGATTTATTGTCTTAATTTTTGAGTTTTAGGTATTTTATTGTTTGAATTGGTGCGTGGTTTATTGTTTTATGAATGTTGGTTTTTATTTTCCAAAAAGTTTATCGAGATGGATTTCAATGGCATTATAGCAATGGAGTATGGAGATGTCTTTCCCAACATAGTTTTGAGTACACATGGGGGAAGCATGGCTATGCGGATTTTCCACAACTCCATTGTGTGCAAAATAGTCCAAGCATGCATTACGTACATGCACATGTGATTCTTTTAGGTTGAAAAAAAGAGATTCACAAGCATTGCTTAATATATGTAGTATCAAGCAAAGTGAGTGTGCTTTGGCAAAGAGCTTTGTTTGGTTGAAGAGATTTATAGATACCTTTACATCCCAATGGAAGAGCTTCCAATGCAAAGAAGTGACACTACCCGCCGTGCGAGAAACAATTTGCAATTAAGTGGATAATGTGATTCGGGCTGAGACCATTGAGAGGTCACCTCTTTGATGCAATAATGAATGTTGTGGGCCATTTCTTTGATTGTTCAAGCATGTGCCAATGCTACAAAGGGAGATTGGGAAGTCACAAGTTGTTCCGAGGGAACTTGATAGGTCTATTGGCAAAAATAACAAAAAGTTGCACACATCTACTACAAGACATTAGAGGCTTCTTGATAGATGGTTGATCTTTTTTATTGTGTTCTTTTATTGGAACTTCTATGATTTAATGTCATCTTCTTTGAATTTATGGATTTCATGTTCATATTGTCATTTTCTCCCTCGCGCGCGCGCACACACACACACACACACTCTCTCTCACTCACTCACTCACTCTCTCTCTCTCTCTCTCTCTCTCTCTCTCTCTCTCTCTCTCTCTCTCTCTCTCTCTCTCTCTCTCTCTCTCTCTCTCTCTCTCTCTCTCTCTGTGTATACATATAAACATACATATATACTTATTTATATATGCTAGATATCATTGTTTCAACATACATGTGTTGGATATCATTGTTTTGATATTTGTTAGTCACATTTTATTCGTTTAAGTCTTACTTATGTAAAACATACCCTTTTGTGTTCATTACATAGGACACTCCACCAAGATTTCATAAGCAATGTCTTAAACTGAGAGGAACATAATTTCAAAATATCCAAGGGGAGTTTTGAGTTAAGGGGTTTTTGGGAATGTTGCTTCCGTTTGTATGTTTTCATGCTTCTAGAGTGCATAATTATGTGTTAACCTTACCTTATCTCCATTAACAAATCCCTTTCAATAGCTTAGCCCAATTCAATTCTTTGTATGGTGGTTTGCATGTGTTGTGAATGTATAGTAGCCACAACATTTTTCCATGGGGAATATCCATGTATCAAATGATGATGTGATTGACAATGTGGATCACAATGTCTTAGGAGACATGGGGACCCATAATGATGTGCTTATGGAATGTCTAGCATACCAAAATTTTAGAAGCGCTCCTCCAATCTATGGGACTTAATGTTGTGCATCATGAACGTATCAAAGTAATAGCAATTGCTAGGTTGTGTAAGTAGAAGTCCGAGTGAACCATTGTCATATTGTGGAGGAAGAAGCGTAAATACAAGATGTGGGGCACCCACTGTTGAGTACAAATACAAAAAGAAGAACAAGTAATTGGGGAGGAGCATATGGATGCTCTAGAAGAGATAGTGCAATGCAAACGCTCATTCATTCTTGAAAATGGAGCAATCTGCTCAATTTTGGATGACTTGCCTAAGATGGATAGCCATCCCTCAATGAACATATTGGCATTCAGAGATCTTGAGGTGCTATCCATTAGGAACTTTGAAAAAGTTTGCATGCATTGCTTCACAATATTGTCGCACATGGAGACCAGGATTGGCATTCTTGGACATTTGGTAAACATTGTTACAAAAATGGTAAGATTAGGTTGCCATCTTTGCAAGAACCACCTCTACTTTTGTAAAATTTGTTGGATGGTCATTAGAGAAATAGTTGTGAATTCAAAAACAAGATTCGAGGGTATAATAGTGCACTTTCCTTCGTTTTAATGGGGGCACATGTGGATGAGCTTATAGGTACGACTAGAAATGGGTGTACTTTCTATGTACACAGTTCGGTGTATCATCACATTGGTCCAATGCTGCCTATCGCTGAGCGTGACCACGGTTCATGCAAGTGTACATGCATGATACGGAGCATGAAATTGAAAATTAATTGCATGTGTTGGTTTTCTTGCTCCCCAAATTATTGTAAGCGCTTCAAAAATTATATAGTTGCAATATATATGCCCAAGCTTTTTGCTATGTTGGTGTTTTTTATCAACACAATGATGTCGTGGAGCTAAGGATAATAATTAAAGAGAGTTGTTCTTTATCAAGGCAGTACTTAGTGCCCGTTGGAAATGAGGTTGTTGTTATTATACATGGGAATGGTGATGAAAATGAGCTCATCCATCGTGATGTCCATGTCTTCCTTCACTTGGGAGGGCTGATGTGTGCAAATGTTAAATTTGCATTGGGCGTATATGCCAATGTTGTATGTCTTGCTCATCCCAAGTGGATAAGATGGATGGCATATAAGGATTCCTTATAGTGATGTGGTGGATGACATGCCTCTTGAGTAATTAATAAACAAGGTTTGAATCACACAAATGCACTTTTGTGCATACCATATTCAAGCGTGCAATGACTCAAATGCATGTCTTCTAAGAGGAGGAAAGCTATTGCAATAGTACATGGTCAATGCATACTGTAGTATCGAGGAGTGCACAATTTCATGGTGTCATCAGAGTCATGGAACATTGCATGCATAACTTTACCATGGTTTTGGTGGATTGATGTAGACAATGCTAATATTCATGTCATGGGGGCAAATGCTGGGTAAGAGAATTGTGCTACTGTCCTCTTTCACTCATGGTCCAAGGTTCATGCATCAATTGTATTAGGACTCTATGGGAATTCTATGGACAAAGGGGAACCAAATCTATTTATAACTTTTATATGCAATTTGAAGAACTAGATTCGACAAGTGCGATTGCAAGGGCAACCGGTACACAACCACCTTGACTTTATTGCTTGCACCTTCCATGCAAAGCATGTGGATTTGATGCACACACTTATTAAGAAAAACCTTTTTGGAGAGGTAGTTGTATATGTTAGTTTTATAGAGTTCCTAAAGAGAGAGTTGCCTCATTCTCACACATTGTTGATTCTTGAAGAGTCATACAAGCCTTCAACAATAGAGCATTATGACAAAATAATCTATGCAGAGATGCTAGACAAAGGAAATTTTCCCATGTTGCATGAGACATTGGTTAGATGTAATATACATGGTCCATGTGGGCGATTTAATTCACATGATCTATGTATGAGTGAAGGAAAGTGTACAAAGGGATACCCAAAGAAGTTTGTATGTGAGACCGTTATAAATAATAATGGTTATCTAATACACATATCAATATTGAGATATGTTCCACTGTCATAATTGTGAAGCATCTTTACAAATACATATACAAAGGCAATGATAGAGCTACAATTAGGGTTGCATCATGAGACATGAAGGCGACAATGCAAATAATGCAGTCCAAATGATTGAATCATAATGCTAGGAAGACCACTCTTATGGAGTGGTTTTCTTGCAAATCAATAGTATTCTGAAGCAAGGATGTTGTTATACCAAGATTTCCCTACTTCATGGTTTGGAAGCAAGTAGAAGGGCTTGGACAAAAAGAAAAAATGATAATACCATTGGCTTGATGCTTTTTGTGTCCCCAACATCTAGTGAAATGGTACTATATATGAATGCTCTTGATGGTTTGTAGGGGAAGCACATCTTTCAAGGACTTGAGAATTGTTCAATTTGTGTTATATCCCACATTTAAGGAAGCATGTGTAGAAATGGGTATGTTGGAGAGTGATAATGAGTGATTTCAGTGTTTGTAGGAAGCTTCGAACATGTCGTTGGGTATACCATTGAGGAAATTTTTTTGTGGTAATATTAGTTTTTTGCGAGCTTTGCTAAGTCGTGGGAGAAATTTGAATTTGCAGTTGCAGTGGATATTATCTATAGACTAAGCTTGGGTGGTATGCAAGGTGATTAGCTACATATGGATGCAAGAAATAAGCCTTGAAACACCTACGATTGCTCTTGAGGTAGCATGGTAAGACTCTATCTGATTTCTTGAGGATGCCTGAAATACAGTTGCAAGGTGTAGTATCACAAGAAAATCCTCTTATTTTTGAGGAGCTTGAATATGATTGATGTAATGAGGCACAAATTGTTGATTTGATAAGATCAAGATCCAATGAAGGTCAAGTTAATGCATTTCATGCTATTTTTTGTGCCTTGCATGTTGGTGAGGAAAAGCTCTTCTTCTTGGATAGTTCTCGAGGTCGAGCAAAACATTTCTTTACAAATGTATTTTGGCAACACTACATGCACATGGTTGTTTGTCTTTGGTAACTACATCATCAAGGAGTATTGTATTGCTATTGCCAAATGGTCGCATGACACACTTGAGATTTAAGATACCATTACAATTGGAGGGCTACTCTACATGCAACATACCCGTGCAAAGTGATTTGGCAAAACTATTAAGAGAGACCCATCTCATTTTGTGAGATGAAGCTTTAATGGTGCATCATTATGCTTTTGAAGGCTTGAATAAGAGCTTGCTAGACATCATATCATGCAATTGACCTTTTGGTGGGAAGATCCTATTATTTGGAGGTGATTTTTGACAGATTTTATGTGTAGTTATCAAGAAAGATTGTAACGATATTGCTTAGCTTTGTGACAACATGTAAGTGTTGAGATATCGAGCTCCACTCATGATATGCTAGGGTGATCGTTGTGCATTTATGTCACCAACTTGTTGGTTGCAGATGTGGTTGGTACATCGCCCATGAATAATCGCTAGATGACAGCTATTCTTATCTACTCTAGTTCGTAGCTCAATTAGTATGCCACCTTAGTTAGTTGAGTTTGGTTTGAGACCCATATATAGGGTTCTTCTATTTCTTTGTACGAGAGTTCTTTTGGCTTACACAACTAAGAAGAGGAAAACTGTTTTCAGCCTCCACCTGTGTGTGTATTCCCCCATTGTGCAAGCAAGAAAGCTACAAGTGAGACTCCTTCCTTCTCTCCCACAATCGTGACAGTAAGGATTTTAAAACTGATAAAAAATATGAGTGCGTGATAATAATGGCTCTGAGAATGCAAAGATCATTGGGTAGCTTCAAGGTATTGGAGATGGTATAACCCTAACATATGCTACTAATAGAGTTACATTGCCTACAAGCATGCTCTCATTGCATGTGTTTACAATGACTTCTCTAATGTATGTGATCAAGTAGCTCTTTTTTGCTGAAAGGGCGATTCTTTCTCTAAGGAATATGGAGGTTAAACAATTGAATTTAGAAGCATTGCATTTGATGCTTGGAGATGTAAGGCAATATTATAGTGGTAATAGTATAGCTAATACAAATGATAATATGTTTCTCTACTTTGTAGAGTATGTGAATTCTCTTAATCTTAGAGGTGGATTTCCACCACATTTATTGCTCTTGAAGGTAAATGCACCGATTATTTTGCTTTGAAACTTGAATCTTGCAAGAGGACTGTATAATGGAATGAGGTTGATATGCAAGGCTTTCAATAGCAAGGTTTTGAAAGCTAAGATCATTATGGGTATAAACATTGCTGCCATATTCATTCCAAGAATAACCTTCATTCCCTCAACCTTGCACTTTCCCTTTACTATAAGGCGACAATAGTTTCATGTACATTTGGCTTTTGTAATGACTATTAACAAGGCTCAAGTACAAACTTTGACTTTAATGGGACATTATCATAAAAGCGTGGTCTTTACACACGGGCAACTTGTATGTGGCATTTTCTCGAGTGAGATCTTCTGTTGGGTTGAAAATCTTGTAGGACAATGATTGCTACGTGGGTTCCATTGTTAATATTGTGTACAAGGAAGTCTTACAAAGAGTTCGATCATATCCTATTGCAATATTCATCACACTTGATTGCTTTGAACATTATTTCTCTTTTAGGACTCATTTCATCTTTTTTAGTTTAAATTTTTCACATGCATTTCGTAGGAAAATAAAGACCCTAGTGTTTGGTTACTACCATGCATCACAAACTTAAATGAGATTGCATGACAAAATTCTACCTTTGGCACAAGAACCTAAACTGTGTAGATCTCTTGCACGTATGGTTGAGCATCTTGAGAATGTTCCATTTGTTCAGTGGAGTAGGAAGGCCTCTTTATTGAGATTATTTTTTTAAGAGGGATATGTGTAGTGTTATTATGTGGCACCCCTTCTTTATAGCCAAATTGTGTCTTGGTCACACTCAATTAGGATTCCTCCTCGATGGCAACGATGGGAGTGTCATGGCTTGCATTATTTGATGGTGATGCATCAACTAAATATGGATATCAGCCAAGGTATCTCTTCACCTTTACTTTAATTGCTTTTGTTATTTAGTGTGTTCATGAAATGTAATCTTGCTAATGTTATGTTGTGTTTTTGTAGTACATAACATGTTTGTGCAAAAGTAAAGTTTGCATGTGATGCTTCACATGATATTTCATCACCAGTGCAGGTGCAAATGAGGACACTTGCTATCATTGATAGCAATGCTTGCAAAAGAAAACTATTTGAAGACTAAATGGTAATTTTGTCCCCCTCTCTCATATGTGCAATGTTTTATATACACACAAATAGATGCTATAGATTTGAGACTCCTTCATACTTCTTAATGATCTGCATGTTGCCTAGTATACACATCATTTTAGTTGTGTTTGCAAATGCAAATAGATGTTGCAATCCGTAATAGATACTCGCAAAAGAAATCATTTGCAAACACATGTTGTCATCTGCAATAGATGCTCACAAAAGGAATCTATTTGAAGACTAAATGTTGCTTTGATCGTTTGTCTTTTGTTCGTTTTATGTTTAAATAATGCATGTTCTCTCAATCATGCATTAGTTTGTCACAAGAAAGTTTGATATTGCCAATACATTATAAAAAGTGAGTTTAGGGTTTGCTGTATAGTTAATGGGAAGGGTGTTTAGAGAGAGAGAGAGAGGAAAGGAGGGGAGTTGAAACAGCATAACACAGGCGCCCTTAAGACCCGCGCTTGCGGAGGTCCTCTCTAGGTAGTAGGATGTATGCCCACGCAGCACGCTTGCTTGTGCGAGTACTAGCGTCTTACTAGATATAGAAGACAAAAATATAGAGGCCACCTGAAACCTATAGAAGACAAAAATATAGAGGCCACGTCAGGTTTCAGGTAACGATCGTTAACGAGTTTCCTGGAGGTAGGGAGTCGGGACCGGGGTCGTGGTGAGCTAGATACCCGACACAGACTCTCAACAGCAACAGGCTGACGAATCTACAAAATGCGAAAATCGGTTAGGACAGGGCCACGGGGATCTAATTAAAAACGTACGCACACACAATCTGAGAGATGACAGACGACCGCAAGTATTCGAGTTTGTTCTCTGCCATCCATGCAATTGACGACAACGAGAATGCCTCACGCCACCACCCTCGCAGTTCGAAGCAGCACCCTGCGCCGCCGCATGCCTCACAACAACACCAAATCGCAAGGGCTTCTTCTTCTTCTTCTTCTTCTGGTGCATCAGGACCTCTACAGCAGAAAATCGCTAGGGCTTCTTCTTCTTCTTCTTCTGGTGCATCAGGACCTCCGAGTCGATCGAGAACGTCGTCTTTCTTTAAAGGACCTCTGCCCGACACATTGCAAGCTCCATCCAGCCGTGAGGCCTCCCCCCGCTCCTCCTTGCAGCAAGGGCAACGGCTCTCATCGTCCCCTCGGCCATCTCAGCCTGTTAATAATCAGACGTCCAGTGTCCCAGGTCCGCGCACATCCACACCTTCTGCTATCAATCTCCAAAAGGAGAGCCCTGTGGCCTCCCCCCGATCTTCCACACAAGTGCAAAGACTCTCCTCACTAGCCTCTCCAGAACAAAGGCCAAGAACCGGGTCTTCTTATGACCAGCAACCTGTCCAGGAACCTCGACTCATGCAGGAGGCCCCTCGCCTATCTGTTACTCCAGAACAGAGGCCAAGAACCGGGTCTTCTTATGGCCAGCAACCTGTCCAGGAACTTCGTCTGATGCAGGAGGCCCCTCGCCTATCTGGTTCTCCAGAACAGAGAACACGAACCTGGTCTTCTTATGGCAAGCAACCTGTCCAGGAACCTAGACTGACGCAGGGGGCCCCTCGCCTATCTGGTTCTCAGGCTCCAAGACTGTCTTCTGCATCCACCATACAGTCGCCAAATTTAAGACAGAGCATTGGATCAAGTGGCCCGAATGGAGTATCTCAGGTGATGCAGAGTCCGCCCTCTACGTCTGGACAGGCTCCAAGGTCATCCTCCAGAGGATCCTCCCTGTTAGTACCTCCTGTCTACGAGACACAGGAGGAAGCAGGGCAATATACACAGGGACACAAGAGAGAATCTGAGCCTTTTGAGCCTGTTGAGGACTTGACATCTCTGCGTATGCCGAGCCAGGTCTCCAGAAAGAGCTCCTATGTCAATGTACCGCAGGTCATTGAGGCCAAAAACAGTGATTATCCAGAAAGTTTACGATCTCCACGCCCATTCCCGCAGTCAGCAAGGGCTTCCTCCTCCATTCCTTCTCTAGATTCAAATCAAAGGTCAGGTACTGATGCCTACGTCACAGGTACAGACATGCAACAGATTCAGTCTCCACGTGCATCAGTGCAGTCAACCAGATTTTCCCCTTCTGGTCCTTCTCCTGATTCTAATCGAAGTTCAAGAACGAGATCATATACTGCAGAAGGAACTGGCGTGTATAAAAGTGAGGATGAAGGGGTTGCATCTCCACGCCTGTCTAATATGTCCCAGAATGCATCACGCTTTTTTCCTTTAAAGGACGGGGGCTCCAGTGCCAGCCAATCTTCTAAACCCACTGCAAGTTCTCCATATATGTTGACACATACAACATTGCCCATTTATTCCTCTCGAAACTCAGGAACAGAAATTCAGACCATGGATGAGAAGGGTGTACCATCTGATGGGGTGACTTCTTTGAACCGTTCATTGAGCCCAAGTCGGAGCTTCAAGGCTACAGAGGCTCATCAGGTAACTGAAAGTGAGCTCATGATTGATGATACACATCGGTTCCCAAAGCCTTCTTTAGTCAGGTACACGAGGAGGTCCAGAGGTGGACCATCTATTCTAGAGCCACAGGAGTTACTTCCTGAGGGGGAACAAAGAGAGCTTATTTATTCCCAGCGGCGTACGTCCAGTGAAGGACAAAAGTCAGCATCTGCAGATCCTTCCCCTTCTCGGAGCTCTCGAATGGGATCCTATCTGGTTCGACATGAAGCTTACCCTCAGATGCCTACATCTCAGACATCATCCCTACGTGTATCTACTCAAGTGCCATCAGATGTGCCTTCTAGGCACAACTCTAGGGCCGTATCATCATATGACATACCTAAAGTCAGTGTGATAGAGGGTGAAGAATTCTTAATTGAAAACCGGATGATGCCAGAGGATACAAGTGTACTTATGTCCCCTCGTACAATGTCCGACACCAGATTCTTATCTTCTGTTTCTTCTCCAGTTTCTGATGAAAGTTCTAGAACAGGTTCTTTCATGACTGAAAGTACAAGTGAACCATACATGATTGAGGATGAGGGAATGCCATCTCCTCACATCTCCATTCGGAAGTCAAGAGGAGACTCATATGTCAAGGCTCCTCAGGTCTCAAATTTTGGTCATACTGTTGCTACATGATGCGTTTATGTTTCTGTTTATCAACAGGAAGGGATATATCTTGCTATTTTCTCGTTAACAGCAATATGAGTGAAGAATAAAGCAATCTTACAATCTTATTGGCTGATGCATTAGTATGGTTGTCTCTCATTCTAATTGAATAGGTGAACAATGAGGAAAGATCATCTCTGATTCAAGGCCAGCCACCTCAAAGTACAGGGATAATCAGACCTTCACACACACATCTAGAAATGGCAAGATTGTCCTCTTCCCCTTCTTCAGGATGGAACTCGGTAGTAGCACCTAATAATGAAGGTTTTAAGGAATCTCAAATGATAAACAGTGTGGGTGTGTCATTTGCTGAATCACCCTCAGACATGTATGGCATCGAGCGTGACCCTTGGAGTGAGTCCAGCATTTTACCTACCACTTTATTCTCAGTTACATTAATGCTGCTATCCCAAATTCTCATGTTTGTGATTCTACATGGAAATAAATAAAATGGAAGCAATTACTTAGGACAATCGAGATGTTGGACTAATGGATCTATCATTTTCTCGTGCAGCCAGACAATCAGAACAGTTGCCTTCAATGCAAACTCCTGCTTCAGATAGGACATCAACAACAGCTTTTGAGGTGGGCAATGAGCAACGTGAGGTAGCCACAGCTGGGGCATCTCAATCTCCATCTGGGCGTGTTTCGAGGATTTCGTCCTCTGTCTCTTTGGCCGAATTGACCAACAACACCACTGTTCCTCAGGATACAATGGTACAGGGGCCAACAACTTTGTTAAACAGAGAGTCACTAAAGGTTTTCCCGGGCACAAATGCAGCAAATGTGGAAAGATTATCCCAGGCTTCAACTGCTCAGAGACTCGGTGAGCACGCTTTTGGAACTGATGAAATCAGTCCAGTTCGCAGACGATCATCACTTGTTCCTTCAAAGGCTTCTTTAATGGGTGATTTGACAAAACCCGATGGTATGAGGTCCCCTGCCAGTGCATCTCTTCTTGAAGCTCACATGTTCCAATCTGGAATTGAACAAAGTGGAGATGCAGATTTTTCAGTTCCTGTGATGCAGTCAGATGATTTTGAACAATCTTCCACAGGACAGTTATATCTAGAAACTCAGGTAACAGAGACAAGGAAAAACTTCGTGAGTGCTGAGTTGGAAGACTGGTTGTTTCTGGATTAAATTCGGGCCCACCTAAGCTTCATCCATCAGAACATGCTCTATACAAGTAGTGTGAAGCCGGAGGATGTTGGAAATATCCTTTCTACTTAGTGTCTATGCTTGTTATGGAATCTTGTTAAGAATGTTTGTTGCACGAGTCCTTTTATGGTTTTGAGTGATGTATAATTCGTGTCAAAGGTGAATTGCTGATATTCATTGCCAGATTTTAATCTGTGTAATGTTATCATGAAGGTACCAAGTGGTTCAATCAAGCTATCAAGGACGTTGTCTTCCAACCCTTTCATTGAGTCTCAAGACAGGGTTGATGAAGATTTTACCACTATGGATCCAGGCAGAGTGGATAATGAGATCGTGCCCCTGGAAACGAAGGAAGACTTACCAGCTAATGCTGAAGTTGTTTTTGCAACACCTGCAGTGCCAGGTGATGTCCTTAGGGATAGAACATCTTTGATGGTCTCCTCATCAGATAATGAAAAAGATGAGGGTGAAAGCCAACCTGCAGGCAGCAGGACTACTATGAGGACCAGTAGGCTCTCTCTTGCTGATGGGCTTCAAAGTTCAAAGATAAATGAGCCATCTGCAAGTTTGTCTTATAATTCTTCAAGGCTCTCTTTGAACCCTAGTTTCTGGCAAAGGTCAAGTAGCTTGTCATTTTCACAGCAGATCCAGAAACGAAACAGCATGGCAGATTCTTTACAACTTGGAGGAGTAGTTGGATCTGAAACAACACAAGATGAGAATGAATCTTCATCAACCAGCTCCTCAGAGATACAAACTGAAGAGAAGGGATCAAGCTCGAACTCTGTTATGATGTCGATGTTCACAGACAGCATGGACAAGCAACAAAGTTTGGCAAGGCCATCCTATGTAGGTGGTCCTTATGTAGAAAATTCCTGGAGTTCGCCATTAGTTACAGGCGACGAAGAAGGAATAAGGCAAGCTGCACCCGAAAGACGATCTGACTCAAGTCCAAGCATGTCTGAAAGGCAATCTGCTTCCCATTATATGCCAGAAGGTCTGGCCGTTCCAAGACCTAGCAGTGATAAGGTGAGGACATCAGGAACTTTTGCTCTTCCAAGAGTATCCAGCATTTATATGAGGGATTCCAAGGTGGATGGCCGTAAAAGCCTGGTCCAAGATTTCATATACCCCTCATTATCCTCCAAACATTCTTTCAAACAAAGCACTAAGATGGAAGCAGATCGATCAGAAGCAGTGGGTCCAGAGGACTTGTACCCTCTATCATCATCAAGACTGTCATCTCAGGAAAGCTTAGAACCAAGAAAAGACCTTACAGAAATGCAGACCCAAGAGTTCGTGTATTCTTTACCATCAATGAGGTCCTTATTGCGGCAAGATGAGGGGCTTGAAGGGGATCAAATGAACATGCCAGCTCCTCAATATTTGTATTCCTCGGTGTCAGCAAGGCATTCTCTCCATGGCGCTGTAACACCAGAGAAGGATCAGACAGAAGTACAGAATTATGCAAGAGATCCAGAGGATGAAATGCATAATGATGATGAGATGAGCAAGGAGGAGACTTTTGATGGACCTTATTTAGGTGAAAGCAAACAACAGTTTGAAACACTGAAGTCAGAGGTATATTCAAATAGTATTAAGTTTTTTGTGTGCTTTTTGGTGTGCCTTAAATCATAAGTTTTAAGGAAATGGCACACAGCACTCTGGAAGTAGACACTCGGCTCAGTTTTTGCAGAGCTTGTTAACCCTCGGAAGATCAAGATGGAAAAAATCCGAAAAACTGGAAGTGAAAGACAGTCCCAAGGCAAGAGGAAGACGAAGGACAAAGGCGACCTCGGGAAAATTTGACACACACAAAGCGTAGGAAAAAATTCTAAATGTAAGAGGAAGCGCACTTTAATATTTTAGGAAGAAGAGTGCCGGGCGCATTGTAATTCATTTTGTAGAAAAGGGCCGGGCTCTCTCCTGCGCAAGTTGTAAAAGAATGAGAGGCATGGGTTGGCCCATGCTAATAAGAAAGGAGGAGGAATGGACAAAGGCCCGGTAAAGGGGATGGCCGCCCAAGGAGGAGATAGGGCATGTATAAAAGTAAAAAATTGAATGGAAAAGTTCATTCTTGGTGTGTGGCTAAATTTGCTTTCTTCTTGCTTTTTGCTCTTGCTTCATTCTTGTGTATGAGAGAGGGAGCGTGAGAGGGAGAGTGTGTGTATGAGAGAGTGAGAGATCGTGGAGAAGCTTTTCTTCTCCTCTTTTTATCTTCTTCTTTCTCGTGTATATGGCTATGGAGGTTGAAGCTTGGAGCTTGAAGATGGAGCTTGTTTGAAAGTGCATCTTGGATCATAGAGCTACCAGTAGATGCGTGGGAGGAGGCAACTCGATCGGATTCAAATGTAAGCTCGCTACATTTGTGTGTGGGAGAGTGTGCATGGCTATGTGAGAGGTAGCCACAGCTCTTGGCTTGAAACGCTTGAAGCAATAAGTGGTTTGTGGGTCTTGCCGATGTGCTCGCGAGAGCGGCGACATTTTGATTTCGTTGCCGGAGGGCTTACGTGCTCCAAATCGAGTGATAGAGTAGGAGTTCGTCTCCAAAATGACGCTTGGTTTTAGGTAGGAAGCGAGGAAGTCGGAGGCTATTCAATCTCTCTTGTGGATTAGTTCAAGTTTAGGAAGCTTTATGTGCATTGGTTAAAGTAGAAGAAGTGTATTTTGATTAGGTTTGAGACATTAAGGTTTGGGAAATAAAGAGAAAAGAAGGAAAAGATAAGTCTCTGTATAACGTGGAAACAAGGGAATAGATAAGTCTCTGTATAACCTGGAAATAAGGGAATAAAGAGAAAAGAAGGAAAAGATAAGTCTCTATATAACATGGAAATAGGGGAATAGAGAAAGAAAGGAAAAAGATTTTTAATGCCTAGGAAGGAAAATAGAAAGTAAGGGAAGAAAGAGTGGAAGAAAAGGTGAAAAAGGGGGAAGAGAGAGCTCATTTGCACACCGAGAGATCGAGACAGAGAGCTATTGAGAGAGATAGAGGGCTACAGGTCAAGAGGCAGCAACAACAACAATTTTCGGTATACTCGCATTCGGGTCTTCTAGGTATGCCCTGAGTCTTCAATGATGTTTGTTACATTACGCTAGAGCCTTGGGTGTAGTAGCAAGTAGTGCATTGAATCATTTGAATCAATTTTGTACCATTTGGCATTTTTCCTTGGGCCGCTTGGGACAGGGACCGCAAGCAAGTCTTGGACGGCCGAATTGTCCTCGGACTTAGATGTTCGACTCGGACAATAGTCCCCTCGGACACTCGGCAGACAAGAGTCCACTCGGGCTCGGACCATTTTCGAGCCTCGGATGGCTGATCCTTAGGTCTCGGACACTTGGACGGGCACTCCTCGTCCAAGTCCGCTTGAGCTTGACCACTTGGACAGTCCTTTTTCTTGAGAGTCCACTCGGACGACTGAATTAGGAACTTGGATGGCCAAGTCTAGGGCTTGGACAGGTTGTCCAGAACACTATTTTTGGCCATTTTGACTACTCCAAGACCTGCTAAGATCAACTTCTAGCTGTCTCGCAGCCCAAGTTGGGACCCATACTTGCAAATGAGACCATAGAGCCGATTCTTACCAAAACCTCAATCTAACAAGTCTAGGAGTGACTGAAATAAGTGACCACCGGTTGCTTACTCCTTGGTAGACACCTAAGTTGACAATCTGGGCTGAACACCCATCAGACCACCTATCAAAACCCATGAGGGACCCAAAATCAACTGTTAGGAGTAATCATAATCCGCGCGAAAAAGCTGCAACAGCACAAAACTGATTGGATGTGATTAACTTCATTGAAGGGTACACTTTGCATTATAGATACTTAAGTGCATATGAAAACTGGAAGGCCTGATTTTGCGTGAAAAAAGCTGCAAGAGCATGAAACTGATTGGATGTGATTGACTTCATCGAAGGTTACACTCTGCATTATAGACACTTAAGTGCACATGAAAACTGGAAAGCCTAATTTCATACAATTCACATCGAGTCGCATCGCTCAAGCGTATAAGTGTGTATACATTTGCAGATTGATTGGATTAACAAAAGGAACATACTAAAGATGATTAAGTTACAAATGAATCCACTAGTAGGAATGCAACCTCGGAAACCAAACGAGTGATCCAAGACACTAGAGATAAATATCTAGGAAGAGCAGAGCCATTAGACCGTTGAGGGAAGGAAGGACTGGCTAGAAGTAGAGAAATCTTTAGCCGGGCTAGTCGATCTTATAGAAATACTAGTGTGTCAGGAGACAACCACCATGGCATATACCAGCTCGAAACAAGAATGACCTTGACCTTGACCATGACTTTAGCGTGGTAGGGTACCTAGATGACATTCGGTGACTTCTTATAGACAAGGATAGTGTATCATGGAAGACTTGTAGTTGATATCATAGCCGATCTTGATGAGGAGAGGAGGCGAGGATAGATCACACTGCAGCGCATAGCGAGCTATAGCCAAGAGCAAAGGGCTTAGAGGTTGTGGTAGGAGAGAGAGCTCAACAAGATTCACAGGATCCTAGCCATCTCAGATAGAAATAGAACGGGAGGCAATGGCAATAGGGAGAGAGCCATAGAAGTAGACCTTACAGTGAGCGAGCTGCTCATGAAGCGATTGCTGGACAACACTAGCGCTAAGCAAAGTGGGGTAGCCTTGGTAGCATCATTGCTAGCTAGGTTGAGAGGAGTCATCCCAAATACCAGGAGCCAAACAAAGATACCTATAGTTGCCAAGTAACTTGATAAATATCAAGCAGGCAATGACCCCTATAGCCTTATCGAGTAGTTTGAGCAGGTGTACGAGGCTAACAACCTCATGGACCCCGCTCAATGGGCACAAGCATTCGGTCTTAGCTTAGGAGACAAGGAACGGACTTGGTTTACCAGTCTAGATGATGTTGAATGTAATAATTTCAATGATCTAAAGGATCTCTTCATCAAGAGATTCTCGGAGGTAGAATAGCTTCGATAACCTTATTGTTAAGTTGATGAATGTTAGCCAAAGAGACAAAGAGGACATATAAAACTTCGTCACTCATGTGAGGAGTCTACACAAGAGGATACCTGCAGCTGAGCGACCCAATGAGAGAGTGGTCTCCACCGTATCCATTAACTGGGATCTGCAACGAAGAACTCTATAAGGCCTTAGTGAGCAACTCGAACCTGCAAAGGGATGTGCTGGCAAGAGTCTTTGAGCAGGCCATACGAGTGGATGACTTGCTTAGAGAGAGAAGCTTTAGGGCTATTCAACAAGGGAGTAATACATTTGGCAACTCTCCAAAGGCCCCAAGAACCATACCTCACTAACCCTTAACATTTTCAGCCCGTACCATCAAGTACCATGGGACTGACACTCAGCTAGGAGGGGGATAAGTTAACCCTTGGAAGACCAAGACAGAAAAAATCTGGAAAATCGGAAGTGGAAGGCAGTCCCAAGGCAAGAGGAAGACGGAGGACAAAGGCGCACTTAGGAAAATATGAAGACACGAAGCACAATAAAAAAATTCTAAATGTAAGAGGAAGCATACAAGAATAAGCGCACCTTAATATTTTAGAAAGAAGAGCACCGGGCGCATTGTAATTCATCTTGTAGAAGAGGGCTCTCTTCTGTGCAAGTTGTAAAAGAATGAGACCAAGGCCATGCTAATAGGAAAGGAGGTGAAGAAAGAGTGGAGGAATGGATAAATTCCAGACCAAAAAGGGGACGGACTCCACAATACAAAACAAACAAGCTAGCCTAACGACCCGTGGTGGGTGTTGGTGAATAAGAAAAATATGGGGGGCATGTGTAGAAGTTAATAAGAGAGACTACCCAAGGAAACTGACCCATGCATATTGGTGAAGAGGAATAATATGGGGGGATATGTGTGGAAGCTAATAAGAGAGACACCTAAGGAGACTACCATGTGAGGTGCCATGAATACAGTCAATCCAGAGTTGACCACTCTCTGACCGAAAAGGGATAAATATGCACAGATACATGTTTACAAGAATAGAATACCAATGCATGGACTAATGAAAAGGAAAATGCAAAATGTCATGCTCATGAAAAATGCTATGTAAAGTATCACTTGGACAGTGTCCTCACACAGGGAAATTGTTCACTTGTCCAAGTGTTGTTTTACAATCATAATCATCTTGATGATATGGATAATGTATAATAATAATGTCCATGAAGAAAAATAAAATAAAACCCTATAGACACTAAGAGAAGAAGTTGCCCCCTCTCACCACTTAACGGTGGAAGGAAAAGCTAGAGAGAATCTTGAGTCCCTATTAGGCTAAAGTAGAAGGGAAGTAAGCACCATGCCAATCCTGGGTAGCAAGTATTGAAAAATTGGGCAGTTTACTAGCTTGGTCAAATTATGTGCAAAATTGACTGATGATGGCATGAAATCTAGGCCGATGGTGTCTAGCTCAACCTATATATTGGTGAAATCTTCTATGTGCTTCGTCTTCGAATTGATGAGTTTACCAATAAGTGCAATGGCACTCTAGTTGTTGTTGCAGAAGGTCACCTTCGGAATGTCACATGGAAAATGAAGCGCTGCTAGCAATCTCCTCAACTAGATGACCTTTGTGGTGTCATCATACAAAGCCCTATACTCTACTCGGTCGTGGAAGCAACCACTATCTTGTGTTTATGGCTTGACCATGAAATGAGAGTTGTGCTTAGGGAGAAGATGTATATGCCATGGGAATGTGAGGTGTCAGGAGATCCTATTGTCTAGTCAGAATCAATGTAACCTTGCAAATCAAAACCATGGCCATAAGTTAGTCCAAAAGTATAGGTACACCAAACATATCTCAACACACAAAAATAAGCAATCCAATGTGACACCAAATATATCTCAACACCAAACAAGCAATCCAATGTGGCATTTTAGGTGCATTGAAATATTGATGAAGCAAAGAAATAGAGTAAGCTAAACTTGGTCTAGTGTAAATGAACTAGAGGAGTTTCCCTATGATAGATCTATAAGCGTTCTGATTAAAGGGCTAACTATGGGGATTGTTCGAAAGTTTCATAGTGGGATCAAGAGGAGTGGCCACAGGCTGCATGTATGATCATTGTAAAACTGCTCAACTAAGTGAAGGACATACTTCTATTGTGAGACAAAACTAGTATTCCCAGATCCAACTATCTCCATTTAGAAAAAATAAGGCATCTGATTGAGGTTAGTCATCTCAAAAGCAGTGCTAAGCCAAGCCTTTATATTTGTTATGGTAGCAGAATTTAAGCTTGTGATAAACAAGTCATCACCATCAATAAGGATGTGGATGGTCCCCTTTGAAGTGAATTTTCACATACAAACTTGGGTCATATGGGTTAGAATGGTAGCCACGATTTCAAAGGAACTTATCCAGTGTATACAACCATGATTGTGGTGCTTACTTCAGCCAATAAAGAGCTTTATGTAAAAGAAAGACCTTATCTTTACGGTCTGCAAGAGAAAATCCATGAGGCTTTTTCACATAGGCTTCCTTCTCCAAGTAACTGTTCAAAAAGGCTTTTGACATCCATCTCATAGAGCTTCCAATTATGGTGAGTGGCTATTGTGATATCCATTTAATAGAAGTGCCAACTATGATGTCAACCGTGTTGTGGGTGTAGAGGTCTCTTCATAGTCAATGTCTTGCTTTTGTCAAAACCCTTGCGCTACAAGGCAACCCTTATAGTTTTTCAAAGTTCCATTATCTTTCATTTTGGTCCTAAAGATCCACTTAGTCCCAATGACCTTCTCAACTAAGGTTCATGTTCTGTTTCGGTCAATACTATCAAGCTCCTTTTCATAGCCTCACACCATTGAGGATGTTTTAGAGCCTCCTTGTTGCCAATTGTCAAACTCAGAGAGTGCTATGTAATTTGCCGTAAAGACAAATGCAAATGTAGTAGTAGGTGCTAGCCAGGCAAATCTTCTAAGCCCCTCTTGGTTGGAATTCGGTGGAAGGATCCTTAAATTCCCCATGGTCTACTCCTATGAATAAGGTAACGGGTCCTTGAAAGGGGGCCTGGGAGTTGAAGAGTCTCCAAGTGGGTCAGGAAGAGGTAGTAGACTATGCTCAAATGGCACTATCTATGATGAAGTAAAGGAATCGGCTTAGAGGTCGGTGCAAAGGGTTCCATTATATCCCTCTCACCAAAAACTATCTCTCTTTGTGTGATCACCTTGTTTGTCTGAGGATTAAACAAATGATAGGCTTTCACCTCGGAGAAGTATCCCATAAAAATCAAGAGATCAGCAATGGGCTTGAGCTTTTCTGTATGATCATCAGGAGCATATGTGTAAGCACGACATCCGAATACTTTGAAGTGAGAAATGAGAGACCAAGTGCCAAAGAATGCCTTGAAGGAGATCTTCTAAGGGACCACCACAGTCCGGCATGGGTTGAGGATGTGCACTGATGTGTTAATAGCCTTAATCCATAGGTGATTAGGGACATCTGTTGTGAATAGCATAGAGCGTACCATGTTCATCATAGTGCTTTCCGATGCTCTATGACTCCATTTTGAGAGGGAGACTTGGTAGAGGTGAGTTGGCTAGAGATGGCATGCTCATGTAAGAACTTAGAGAACTCATGGGAGGTAAACTCACCACCATTGTTACTCATAGTATCCATACAATGACCTGTTTGATTTTGCACAAGATGATTCCAGGCTTAGAAGCATGTGAATGTATGAGATTTATACTTTAAAAGTACATCCACACATGTCTCAAGAAGTCATCCATGATTTAAAAAAGGTATAACGTGCCATCAATGGCGGTAGTGGATATTGACCCACAAAGATAAGTGTGAATCAATCTAAGGGGCTGCTCAGTACTATGAGTAGACTAGTGAGGAAATGGTGTGTGGTGCTATTTTCCAAGCTATCAAGTTGATGAGATGGTATGTAGTGGTGTTTCCCATGGTGATAAGCTCTACAGGCATCCTTGGACAGTTTGAGGTGCGGAAGACCCTCAACCATTTGATGGTGTGACAACCCATAAAGAGAGTCATAGTCAGGGTGTTCAAAGTGAAAATGCTAGAGATGCTCATTATTCCAAGGTTCCCCTATGGTGGCTAAAGCTCGGAAATGGTGGAACTCAAAGCCCTTGGCAATTGGTTGGAAGAGGAAGTGTCTCATCATATAGAGGCTACTAGGTTGTGCCTCATTGCAAATAATCACTAAAACCAATTTGAGAGTCTATGACCTCAAGTGTGGTTGCAATGAAGAAAAGTACTTGCTCTAAGTGGCAAAAATGCTAAATGGATAAGAGTTTTACTCCAAACTTGTGGACATAATATATATCGTCTAGCAAAGCGAGATTTATGCCCTTGTTAGTATCAAACTTGATGTGACCTAGACCATGGATCTTGATTGAGATTCCCGGCTGTAGGGGATTGGGAGGTAAAAATGTCATAAATAGGGGTCATGTGATGTGTGGCTGCACTATCCTTAATCCAAACAAGTAAAAAAGTTCTCTCGGTTAGGTATAGTGGACCTTTGCGGTCACCTCATCTAGAGGTAACTTGAAAATGTGGACTAAGATGGCATCCTTTGATGTCTTTACAGAGATGAGGTGGGCCGATTGTCTAGCAGACTAGTTGACCTTTGGCAGTGTGGGCCTAAGTCCTCCACTACCCTTGATTTTGGTCGCCATTACCGTACCTCCCTTGTTGGGGATTATCCGATTGAGGAGATAGGGTTTGATTCTTGGGTTTTGGTTGTTGCCTCTTGCCTCGGATTGACACTCGTTGTCAAAATGGCCAATCTTTTGATAGTGTTGGTAGTACCTATTTTGCTTTGGTACATTCCACATATTGGGTGTTCCCTTGTGATTCACTTGATTGCTTTTGGTTTTGGTTTTGATTTCTTTTCTTGCCTTTCCCTTGTTGCCACTTTTGAGAAGTGGTAACAAGAGAGCCCTCTAAAGAGTGAGTGGTTGTAGTACGGACCTGGTTGAATAGTTGAGCATAACGCAGTAGCTAACTCTCAAATTCATTGAATGTGCCTTTTGATAGTGTTGGCAATACATGTTTTTCTTTGGTACATTTTGCCACGTGGGTGTGAGAGTAAAATGGGTGTTGCCGTGTGATTCACTTGATTGGTTTTGGTATTGATTTTGATTTTGAGGCTGATTTTGATTTTGTTTCTTGCCTTTTCCTTGTTGTCTCTTCTAAGAAGTGGTAGCAAGAGTTTCCTCTAAAAGGGAGTGGTCGTACTATGGAATTGGTTGAGTGGCCAACACTAAAATTCATATAATGTAGGCATGGTGGATTGTGAAATCACTTACTAAACAAAGTGAAAATATTTTCTTAGGAGCTTGCTTAGGAACAATGTGACTTGGGCGTCAGGGGACTTAGGAGCGCTTGTGGTGAACTCGGCAACCAATTGCTGATATTAAACCAACTTGACCTTAATGTCATCTCGGTCCGTGATCCTAAATTCTTGGAGCTCATGGTTGAGATTTATAGGATGGGTCGTGTCTCGAGCTGCATAGTGGTCTGTCAAGTGTTCCCACTACTTTGATGCAAGGTCAAAATGGTGCAATTGTGATTAAATCCTTGCATTAACTCAATGATGATTGAGGTATTTCTAGCCTTCCAAGAACAAAAAACCTCATGTTGAACAAGGAGAGAGTTTGGTTGGGGTTCTAGTCCTTGTACAATGCCTTTGAAGTTTTTGGGAGTTTAAGACATGCCTCATCAGGTTTGACCAAGTAGTGTAGTTAGACTTGTTGAAACGAGTCTTGTTAGTGAATGCATGTTTGGCTGACAAGGATGAATAACTACGAGGTGTTGGATAAGAGGGGTAGGATGGATAAAAAGGGGGATGAGATGGGTAGGCAAGAATAGGCTGAGAGTGTCTAAAAGGTGCTGATTGGGGAGGCACTGAAACTCTATAGTCTTGCCCAAGTGTGTGGAAAGGAAAGGTGAAAGGTGTTAATGGAAATTGAGATGTACGGGAAGTGGGTGGGTTGGGTCGGAATTGAAAGTGAGGTGATGGTGAAGTGGATGTGAATGCAATAAATTGATTTTTTAAATTTAATCTTTGAAATTGAAATGTAGATGATGGAAAAGAAGGATATAATGTTTTACCAACTTCAAATTGACCTTGAGAACCAAAACTTGAAGTTAAAGGAGGAGGAGGGAAACTCACTGAAGGGATCACAGATTTTTTATTATATGCACATCCTTTGTGTTTACATACAGATATTGGTCCTCTTCAGGACTTAAAATCTGGTGTTCGTGCAAGCCGTATGCGACAAAAGTCGCATGTACGGTTAAGAGGTGGTTTACTTTTATATCGGCTGGAGGTATGGTTAAAAGTTTATGTTGTCCTACTTGTTCTATGATTTATGGGTTTACCGGAACTACCAATTTTGAAGAATCGGCGAAAATCTTTATATTGGCTAGTTGCTTAATCCATGCATGACTATATAAGATAAGGAATCTCCAATAGTAAGTTTCATATAAGGCTATAATAAAATTGCCCCCATTGTAGTTATCCATGGGAAACTATTGTGAATCGATTGAACAATACCTTCTTTCGCTTGATTATCACCACAATCTTGCAAAGAAGTAGGAACAAAAGGAGGTGATGCAGAAGTAAAGGTGGGTATGCTTGACACAGGAGTTGATGGAGGAGAAGAGAAAAGAGGCTTGCACTCCATACTGGTTTCTCCATTAGGATGACCAGTTTGAAGTGGAGTGTCTGTCCTTCCTGCAAAATTAATAGATATGTGCACCCAATTTAGAGGGGATAAAACAGGTTAGCAGTAAATGCAGCACGTTTGGCGATGACAGCAGGCTGAAATTAGTCACCAGCAGGGGGAGACAGGCTGGACAGCTGTGCCAGGTGTGCACAGCAGTAGACAGTAGCTCGAATTTAGATATCCTTTGTGAACAGGGTGTGGACGAGAGAGACAGGTGCTAGCAATCTGCAAAATAGGAATAGGGCTGAGTGGTGGGCAGTGTGTCTATTCATAGAAGCGTGGATCCTCCCAAATTAAGTTTTGGCATATGGGACATAGACACTCTCTACGAACGCACATCGTTTGATGAAACTTTGTTAACACAAGTTTTGGGGCTGTGATAAAGTTTATAATTTATTTTTAAGCTCAACAGGGGCATGTCCTCCAGCCACTTGGGCAGCAAAAAGAACAGACCCAGGCAGCAGAAGAAGCTTGAACAGATGGTAGTAGTTGCCTGGAAACATAGGGCTGGAATTAAGAGGGTTGCTGAAGATAGGCTGGGCAGCAAGAGGAAGGGCTGCTGAAACAGGGGTGAAAGGGGAAGTTAATTATAAAATGTAAAGGCAGTTATGGTGATGATATCACATGAGAATGGCAATGGAAGAGGATACACACGAGCAAGATGAAAAACAATGAAGGAAGAGGAATACAGTGGAATAATGAAAGGAAGCTGACACAAGGCACCACCCCTGCATTTGCTGCAAAATGTAGCTATATTAAGGGCACCAGAGAGAGGATGTGGGGGAGAGAAGTAGTCAATGAATGAAGTGATTGTTGACCAACTGATGGTTAAGCTTATGAATAGACAAGATTAACCTAAAAGCCTCCACAAATAGTGACCAAATCCTTTAGGACATTCTCTTTTTAGATGAGACCCAAAAATAGGGACAAAGGGAAAAATGACCAAAAGTGACCAAACTGGCTAGATCCAGACAGAGAACCTAATGTCCCTCATTACTGTAAGACTTAGATAGGGCTCTCAATTAGAAGATGACCATGACCACTCACAAGAGTTTGGAGGGAAATTGCCTTGAATAGGCTGAATGCAGTCTTATGGAGACTCACCATGGAATAGGTTCTCGACTAAGGATAGGATCAAGAATGTCTCCCCCTTCTGTATATTGTGCGAGAGAGTTGATGCCAGTCTTTGCATGAATGCATCTTCGGATGTTAGGCCATAGTGGTACTTAATCAAGGTCTTGATCTATGAGGCTTGATTCATCAAAAGAATCACCATGAGAATGGCTCCTTTTGGAAATGGAGGTAACTTGGATGAAGAATCCTTATCCTTGAAAAATACCTTAGAGAATAGCATCAAGGACTTGAGAATGTATTTTATTTTTGGACTAAGTCAGAGCAACAGACACATGAGTAATATTGTTTGGAAAAGTTAAGAAAAAGTTGTTTTCATCATAGGCCTACAGCACTTCATGTGAAGGTAGGCGAAATGATGGTGATGTTGGATTCCTCATTTTAGTCTCTTTGGCTATGATGCTTGCTTGCACATGCCCAAGGAGAAGAGGGGAACTTGGTTGTAAGTCCAAGCCTCACTTCTTCATTGGTTACAGTCAGACTACCTATGTTTATTGGCTCTATGATCCTATTACTTGGTAGGTCACTATTGGTAGGCATGCCTTCTTTCTTGATGATGAGATCAGGTGCAATACACCTAGTCTACAAAGGCCTCAACCCCATTCCCAACTTCATTACGATTGCCCAATAGGTTTCCCCACAAGTTATCTCTGAAGTTAGCAAGGAGGAATCTGTCAGAAGTGGTGCAGCAATGGAAGCGTAAAGAATATGCTGAAATAAATGAACGGTGAGTCACTGGCTGCGTGGGCTCCTCAGCACCGGCTCCTCTCTCCCAGAAGGATCTCCACTGATGGCTGAAGTACCAAAGACTGTGGACGAGGAGCCCTATAAATAGCCACAAAAGTGGGCAGCATAAAATGCAGGTCGGCCAGCATTTAATGCTGGTCGGCCAGCAACAAATGCTAAAAAATACATCATAAATGGCCACAAAAATGTGCCATAAAATACTGCATAAAATGCCCAGCCTCTAACACAGACTCACACCATGAGCTGACTAATATCTGCTAACATCCTCTCTCAGATCATGTGTGATCGGATACAATAAAATAGTACAATGATGGAGAGTCATAAACTACACAACAAAGAAACACCAAAAGGACCATGGATGTCCAAGCGGTGAGTGGCCAGCCCACCACCAAGATGCCTCGGAGAGTATCTGATGTCGATGTCGATCGTACCAACAACACCTGAAAATAGAGAAGACTCATAGCAGCTCTCTGTGTAATGTCACCTATGTCACTCAGGACATACAAAGCCAATCTGCCAAACATGTCTCTGAACATGTGACCATGGAGTTCCCGCCTTTGGCCAAACCACCAAAGTGTCCCCTCATGTGAGCTCCAGACGAAAGCCTCTCGCTCTCTGTCAAGAAGAACAGCTCATCACGAACCCAGAAATCAACTCCAGTCTCTAGGATTTCACCGCCAGATACCGTCGATGCGTCAGGGACGTCCTTCTCTGGAACCTGTGCACCTGTATCAAAATATAGATGAGGCACTGCAGCCCCACCAACACCCGCTCACACTCCCTCTCTGGCACAAGAGAGTCGTGAGGGATGACCGCATCACCACCACTAGAAAGCAGCCGAGGAAGGGGCCACCAAGCCCTTCCCGCGATCCGAAGAAGAGGATCCCTTCCGCGCCTTGGACTTCTCCTTGGTCGGAGGATCGGAGTCGGAGTCTGATGAAGGAGAGGACTCATCGGTAGAGTCAGCATCCCGCTTCGTCGTCTGTTCCTTCTTCCTGGAAGCCGCTAACTTCTTGCAGTCCTTCCGCAAATGTCCCTTCTTGCCACAGTGGTAACACTGGGCCTTCGACTTCTTCTTCCCGTCACCCCTCTCTGAAGCTACATAAGCCTCACCTCCATAATGTGCCGGAAGCCGCCCCTGTAATCTCAAGGATGCCTCATGCTCAAGAAGCATCGAGGTCATATGTGTAAAACTGACAGGAGACGATGATGTCTGCGCCCGCAAAGCATTGGCCACTCCATCAAACTCCAGGGGGAGCTTGTAGGAAGTGCACGGAGGAGCCATATGGAGAGGATAAGAAGAGAAGTAGAAGAAAAGAAGGTCGTTTGGAGAGTGAGCACAGCCAAAACGCAACCAAAAACACAAAAAATAGGGAGTTCACATGCAATATAACCCAAAGGCTGACCAAAATAAGCCAAAAGCTGCTGCAGAAAGTCAAAAAATCAGTCAAAAACTGCCAAAAACAGCAAAAACGGCCTGAATAATCAGAAAAACAGTCAAAAATAATGCTGTAAACAGCAAAACGCAGGCTGCAAACTGAAGAAACAGGGGCTAAGAACTGTTGCCAGCAGTTTGATGAAGGAAACACGGGCAGCAAAGAGGGGAACAGCAGTAAATGCAAATCTGTCCAGAAAAACGCAAAACGCAAATGCTGAAACACTGTCGCCAGCAGCAAATCAGCAGGCGCCAGCAGGAAGGACAGCCGGCTGATCAGCAAGAAGGGTGTAAATCTTGAAATCAGCAAGAAAACACAGCACAAATAGGTTGCAGCCTGAGCTCTGATACCATGTCAGAAGTGGTGCAGCAATGGAAGCGTAAAGAATATGCTGAAATAAATGAACGGTGAGTCACTGGCTGCGTGGGCTCCTCAGCACCGGCTCCTCTCTCCCAGAAGGATCTCCACTGATGGCTGAAGTACCAAAGACTGTGGAGGAGGAGCCCTATAAATAGCCACAAAAGTGGGGAGCATAAAATGCAGGTTGGCCAGCATTTAATGCTGGTCGGCCAGCAACAAATGCTAAAAAATACATCATAAATGGCCACAAAAATGTGCCATAAAATACTGCATAAAATGCCCAGCCTCTAACACAGACTCACACCATGAGCTGACTAATATCTGCTAACAGAATCCCCATTGATTTGACCACCTGTCTAGTGAAGATGGAGTCTCAGTTTGAAGTAGGCACCATGAACTTTGTATTAACAGATAGATCACTTCTTTCTTGACCTTGGCTTCTGGTGGTCTCATTATGACCCCAACCTCTACTTTAGATTGTTAGATGAGTTGGTGATTTTTTCATTTATTAGCTGATGACTTGACTATTATAGGAAGTCAAGTGAGCACATTGTTAGCACTAGAGAGATGCTAAGCATGAAGTTTGAGATGATGGATCCTGGTTTCCACTTTTTTGTGGGCTAGAGGTTTTTGGTGGTAAGATATGACCTTGACCTTTACTTTAGATTGTTGGATGGTTTGGTGACCTTTGCCATTTTTTATGTTGACTTGATCATCATAAGGAGTCATAGTGAGCACATTGCTCATACTATAGAGATGCTAAGCACAAAGTGTGAGATGACAGATCTTAGTCTCCTTCACCTTTTTTGCAGGGGCTAGAGGTGTTTTAGATGCCCACAGGCATTTTCATCTCAAAGCAAAGATATGTGGCTCAGTTGATGATAGCATTTCACATGGCAGCTTGCAGACTGATTTGGTTTCCCATGGACCTAGGGTCCAAGTTTTCCTAGCTCACCTCACACGCAATGATGAACATCAGTAGGTATAGATGCTTGGATGAGTCAATGATTTTGGCTCTTTCATGCCCGACCAGGTATCTGCTATACATTGCAAGGCAATCCGACACAGGAATTTGTATGGAGAGAGGGTCTCATTGACAAGTTGGACAAATTCAGATTGGGCAGGTGATATAGAATGATGGAGATCCACTACTACTGGTTATTGGTTGACCTTGGGTTCATGTTCCGTTTCTTGGAGCGACAAGTGACAACCTATTTTCGCCCTTTCTTCCACCGAGGCAAAGTGTAAAGTTGCTTGTGCGGCCATCCAAGATGCTGTGTGGTTGACGTGGATGTTGGCTGAGATTGAATTTCCATAGCCACAACCTATAGTTATTTGTGGTGACAATCAGAGCTTCCTGTCCATAGTGAGAAATGCAGTGTTTCATGCTTGCAAGAAGCACATTGAGATCTACTATCATTGTGTGCAAGAGCGCATCCTAGACAAGGAGTTGGAATTGGTTTATTGCCCCATACCCTAAAATATGACAAACATCTTTATGAAGGGTCCTCCATTGCCTTTGATTCTTCCATCATATGCGTCCTGAGGCACACCCAAGATTCAAGATGGGGTGTGAGCTATCATGGTTCTTTCCTAGTTGTGAGCCCTATATTGAGTTAGTAAGGGACATTAGGAGATTTTTCCGACTCTAGTCATTTTGGTAATTTTGTCCTTTGTTCCAATTTTTGGGCCATCCATGTTTTGTGCCCAAGAAGTCCTTGAGGATTTTAGGTCAATCTTGCCTATTCATGGGTTTGACACTCATCTAATCATTGATTTTTTCTTTTTCTTGCACTCAATCTACTTCTACTCAACCTAGGATCTAACTTGCACACAAGACAGGACACAAGTTGTATCCACAAACATAAGAGGAACTAATATTAGACTCACCTCCTAGCCATAGAGCCAAGTGCACTCACCCTTGAGCTTTAGAGGTAGCAGCAATCTATCATGACCATGTCCCAAGAGTTGGGATCCCATACCACTAGCTCACAACATTGATACCAATGAAACACCCACTTAGGATCCAACCCGCACATGAGAAATGGCACAATCTGTATCTACAAACATAAGAGGAATGGACATTAGACTTACCTCCCAGTCATTGAGCCGGAGCTAGCAACAATCTAGGTCACGACCATGTCCCAAGAGCTGGTGTCCCATATCACTAGCTCACACAATCCCAATGTATGGATGCGTCGGGCCAAGAGTCCGAGAGTGGTGATCACACAATAATGTGCACATTAGCATCTAAGTCCTATAAGTAGGACTCGGTTACCCTAACCATAAGGTGCCCTTAGTACACTTACATCAAGTCACTTCATGGTCAGCTACTAATGAAAGGGAAGTGGAACCTAGGAGGAAGAAGCTTGGTGGTGAGAGCTATGGCGGATGGAGAGCAAGAGCCAAGAGAGAGAGAGACTCAAAAGTGGGAACTCCAACAACCACAATGTGTGGCCGGGCCTTCCTTTATTCAAACTATCACTAAAAGAATAAAGAATAAGTGACTGTGACGGGTGCCCGCGACTTGTAGTGTGCAGTGGCGGGTACTGTCAGTGTAGTAATGCACGGGCGGCTAGCTGGAGGCTCCTTTATTCCCAATAACCTTCCACTTAAAGGCGAATCTGCCCCAGTGAGAGAGAAAAAAGAAAAGACAGTACAACATGTACACATGTACAACAGGATAAGGTAAAAGACGTCATCTCATCCAATGCCCATCAATCTCTTGAGAAAGGCAAAGCTCTCGGTAGTGAGGCTCTTCGTGAGCAAGTGTGTAGGATTCTGCTCAGTCGGAAGCTTGACAAGGTCAACAGACCTGTCCTCAATGACCTCGCGAATGAAGTGATGTTTCGTCTTCTCATGGAAGACCGGATTCTTGGCCAACTGAACGGCACTCATAGAATCCGAATGCAGTGTAGGCATAGCATCTGTCATACCAAGGTTTGCAATCAAATGGCCTAACCAGATAGACTCCTTGCAAGCCTCTGTGTTGCAATATACTCAGCCTTTGTAGTAGAAAGGGCCGTACACTTCTACGCCCTGGACATCCAAGAGATAGCCCCTCCAGCATAAGTGAACACATAGCCAGAAGTGGACTTCCTACTATCTGCATGTCTTGAATAATTAGAGTCAGTGTACCCCACGACTCCTGTATCCTGATTGCCATAACAAAGACACATATTTGCTGTGCCCTTCAGGTACCTCATGATACCTTTCACGACATCCCAATGTTTCTTGCCAGGTGTAGCCATATAAGGTGCCACAACCCCAACTGTAAAAGCAATATCTGGACGGGTGGATATCATGGCATACATAAAACTACCCACGGCTGATACATAGGGAATCTTGGCCATCTCGGCCCTCTGCTCAGTCTGCGGACAATCGGCCTGTGAAATCTTCACATGAGAAGGTAATGGACAGCCAATAGGCTTAACATCCTGTATGCGGAAGCACTCAAGGATTTTATGAATGTACTCCCTCTGTGATAGATAGAGTAGTCCCTGAGATCTATCACGCGTAATGCGCATATCAAGTATATGAGAGGCTGCCCCAGATCTTTCTTCTCAAAGCTCTTCTTGAGCTGAGCCTTAAGAGCATCTAGCTCCTCATGAGCTGTCCCTGCTAAAAGCATGTCATCCACATAGAGTACCAAAATCAGTAAAGAACCGTCACAGGCTTTCTTCGTGTACAAGCACGGATCCATAGCACTGCGGCTATAGCCTTGTGACTGCATGAATGCATCAAACTTATAGTACCATTCCCTAGGTGCCTGCTTCAAGCCATATAGACTCTTTTTTAGCTTGCACACTAGGTGTTACCTGCCAGGGTTTGTAAAGCCCTTAGGTTGCTCCATATAAATCTCATCATGCAAGTTCCCATGTAAAAAAGCCATCTTGATATCCATTTGGTACAAGTCCAGGTCAAGCTATGCAACCAAGGCCAAGACTAAGCGTAGGGTGGTCATCTTGACCACAGGAGAAAATACTTCATCAAAGTCAACACCATGCTCTTGCTTAAAACCCTTAGTAATCAATCGAGCGTTGTATGCCAGCTTGGGGTGTCCAGGGGTACTTTTCAGCTTCTACACCCACTTGCATGGCAAAGCCTTCTTATCGTGAGACAAGGAAACCAAATTCCAAGTCTGATTCTTATGCAATGAGTCAAGATGAGACTGCATAGCCCTCTTTCAAGAGTGACAATCACCCCTGTGCATAGCCTCATCATAAGTGAGAGGCTCTCCTGCATCTGTAACCAATACATAATCCATAGAGGGCGCAAAATGGTCAGGAGGTCATCTATCTCTAGTAGAATGCCTCAATCCAGGCTTTGCTGCCTGACTGACATCCTATCTAACATTAACATGTCTAATATTTGGGCCATGAGCATCAGGTGATATTGCACGTTGTCTAGCTGACCGTGGAGCGGGCTAAACGGGAGCAGGTGGCTCTTTGTGAAAGATAAACTCTGCGTACATCAACCACTTTCTCAAGTTGCATATGCATTTTGTCCTCATGAAAGATGACATTATCGCTGCGGATCACTTTCCGCGCGTGTGGATCCCATAGATAATAACCCATCTCTTTTGCATCTCCATAGTCAATGAAAATGCATTTGACACTTTTAGGATCCAGCTTATTGCGTTTGTCCTTGGGCACATGGCAGAATGCCTCACATCCAAAGACATGCAAATGATCATAAGAGGGGGACTTGCCTACCCATACCTTCTCTGCAGCCTAAGAGTCAATGCCACTGCTAGGCGATTTGTTAATGAGATGCATTGCAGTAGTAACAGTCTCAGCCCAAATGTGCTACGGTAAGCCAGCTTGGCTAAGCATGCTACGGTCCCTTTCCTGAATGGTCTTATTCATGCATTCAGCCATACCATTTTGGGGAGGGGTGTAAGGGACAGTCAATTGATGCTTAATAGCCCGCTCATCACAAAACTGCTCAAAAGCACGTGATACATACTCACCCCAATTATCTGACCTTAGGTATTTTAGCCTTTTCCCAAATTGGTTCTCTGTCAATGCAAGCCAACGCTGAAATGTGTCTAAGACATCGGATTTTCTCTTTATGGGATAAGCCCAAATCTTACGTGAGTAATCATCTATGAAAGTAACAAAGTACTTTGCCCCACCGAGTGACTGACGGAGCATAGGCCCACATACATCTGAGTGCACAAGAGCCAAGGGCTCACCTATGCGTTTCTTACCAGACTTTTTATGCGTATTTCTAGTCTGCCTGCCATACAAACAATGATCACAAGAATCAAAATGCGAAGAGTCAAAAGGCGGAAGATACTACAAAGCATGGAGCATTTTCATTCCTTTAAGAGACATATGTTCCAAACGAGCATGCCAAAGGGATACATGGGGAATAGAACCCACAGACAAAATATGATTCAATGTATCTCTAGCTACAAGTAAGGGATAGAGGTTGCCAGACTTGGCACCTCTTGCAAGCACAAGCCTGCCACGAGTAATCTTCCATGCAGAGTCTCCAAAAGACACAAAATACCCTGCATCATCAAGCTGTCCAGTTGACATAAGGTTGCGAGTCAACGCAAGTACATGGCGTACATTATGCAAAATAAAAGAACTGCCATAAGGAAACTGCAGCCTAACATCTCCAATGCCCACAATGTCAAGAGACCTGTCATCACCAAGACGCACAGAACCAGACATAGTATGATAGGTATGAAACCAATCTCTACACGGTGTCACATGAAAGGACGCACCCGAATCCCAGAGCTAGTATTGCGCATACATAGAATATATCTCAGAAGCTTGTAAGGCATCGCATGAAGAAGCTGCAAGTATGTAATCATCATTTGAATCAGTGGTATGCATGACGTTAACCTCTTCTATTTTCACATTGGACTTTGCATGTACAATACTGCGCTTAGAAGACTTTTCCTGCGCTTTTTTTTTTCCTTTTCCTTGTGCTTATCATCGCGCATTTTATGGCACTGTAGCCTAATATGTCCTGCTTTCCCACAATAATGACAGGAAAGATCAGACTTCCGTCCACGAGACTTACTATGACCACGTGACTTGGACCTAGATTTTTGAGAGTCCCTGCCCTTATGATCATTATCATGCTTGCCATGTCTGCCACCTCTAACGGTCAATGCATGTGAAGAGCGGGAAGCATCATTGTTTCTCCTGTTGATTTCCTCAGTCAATAAAGCACTCTCAACATCTTTGATTTTTAGCCCATCAAGCTTATTCGTGCATATGGCAGTACAGAAGACATCCCATGATTCAGGCAAGGTGTCAAGCAGAAACAACGGGTGCAAGTTGTCTTTGAACTCAATACCTTGTGACAATAGACTCTTCATGATAGCATGAAATTGACTGAAATGAGATGAAAGGGAGGTCTCCTCCTTTATTCGAAGGTCCATTAATTGCTTTAGTCAATATATCTGTGACACAGGACTCTGCTGCGTATAGAGCTCCTGAATCTTCTCCCATAAATCCCATGTACTCTGATTTTCATCTTCAACAACATTATGATGAACCTCTTCTAAGAGTGACAAGATAATGGTAGACTTGCATAGCTCATCAATCCATATCATCAGGTTAAACACCCTTGAAACGCAAGGGTTTAATCTACAACTTCTGCACCAAAACTTGCCATATTTGGGACTTCCAATACCCATAGTTGGTACCATCCAACTTGGCAATGTTAAAGAGAGCCGTGTCTTTCAGATGACCAGCCATATTGTCCCAAATCAAAGTAAAAAAGCAAAATTGCAGGTGGCTGTAATTAGCAGAAAATGCACTAAAACCACTGCTAAAACTGGCTGAAAGAGTAGATATTACCAACAAAAGTATCTTTCTACCAAATATGACCAAGATAACACCAAATATGACCAAGATAACATCAAATAGTAAGCATTACCCTCATAGAAGTGCTCAAAATCTGCAGATTTCGGGTTGCTGTAATAAATGACAGCAGTATGTAAAATTGTCCCAAAATGAAGCAATCATTGATACATATGTCATTGCAACTGCGAGGTAGCAAGATACATCCAACAGTGAGTGTCCAGGGGCAAGAAGGTACCAAGAACTGTCAAACCAATAACTTGTCAGGCAAGAGACATCTCGTAGGTCTAGAAGTCATGTATGTAATGGGTCTCGGGGTAAGAGAAGAGACCAAGCATAAGCACAACTGATAAAGCGAGAAGCTCAATGCATAACCATCCAAGATGCATACAAAACTGACAAACCTGTAATAGAGATAGGTGCCTGTCCCAATAGGCGTATCAAATCAGCCCACTATAGACTAACTGCAGACATAAAGTTCTAAAGAGTGTAAATGCATGTAACTGTCCCATAAGCTCAAGCTCAAGTGTAAATAAGACTCTGTGTACATCCGAATATACCAAGAGGCTCCCATTGGAAGTAAAGTAAGATGCAAAGAGAGCAAGCAACGCTCTAATGCATCAAATAAATAGCATCAGACATGCCAAATCCCAGTAGGGTACTTCCGGAGCATAAATCCCAAGCTATCTCAGACCCGTAAAGCATAAGCCTGAAAGCATTCAAAGAGCAATATCTGACAACCAAATGTAATGCCCAGTAGGTCCAAAATGCTCAAATACATCGGAAGACGAAGCTCCAAGTAACTGTCAAGCATGGGCAAAACCAAGTGGCATCCATATCTGACCAAAGCATAAATCCAAGAAGCCTAAATGCCAAGCAGTGACAATAGGCATAAACCGGCCCAAAGCATTGCAATTGAAGCCAAATGCTAGTGAAGGACGACTAAGTTGGAGCCTAATCCAAGCTCAAAAGCATCCCGGAACCAAGAAGAAGCATTTGACAATCTCCAAATACATCGGCATGATCATTCAAAACCTCCAGCACCCCGTATCCAAGAACCAATGCATACACCAAGTAAATGAGCTTGAGCCCACTGTATTACAGCAAGCAATTTACTGCCAAATGAAGCTTAAACGATGCTCAAATTTGCTCCAAATCAGTCCCAAAGCATAGACATAGCATCCCATAATATCCGGGCATCACCGGGCATCAATAGGCATCGAACGGGCAATGCCAAGAAGCATAAAACAGTAAATGTTAAGTGCTGCCTTGGTTTGACAGTCCTGGGACTATGTATACAACAAGGGTTGAAAGGGGAAGCACTTGAGTCGATCACCGGGAGCCAAGTACTAATGCCGAGGAGTCGAACAATGATCAGGAAGGTTGCCAAGAGTGCCGGGAAGTCGAGGAAGAGCAGGGAAATGCCAAGAGCAAGTCATCCCAGCTCCCTAAAAATGCGCTGCAATTTGCGTTGGCTGTTCCCTGGGGCTAGGGGGTCTTCAACAATCCTCGGGGGCACTTGGCAATGTCGAGGGGGACTCCAATGCAGCCCGGGACGAAGCCAATGAATGTCCGGAAGCTCGGGGAGGAGGCGGGAGATCAAAACATACCTGTAAATGAAGGTGCCATGGCTGCCATTGAAGCTCGGGTTGAAGCTCTTCTAATCCGGACTGAAGAGAATGCCGGGCAAGCTCCAATGCCTTTGGTTTGATACTAGTTGAAAGGGAAGTGGAACCCAGGAGGAAGAAGCTTGGCGGTGAGAGCTATGGCAGATGGAGAGCAAGAGCCAAGAGAGAGAGAGACTCAAAAGTGGTAACTCCAACAACCACAATGTGTGGCCGGGTCTTTCTTTATTCAAATTGTCACTAAAAGAATAAAGAATAAGTGACTGTGATGGGCACCTGCCTCCTAAGTGTGCAATGGCGGGTACTGTCAGTGTAGTAATACACGGGCGGCTAGAGGGAGGCACCTTTACCCCCAACAACTAATGCATCCAAATGTCTAAGGATGTAACATTTAGACTAGGGGAGACACGTGGAGTTGGTAATGTGCTGCTACCTTCATTTTGGGCAAGACAATAATGTGCAGAAAAATAGGTCGCCAGGGTAGTACGATAGTCAAATGTGTTTTCTTTTTCTTGTGAGAAAAGAAAAATCTACCTTAGAGAAAATCCTTTTGAGGTAAAGTACAAAGTACTAGGAATGCTGAAGAGAGTGTCTAAGTACATTACAAATAGACTGGTTGCGTGAACAACCAATGTGGCGGGCTATAATGCTAGACCATTTGAGGCATCGTGGAAAATAATGCCGGAGTCCTAGGTATATAGGAAGGCCTCTTTTCTCCTTCGTATTCTATTAGGTCCTCCTTTTATCCTCTCCCATATCTTGCAGATAGTATGGATGATCTCTATCCGAATCCTTAAAATAGTCTTAGCTGTGGATACATCCTGGAGGTCAATAACGTGGCACATCTTGCAGACCAGATGCACCAAACTATAATACTAGCAATCAGCTCCTATCTGTGATAGTATCCATGAGTCCACTATACTTGTGAGTAGTTGGGAGTGGAGATCCCTATACTTGCGAGTAGTTGGGATAGTGTGACAAGTGTCCACGAGTCCATTATACTTGCGAGTAGTCGGGAGTGGAGATCCTACTTAGGTGCTGTCCAATAATGAGTAAAGACAAGCTCCCTTGAACATGCTTATATCCACATGTTGGGCCTCTATTTGTGACCGAAGCTAGAGCCCCCTAGGTCACAACCATGGTCTTTGCTGTGCAAAGGATCACCACATATTGTGTATGCCACTAGATTCCAGCCTTATCAAAGCTAAGTGCCAACTGTTAGTGTTGTCCTACCTAAACTGAAAACTTGACATCTTATTATCTTTTTCTTTTTGGGCCTGTTCTAAAGCTGAGAAATAGGTCAATAGTTTTGGAATTAGTTAGCAATAAATTTGGCCTAATTTTCATTGCATAATAGGGCAGGAAAGGACTAAAGTGGAGCAAATTGAAGAAGGGGACAAAGCTGTTGGCTTAAACTGTCCCTTATTGACCAATTTAGGGTCCATGATGACCAAGATAACCATGATTGCAGAAACAAGTTGTCATGGCATGTACTGAGTGTACTTGAGTTGTTATCAACTTTTGGCATGATTGCTTGTAGGGTTTATTTTTGCCCCATGGACTGAGTGTGATGGGTTCAAGTTGTCCCAACATATACTGAGTGCAGTCTTGGATGCTAGATATAGGAAACTAATTCGATACTGATTACTCATTCATCCATGGTAAAATGTCTCTACTTGAGTTGCCATTCTAATTTAATTTATGTAGAGGCCTAGGCAAGTGAAATAAACACTTCAAGGTCCACTATAGGTTTATAATTTCAGCAGTGACAAGGGACAATTCTTCATTGTGATAGTAAATGCAAAAGATGCGTAGCCATAGCTAGGAACCTTGTCTTTCATGCTTGTATGAGCACGTTGAGGTTTGATACTAGTATGTTCCAAAGAGGAACTTGGATTGGTAACTAGAGCTTTTGGATTGTCGTACAAAAACAAAAATCTTTATTGAGGCTCTTCTATTGTCTTTGCTTCTACCCTATTTGAAACTAGCCTTCCTCCTCAAATAGAGTGGTAAATAAGCTAATTAAGCACTTAACTACAGCAATCAGTAAATAAACATAAATTGAAAATGCATACCTTACCTTAGTAATCTTGGATATTGGATACCTTGTTGGCCCCAAAACTGGTTCTCCTTGCGGTATTTCTTTATCTTATATTACAAATGGAAGGAGTATAACTTAGACCCTTTGATCTTCTTCGTTAATCCAAGTGCCTTTTGTTGTCAAAATTGACCAGCAAGCCTCCAAATCAATTTGCCCCTTGGTTTGGCCTTCACTCTGCTCCTTGAAAGACAAATTCAACCCTAAATCTGATATTGGCTGGCTGGCCTCTTGAATCTCCTTGAAATTCCTCAATTTTAGCTGTAGAAATTCAAGTCCTAGACCCTCAATTCTGAGCATACACCCTAAGGCAGCTATCAAAATCTTAATTTCTACTGTAAATTAGGATTTACAGCAGAAATTGACTAAAATCTCTTCCTCTGATGGCTCAAACTATTGAAAAATGCTAAGATAACTTAAGATATGGTTGATGGATAAGAGAGAATGTTGTAGAGAGAAAAAATTTAGAGTTTCATCGTGAGAAATGTTGAAAAACTGCTGTTGCCTTGCTCAAACAGCCATGGAAGTTGTCGCCTACAGCTTAGGACCACTAGAAAGATTGTTGCACCCTCTTGTATATGCACCAAAAGAATCTTGGGTTGCTGTCACGTGCTCTTGGAGAGCTCCAAATTGCTCACATGCTGTAGGATTGATCCCTAGTGGTGGCTGCAAATCACATCAGTAGCCTCTCCTCGCTCTCTAACACCCTTCTCTCTCATGATGGTTGGAATTGTTAGCAGTCTTGGGTTGCTGTCACGTGCTCTTGGAGAGCTCCAAATTGCTCACATGCTGTAGGATTGATCCCTAGTGGTGGCTGCAAATCACATCAGTAGCCTCTCCTCGCTCTCTAACACCCTTCTCTCTCATGATGGTTGGAATTGTTAGCAGTCATGTTTGTCATGCCTTGTCATCTCCTGCCTGTGAGCCTCAGTTTGAGTCAGAGGAGGACTTTAGGAGCTCTGACCTTCTATCACTTGTTTTGACGGAGGAGGTAGCTCATTCTAGAGCACTCAGTTTATTGCATTTCAGTGCATTTTCTCCTCCAGTCGGGATTTTATGTGCATTTCCTGGGGCAATTTCTGCATTCTTCAGCCTGCCTCACCTGCTGGACATTGTCCACTCTTTCCGGGATTTTTTTGAGCATTCTTGGTATTTTTACCGGCATTAAATGCTGGTCGGATCAGCATTAAATGCTAGGTCGGCCAGTTTTTGGGGTTTTTGGCTATTTTTAGCCATTTCCCACTTGGCAGTCAGTTGTATTATCATCTTTCCTCCTTTGGCAGGTGCACACTTCGACTCCGTCATCTTCCTCCGTCTTCGGTGCTGCCGTCATCATCAGCCTGATCTGGTGCCCTCACTACACTTTAGGCTGCGTGCACGGACTGATCAGTCCACAGTTTTGTATTCAGCATTCATTACAGTCAGTGCAGATTTTCTTCCTTCATTTTTTGCTTTCTCTCTCTCTCTCTCTCTCTCCCTCTATGTTCGTGTTTCTTCTTCCGTTGCGCACTCTCACAGGAATAGACTTTCACTAGCTTCTAAATATGTTTTTCCCACTTACATGGGCAAGTTCTACCAAGTGGCAACCTTCTAATCTTATTATTCAGCATTATCCAACTTATTAAATTAATTTTCAAAATATTATTTCTAAACAATTTAATTTCACTAGCCAATAATTAAATTAGCTAGGCCAAGTTGTCTTTTAGGTATCCCTAAGCAGTTATTAGCCCTTAGATCGGCATTGCATTTGTGCCAAAGGAAAAGGATACTGCACTGGAAGTTCCATAAGGCATCACAGTCACAACATTAGCCACTGTTGTCCAACCATGCGACATGCCCCAAACTTGCTGAAAATTTCCAGCTAGCATATGTATAACACGAAATTGAAAATTAGTCAAGAACCGTTGCTAGAAATCCATTGGCTGCATCCATAATTCATGTTTCTCAATTGTTCCGACTTCAAAACCATAGTAAAGCATATTCTTAGCATAAACCATGGTTAAAAATCTCAATGGCATTTACCAATATGCCACTGTCCATGGAATCACCTGTAAACCATTGAAAATTGAGTATAATCTGATTACTTGTTGATCTAAGAACTGATCACAAATTGTTGCAAATGTGACTTCAAACTGATCACAAGCCTATTGCAAAAACTGATAAGTATATGTAATACACATTTTGATGCAAAATGGATCCAAAAAATGATCACAAACGGTTCTCAAATTGATAAAACACTGAGTTGAAACTGATCAGTATTTTTGTCTCAAAATTGAGGTAAAATTCATACCAAACTGACCAGAAGCTGATGTAAAAGTATAGTTCCACTAGGTGGAACTCATACTCATCCGCATAGATCTCACAATGACTAGTGTACTAAGTAATGACCTCATGGCAAACATACTGTTAGCACAATACCTTGGATGCATGCTAAATACATTCGAGATCTACTACATATGAGAGGTGTCTACAACTGGCAGAGTGAAAGTGCTGCCTTCCCCTTGAGCATCAGGCAATGCTTTGAACCCTTGCTTTGCTGAACTTGACTAAGCCCAAACCAAAATTGGCTCTAATTGAAAGGCATCTTAGTAAAGTTGCAACAATTGAGGATGGTCTGCCAAGTCATCCTCTTCCATCCACTTTGCATCTATTGGCGAAACAATGCTGAAGCTTCACCAAGAAGCATACGGAAACTTCACCTCTAACTTTACTTGCCTCGAAACCTCCACCAGGTTGTAGGCCTTTCTTCCCCTTAAGCATTGCAATGCTTTATACTTTCACATTGTTGCAATTCCAACTTAACTAATATGCAACATTGCATCCAATTGACTAGCCCCTCATGTGTACCTGACATGCTAGGAGCATTAGATGTATTAGGAAACATTCTTGTTTGTATACTTTGAACCATTGCAATGTGACTTTGCATGGGAATTTGCATACCACCAGCCATACCAATATACATTTTTCCATATATACTAGCTGTATTTTCCCATATATTGCATACATTACTAGCTGCATTTTTCCTCATGTAAGCATTACTAGTTGAATTTCCCTCATGACCAACACTATATGGAGCATTTGCATGACCAACATTAATACCATGAGTCCCAAATACAATGGGCTGCACATATGCGTTGCCAAACTTGTCACCTTGTGCTCCAACATCATACCAACATTGTTGTATAGGGGGTTATACATATTACCAGCCATACCCGGATACATTGGGCCTTGCACACCATGCATTGATTGCTACATATCATAAGGAGTTATGCCATATATCTCTGTATGTGGTTCCTAACCCACAATAGCATGGAAACTAGTGCCACCACCAAAGTAATCTGATTGTCCCATAATTGCATGCATGCCCTGCTATCCGAAAGGCATTGGATTGGCACTTCCAAGTTGGCCTTGCATAGCATCATTTGCTTATGCTCACTACCCATATTTGGAACATCATGCTATTGTATTGGCTTTTCCTTCGGTGCATCTTGCTGTCCCAAAGCTCTCGAAGATGATTTCCTCTTCTTGCCTTTGCTACCCTCCTTTAAGGGTTCAAAAAGCACATAAACTGAGGATTGTTTGTCAATCGCATAAACATTTTAGCTGCTGTCATTAGCTGATCTTTAAAATGGTCATTGAATTCCTCTTGCTCTTGCTAGTCATCATCTTTAAGACACCTAGAAGGACCCACCTCTTGTCCAATTTCCTCATTCTCAGCTTACTGTCCATGCTGCGTGCTTTGTCCAAGATCAAACATTGCATTTTTTCCAACACTTTGTAAATTTTCAGATTGAGAGGCACCATCCTAGCTTGATCCCATCTCACTATTTGAAGACATTCTTGCTATAATGCTCAGCTGAATACAATTTCAGCACTAAAGTAAAGGTTCTAACCTTCAATTAGATATCTTGGGCCCACCAAATCAAGGGATTGAGTGGTATCGTGTCCATGGAACCATGAAACCAGCCTTCTTCCTTGGATAGAGTGGTAAATAATTCGATAACAATCAGCAAATAAACATAAATTGAAAATGCACAATTTACCTTAATAATCTTGGACATTCGACACCTTGTTGGCTCCAAAACTGGCGCCCCTTGCGGTATTTCTTTATCTTATATTGCAAATGGAAGGAGAACAACTGAGATCCTCTAATCTCCTCTGCTAATCCAAGTGCCTCTTGCTATCAAAATTGACCAGCAAGCTTCCAAACCAATTTGCTCCTTGGTTTGCTTGGGGATTATTGGCCTTTACCTTGCTCCTTGAAAGACAAATTCAGCCCCAAATTTAATATTGGCTGGCTGGCCTCTTGAATCTCCCTAAAATTCCTCCATTTTAGTTGTTGCAATTTAAGTCTTAGGCCCTCAATTTTGAGCACGCATTTCGAGGCACTTGTTAAAACCCTAATTTTTGCTCTGTAAATTAGGGTTTATAGCAGAGATTGACTAAAATCTCTTTTTCTGTTGGCTCAAATTACTGAAAAATGTTGAGATAACTTAAGAGATAGTTTGTGGATGAGGGAAAATGCTGCACAGAGAGAAATTTCAGAATTTCATTGCAAGAAATGCTGAAAAATTGCTACTTCTTGCTCAAACAACCATAGAAGCTGTCATCTACAGCTTAAGACCACCAGAAAGACTACTGCCTCCTTCTATATGCTGTCATTTGCACCAAAAGGATCTTGGGTTGTTGTCACCTACTACTAGAGCATAGTTGTACTCGTACGCAGTACGAATTGGTTCGTACTATACGGTTCATACCATATTGTACCATACGAATTCGTATGAATTCGTACAAAAAAACAAGCACCTTTTTCTTTTGGGTTTTTTTTTTTGGGTGTGGTTGTTGTTGGTGGTGGTGGTTTGGGTTGTTGACTGTTGTTGTTGTGGTGGTGGTGGTGATTTTGTAGCCTTGATTGATCAACCGAGAAAGGGGGTGGAAGCTTGATTAGACTCCTCATACATGTTTTGTTATGATTTATCCTAGAACCAAAGGCCATACATAAGGTATTCAAGTAGTTCCAAACGTTTCTAATTGATGTCCCATCATTTTTCACAATATGTTAGTGTCATCAATAAATAAATTCAGCACCATTTGAGAATCATCAAGTAGCTTAATCCTATTGATTTTACCTTTGTTCATAGCTCATTTTGCACCACCCAACCCAACGCATTAGTACACATTGCTAATAAAACTGGGCCAGAGGATAGCTTGGCCTAATGTACCTTCTGAGAGTACACGAATTAGTGAATGTACCATCAGTAGCTACTTTAGCCTTAGCAATGCCAAATAAAACCATAACAAAATTCATAAATCTTTTACCAAATCCTTTGGTGGTTTGTTTGGTAACTGTTGTCTCACAGGTCATTTTGGCTTCTTGTAGACGTTAATAAAGCATCTCATGTCATTTCATCTCTCTTTCTCTCTCTCTCTCTGTCTCTCAACCTTCTCTCTCAAGCATACATGCCTCTTATTTGTATGATCATTCATGTATGATGTATCCACTCCTATGTATGTACTTGTAAGTTGTAGCGCATGTTGCGTATGCGGCATATGCCATAGAGGTTTTTTCGTGTTACCCTCAAGTATTCATCTTATATACTCCAATAGCATTGCTATTTAGACTTTAAACATCTGTTCTATCATCTACAGTTCAAAATAATGAAGTTAAATTTTTTTTCGTACTAATATCGTACCGTACCTTATAAAATCTTAAGGTACTATTTAGTACCGTATTTTATCGTACCGTACTTTTCGTACTTGACAACTATGTACTAGAGAGCTCCAAACTGCTCACATGGTATAGGACTAATCCTTGGTGGCTGCAAATCACATCAACAGCCTCTCCTTGCTCTCTAACAGCCTTGTTCTCTCTCTCAATGGTTGGAATAGACTTCCATCAGTCATCATTGAAAGTGTTTTTTCCACTTGTATAGGCAAGTTTTGCCAAGTGGCAACCTTCTAATTCCATTTTCCAGCATTATCCAGCTTATTAAATTAATTTTTAGAATATTCTTTTTAAAAATTAATTTAACTGAAAGTGTTTTTTCCACTTGTATAGGCAAGTTTTGCCAAGTGGAAACTTTCTTCTTCCATTTTCCAACATTATCTAGCTTATTAAATTAATTTTCAGAATATTATTTTTAAAAATTAATGTAATAATTATTCTAGTACTCAAAAAATGAATTCCACTGGCTAATAATTAAATTAGCTAGGCCAATTTGCCTGCCAAGTATTCATGAGCAGTTATTAGCCCTTAGATCGGTACTAATTAATTAATTAATGCCTAGTCTCTAATGTCACCACCGATATTAATGGCCAATAAATCGGTCTAGGCCAAAATCTGACTCGAGGTACCACCTAATACTTGTCAAGCATAACTTATTACAACTTCTGCCTTTGACATCCATTGGATCCTCGGGGTCCTTAGCCTATTGCCATGAAATAACTGCCATGTGTAACACGTGCTAAACAACCTTGCACATTTGATTAATATCTTAATCAAATGTTATTGGCAAGATTAGAGCACCTCAAAATTTCCCATCCCCATGACACTATTTGTGGTTCTTGGGATCTAGCCACACAAGGATTTGAGAAGGGGTCTTAGTGGTCATGGTCATCTTTTGTTTATGAGCCCTATGTTGAGTTTGTGGTAAATGTCTATATTTTCGGCCCTCCACTTCATTTTGGGCCTTAGATGCTTGCCACACTACTTGAGGGGCATTGAGTCATCTGCACCTCTATCATGACAACTTGTTAGCTGGCAACTATACACTTGGTTCATCTTTCTACCATCCTTCAAATCTTATTTATCCCTAGGAGCCTTGAAGTAGCCCTTTTTTTTATAAAACTTTCAATGAGACAACACACACCCAAATGCCACAACAGGGCACCTCCCCTCCAAAATGTTAGTTGGTAAAGCAAGCAAGGGCCATGCTAACATTTTTCATAGCGTAGATAGGATAGCTCACGAGACAATGGAGCTTGAAAAACGCACCATCCCCACACCTCCCTCGGGCGCTGTGCTGTGCGCAGCAAACCATCACAAAAATCCAAAAGGAAAAACAAAACATACACAACGTTTCTTTCTAAGTTTCCTTCCTCCTTTGAAGAAAAAGAAAAAAAAAGAGAACCATGTGCATCGTTTTTTTTGAAAGCGCTTTTATGTGATATACGTTTTCCCTTCAAAAAATTTCCGATGCATGCAATTTATTCCTGGATGTATGAACATGTCAAATTTCAAAACTTACCTTTAGAAATCATCCATCTAATGGAGGTGTTTTTGGATTTTCTCATTGTAGGAAGAGGATGATGCAATAATGCAGCAATCTACTAAAACTGATGGCTTTCCAGGGTAAGATTCTCAAGTTGTTTGCAGAATAGTCTGAACATAGTGCCTTGGGATTAAGGGTGATATTTTGCTGTTCTTATGACTATCATGGAATGCCATTTAATATAGGCTTAATCGAGTCCAGGCATATTTACATATGGGCATCGTGTTGGACAAAGCTGCAAAGCTTCAAGCTATGCAGTTAGATTATGTTTTTCATCATTGTCTCTTTATCATACATTATCCGAAGCTTCTTAATGTTTAGGGCTTCCCTGGTTGTGTATTAAAGCCAGTGGAAGAGTGATTAAAATGGGGAAAAAAAAAGTCAGTGCCTCCAAATCGGATGGTGCTGTCAGAACTGCACCTTAATAAAGTCAGTGCCACCGAATTGGATGGTGCTATCAGAACTGCACCTTAATAAAGTCTCAGCATCAACTTTGCCTGAAAAGCCCTTTGTGCCTTAGCTACTTTTTTGGCTTGATCAATCACTGTTCAAAGAGGCAGTTGCTTTGGATTTTGTAATCACCACCTTGCTTTTAAACAAAGCTGCAGCTTTAGATAGTGACTAGCGGGAGTAATGTATCAAGTCGTCTTGCTTACCTAATGTTGGGTTGTCTCTTCAGTTAGCTAGTGCCTTATCTGCTGAGCTGAGTGCTTTGTTGTACCAGCTGATAATGAGCTAAATATAGCAGCTTTCTTTACTTTCAGCAGATTTTGAGAAGATTTCATTTCGGTAACAGTCTTTCTATTGTGCTTGTTTAGACTGACAAGTTCTAATGCCTACTGAACTTAATATCTAACTCTATTTCAGCCCCTCTCAGGTTGGAAGACTCTCCAGGAGGTCTCAAGCATGTATCGGGTAGTTTCACTTCTTTCATGAAAGTACCTTTTGGTGCACCAGAGTTGTCCTATCAAGGATATGCAAGATCTCACTTCATAGAACCGACTGCTGGCATATGGCCCTTTGTTTGGAAGAGTGTGGCCATGCAAGACCTTATCGCTTTCACAAAGGCAAGTCGACCTGCAAATTGGATTAATGCATGAGTGTTTAGTCAAACGTGAAAAACCTTGGTTAGGAGTGCAAGCTATGAACTTTTTGTTTATCCCATATGTATGTATAATGTTTTTGTTTGGGTGCATTTTACAGGAACCTTTAAGGCAACCATTGCTTCAAAGTCTAGTAGATTCACACCACAAACAGAGTGCCGTGATAGCATTTGCACGTAATATCTCACACAAATTGGCTCTCCAGGATTTTTCCATTCTTCCTTCACATCATTCTTGTTATCTAAATGAAGTATTATGGTCGCCTTTGCATGGGATACTCTGACACAAATCGACTTTGCATATTTTTTTGATTCTCTATTGATGCAAATCATGTCAGAAAGAAGTGTTGTCATGGTATTTGCATGTAAAGCAATTGATGATTTAATGTGATGTTGAAATGTGTGTCTATTTATCAATGGAAACATGTAGGAGATGTTACTATCTTTACAACTAACTATTAATCTATATGGAGTTCCTTAGCACACCAGTTTTATCATAATCTGTCTGTATACAGCAGGTTATTTTTACTCAGATTTACAAGTGCCTAAAGATTGTCATTGTTCACCCTTGAACAGATCTTATGGCATACATGGGGGATATTCCTACGAAGCAAGATCTTGTGTATCATATTCAGCAGTTGTTAATGCTGGGCATAAAGTTTGGTGAACTTCGAGATGAAATCTTTTGTCAAATATGTAAACAGACTACAGCTAATCCCAGCAGGTACTACAGTGGCAAATAAGTCATTGCTCATGTTTACCTTTTCCATGAGTTTTTTGAGGAATACTCTGTTTTTAAGCATGGTTATGCAGACATGCATCCTTAAATTTCCCTCATCATATGGCATACCGGTCAACTTTTCGAAGCTCTTAATTTAAGCATATACCCTGCCCTTTTATTGCAAGGTATTATCTGTCACGGGCAGTTAAATTGAGTAGGGTGCACTCAATGGGACTCATTCATTCCTTTTGTCTTTTGTGTTCTAATATTCAATTTTTGTACAGATGGAGCAATGGTAGAGGATGGCAAGCAATGGCACTAAGTGTCGGTACATTCTTACCTTCTGCAGTATTCCAACCTTTTCTAGAGGCACATTTGCAGCAGGTATGTAGCTAGTACATTTGTGAATGAGTTGGTTGTACAATTTCTCTGTTTAAGTAAGTTTCAGAAGAACTGTTATAGACATAACACTCGCTTACTGAAACTGTGTTCGAATGAAAATTGTTGTGAAATGCCTTGGCCCTTGATGATTACGATATTTGTCCATGTATACATGGTAGGTCTGTTGCTATTGCAGAATTATTTATCCATGTGATTGCACTGTCTGATATGGTATAACTAGCTCCAAGCCCCTTCAGGTGCTCGTGCAACCTTGCAAGTGCTGTCTGTGTGATCAAAATGATTCTCGAATGTCTCACTCCTTACCTAGTGCATAGGTAGTAAAAAGAGTCAACAATCCTTCAAGGATTTGGACATAGATGATCATCCACGCTTTCCGTGGGGTATGGGAGATGATGCTGGGGGCTCTGAGAGGATGAGGAGGAGAAGAGAGGCATTCCTACTGACCTGGGACTCTGGCACCTTTTTCCATACTGCCCCTCAGATGGTTTGGCATTATAGCCCACCGGATTGGTTGTTCACACGACCATTGTATTTGTGATGTACTTCACTTCTCTTTATAGAGTTCCTTGTACTTTGAATTTTACCTCAGGGGGATTTTCTCTGAAGTGTTACTAACCGATTTTTCTTTTTTCTGAAAGAAAAGAGTCAACGATTCTCATTTTGTTTGGACTACCTCTTTATATTAATTTCGCGTCTGGAAAGGTATTTTTGTCTGGAAATCTGAGCTGTTTGCTTAAAATTAATGTGTCGTGCCATCCATTAAAAGGTCATGCAGAAACCACACAATAATGATGTCAACCCCAAGGAAATGGTGTTAGAGACCCATCATGCCCAAAGTAACATGTGGGAGGCTGTCTCCGAAAACTTTGTCCATTAAGTAAAACTAGTAGCAAGAGGTTGGTATGAGAGCAAGGAGCAATAACCGTTGAGCTGCAAATCAAATTCCGATCAAAATGGTTTAGGAATACGAAGCTTGTGCACTAAAACACACCAACTCTCATTTTCGCACGATCTCTGTTTCATTGCTTGCACACTAGTATTGTGTGCTGAAAACACCATCAGGTTCAGTATGGTTACAATGATGTTGTGTTGAGATATATATGTTAAGGAGCAGGCCTTTCAAGAGTATGTAAAATACCACCCCAATGCCGAACAAACATCACAATATTTGGGTTGGTGCAACTACTTGAACCCAAAAGGAAATTTTGAGTATTGGCAATGGAACTATCTTGCAATGCCTCAAGTCCTGTGTAAAATACATATCTTGCTGATCTGCCCTATTATGAATACTTATGTATGGGAATGTCCTTCTTGGAAAAGAGTACCATCTTGTCAGGTTGATTTCTCTCGCTTTCTTCGAAGAAAATCAAGGAACTTACCCTATCCATAATGAAGTTACAATCATGCATTTTGAATCTTGATCATTGTCACATTGCACAAGCATTGGCGTCATTAGGAGGTTCCGAATTTGTAGGAATACCCATAATTGCATTCTAGTGCAGCTCACTTTTTACAACAAGTCTTCTCTAGTTATCTAGAGGTTAATGTTTAGTTAGAAGGGGAGGTGCTAGATTTCCTTTTGTAGTTCCTGCTTTTGAGAAGAGCTTTTTGATCAAGGGACCTAGTTTTATTCAGAGAATACGTAGCTGATACCAAACGTGGAAAACACAACACAGTCGTACGACAAATGCACATACTAATAAAGAAACATAGTTAGGGTTAGGGTAACTTAGAGACAATGAAAACAGTGAATGATAATGAATGAATAGTAAATATAATACAATGCTCAATGCAACAAACACACTATGTAGTGAAGAATGTTAAACCTCGAACTCCTTGTCTCAAGGACTTGGGCACAGATGATGAGCAGGATAGAGTGGCATACTCTACCGGATCCCAAAACACAGGATGCAGCCTTCGGATGTGTCTAGCAACAGCAAACACAACAGTGTGAAGTCAGATCAATGTCGCATGCACAATAGACTATGCAGAAATTGCAAACGTGGTAATAGGATGATGACATGGGCAGTTGGCGATGACTCCAGGCAGCAAAGCACAGCTCCAGCAAGTGTGGATCAGGCAGCACGGCAGCTGGCAGGTCAAAACACAGCAGTATGAGGGGTTGCCATTTTAGGCGACAGTAGCTGAGGTCAAAATGCAGGCTGTCAGGTGGTGTGCAGCAGTTAGCACAACCTCTGGCAATAGGCAGCAGGTGGAACAGGGTGGACAGCAGTCTCTGTGCTGGACAGCAATTAGAAGAGGGCTGAAAATGGTCGAAATCTACAGTAGAAGGCTCGGTAGCAGGTGCCTGATGGTAGACGGCAATGTTGGACAGCTTTGGCTGAGATATCCTCCGCGAATGGGTTGTGGACAACAAAGTTCTAGCATTTGCAAGAGATTGAAGCTAGATGGAGGGCAAGATGCCTATTTATAGAAAGTTTGGATCCTTCGAACAGGGTTTGTGCTTATGGGATCATACATTCTATATTCTTTTAATAAAATGGTCTATTTCATTAATTAAGCAGGTTTTGGGGTTGCTTTAAAGAAGATAATGTATTTTTAGATCAACATGGCTTGTGGCAACAACTCTTAATCCCACTGTCAAACTATTGAAGGATCCCTATGGTCAGCCCTTCGATGATCACACATATAGATTTGTTGTAGACTCTAGTGAAATTACTTTGGTTGATTCACACTAGGCAAGATTTAACATTCTTAGTGTCATTGCTTAGTCAGTACTTCAATGTACCTAATATATCACATTGGATAGCTTATTTGTGTGTGTTGAGATATGTTCAGTGCACTTATTCATTTGGTCTAACTTATGGTCATGGTTTGGATTTGCAAGGTTATAATGATTCGGATTGGGCAAGAGATTTTGATACCTAGCATTCCCTTGGTGGTTACATCTACTTTTTATGTATGGCTCCTGATTGTTGGTCCAACTGTAAGTAGGAGACAGTGGCTCCTTCCACACAAAGGCAAAGTAGCAAACACTCTTTGATGGCACCATAGAGGGTGTGTATTGGAGGAGCTTGCTAGTGGCACTTTTTTTTCCATGTGCCAGTCCCATCATCATCTCTTGTGACAACCATAGTGCTATTGCATTAGATAGTAAACCCATCATCAATTCGTGAAAGAGGCATGTTGACATGCACTATCAGTTCACTAGAGAGCAGGCTTGAGCTAGACACATCCACCTAGAGTTTGTGCCATCATCAGACAACTTTGCAAACATATTAAATAAGTTGGTCAATAGACGGATTCTACAATACTTGCTACTATAGATCGGTATGGTGCTCTCTCCCCTTCTACTTTAGCTTGATGGTGGTGGGGAGAGGGGTTTTCCTTTTGCATTCCCTTCCACTATGAGAGGGGAAGACCTTATTCTCTTGGTGGTGATAGGATTTTGATTAGAGATTGTTTGATTTATATTACTATTTGTTTATATTTTATTATTATTTATATCATCAGGATGACTATGATTACAAAAGGATACTTGGACAAGTGAATAATTACATGTAAGGGCATTGTCCAAGTAGTACCATCGTATACCATTTTGCATGAGCATGATGTCTTGTATCACCTTTTGTATTATCCCATGCATTGGCATGCTTTTTTTGTAAAATGTATATGTGCACATCTGTACCTTTTTGGTCAAAGAGTGGTCGACTTTGGATCCACCATATTCACAATAGCTCCCATTGCAGTCTCCTAGAGCAACCTCCCTGCTTGTATTCTCTATGTGCATCCTATATATCGTCTTCATCATTGACACCCACAGGTCGGGGTGGTCGGGATAGTTTTTTTGTTTTGTGATATGTTCGATTGAACCATCCATTTCATTCTCCCCCTAGGGCATAGATTACTTGATAGGACGAAAACAATCAATCAAAACAATTGAAGAAAAAAGTGTTGGGTATTTTACTCACGCCTTACTTACGCCTACGCTCATATGGGAGTGTCGGTGATCAGTAGGACACTGGGGCACTTTTTACTCTCGGTAGGAGAGGTTTTTTCCCCCAGACTTATGGTCTTATTATCGTATGTACTTATGTGCTTATGTTACACACATTTAGGCACTTAGTGTGTGTTGGGTGTGAACACCCCCCTACAACCCTAAGGTTTAAGGGTTGTACTTTGTACTTTCAGATTACACTCATTCAGTCTATTCTCTTGGGTGTCGTGCTTCAACTCTGTCTCTCTCACTCTCTCACACTGTCTACTGAATCCCAGCTGTACCTTGATCCTCTGTTCTCACATTTGGTATCAGAGCTCAGCTCTGAACTCAGCTTCTGCAGCACACGCCAGTCCTGCTCCAGCGTCAGACGTCACGTTAGCACAGGTACAACCTGTCGTCAGTTCTGTCAGCAGTCAGGCGCTGTTCCACAGAGCTGCCTCAGCACAGTACAGCTCGTCGCCAGCCTCCACCAGTACCCAGCCCGTCAACAGTAGTCCACGTCAGCAGTTGTAGTCGTCCTTCAGCAGCTCGCGAGCAGCACCAGCAATCCGCCTCAATCCGCCAGGGCCCGTCAGAGTCGCAGGCCGCCTGACGACTAGCGACCAGCGACACGTCACGTCAGCATGCGCGTTGTTCGACAGCGCAGTTTACGACAGTCCTGCCCGCCGTTTTTGACCACGCCTAGCTTGCCTGGCCGCCTGCTCGCGTCAGCAGCTCGCGACTGCTCATCCCGCCCGTCTGACGACCTGCTCTCGCCTGCCCGCCTGCCTTCGTCACGTCAGCAGCTCGCGACGTGCTTCACGCCCAGGTACAATTTTCAAAATTATTATTATTCCAGCCCAGAATAAAATTCTGGAAGCGGCGGTTCACACGCGGTTGGCACAGATCTACTAGAAAAGTAAATTTCATGCAAATTTCTGGACTGAATAGTCAGAAATTTTGGGGCTTTTGTGTATTTGGAGGACAGATGCATTTAAACTGCTGATACAGTCACAGAACGACTGTTTTTGACAGAGATTTTGGCAAAATTTTGGGGATTTATTCATAACAGTGTTGCACTGCACTGTTTGCACCTTGGGAAGCGTGCAAGAAAGGACAGTTTTCTGACAGAGTACGCCCTTGCACATCAATTGCAGAAAAGTATTTGCTGCAATTTCTGGAAATTTGCAGATTTCCAGTTCAAACTGCTTTGACATTGCTCATATTGTCTTTGGAAATTTGTTATCATGGCAAATCAGGGAGGTGATGTTTTTACGTATGTCTCCAAAGAGGACAGATTGGACGGAAACAACTATTCCCTTTGGTCATTTATGATGAAAAATGTATTAGTGGCCAAGAATTTATGGGATTATGTCAGTGGAGAGGAAACTCGGCCGGGAGTTGTAGCTCCCGCTACTCCTCCTCCCCATGGCGCACGTGGACAACGGGGACCTCAGCCGGCTCCACCTCAGCCACTTCCTCCAAGAACTGCAGCTCAAAAAGCTTGGGATACCCGTGATGCACAGGCCTTGTCGCTGATTGCTTTGGCAGTTCAGCGGTCCATCATACCTCATATCCGTTCGGCATCTTCTTCACGAGATGCATGGTTGACCTTGGAGCATATGTTTGCAGGAAAAAATGAGACACGGATCTCTTTCTTGAAGAAAGAGTTGGAAACTCTGAAGATGCATGAAGGTGATTCTATGCAGGATCACTTAAACAAGATTCAGGACTTGAGGGAGCAGCTCATGAATGTAGATGAGTATTTTTCGGATGCACAGTTGATATCCACCACCTTGAATTCCCTACCTCCTTCGTACTTGTCTTTTCATACTGCATTGAACCTCACAATGAGGATTGCTGAGCACCCACTCACTTTTATTCAGCTGGTTAGCTTGCTTCTAGAGGAGGAGCAAACACGGAGAAATAGTGGTGTGGATGCTATAGTCTCTGAGCAGGCTTTTGTGGCACGACAGAAAGGCAAGAACAGCAAGGTGAAAAATGCTCCATAGAGTTCTGGCACTTCGGGCACATCGCAGAATCAGTCACAAGGGGGCACGCAAGCAAAGAAAGGAAAATGTCATTATTGTAAGAAGCCCGGCCACTATATCACTGAGTGCAGAAAGCGCATTGCCAAAGAGAAGAAGAAAGAGTCAGGAATGTCTGTTTCTACTACTCCTTCCACTGCTAGTGAGTCCGCGTCCTTTGTTGTGGACAGGGACTATTGTTTTTACACTTGCAGTTATGATATCTCTTGGGCCGATAGAGCACTTAGCTCTACAGAGGATGCTGACACTTGGTTCTTTGACAGTGGTGCTTCTAGACATATCACATCTCGCAGAGATTTGTTTGCTTCAGTTAGTGCACCTCCCGTTGGGAAATCGGTACAGTGTGCCAATAATGCATCATACCCTGTTCGTGGTATTGGGGAGATTCAGCTCACAGCCATTGATGGCTCTATTCTCCGCCTGCAGGATGCTTTGTTTGTGCCTGGAATAAAGAAGAATTTGCTTTCTATTTCTTCTTTGGCACGTTGTGGTATGCAGGTCACTTTTGATGATGACCGTTGCATGGTTCGAGAAAAAGAATGCATGACATTGGTCTTGACAGGATCTTTGTGTCATGGTTTATATGAGTTGGATGCTCTTTCAGTAGATCAGACAGCATACTTGACATCCACTCTTACTCCTGCTATGATACAGGCGGAGTTATGGCATGCTCGTTTAGGGCATGTAAACTTTGGCAGCTTGATGCTTTTACAGCGTACTCAGATGCTGGATGGCTTACCTCTCTTGGAGAGACCTCCTGAGCACTTATGCGAGGGATGCATTTTGGGGAAAATGCATCGTTTCTCATTTCCTCGTGATGTTGCTTTCAGGGCAACAACCAGATTGGAGTTGGTGCATTCAGATGTTTGTGGGCCTATGCAGACCATGCCATTGGGTGGTTGTTATTATTTTGTGACATTCATTGATGACTTCACACGTTTTTGCTGGGTCTATTGTTTGAAAAAGAAGTCAGAAGTGTATGATGCATTTTTGGCTTTCAGTGCACTTGTTGAAAACCAATCTGGATGCCACATTAAGACTCTCCGTTCGGACCGAGGGGGGGAATACATGTCCTCTATGCTGAATTCTTTTTTGCAGCAGAAGGGCATAGTACATCAGTATACTACAGCTTATACTCCACAGCAGAATGGGGTAGCAGAGAGGAAAAATCGGTCACTCATGGAGATGGCCAGATGTATGCTGAAGGCAAAGAGCTTGCCTCATAGTTTTTGGATGGAAGCAGTCATGTGTGCTTGCCATATTTTGAACAGATGCCCTACCAAAGCCTTGAAGACCATCACACCATTTGAGGCTTGGAACAGCCGCAAACCTTCTGTTGGTCACTTTCGTACCTTTGGGTGTCTTGCCTATGTCCATATTCCACAGGTACTTAGAAGAAAATTGGACAAGGCTGTTAAGTGCATTTTTATGGGATATAGCAATGAGAGCAAAGGCTACAGACTCTATGATCCCGTTACTAAGAAGGTTTTTGTCAGCAAGGATGTTGTTTTTGATGAAAAATCAGAATTATCCTTGGCTGGTTTGGACACATATCAGGCTGCCCGTGATGTTTTTGAAGGGCTGCTGCCCATTACTTTTGGTGACTCAGCTGGAGGTTCACAAAATGAACCTAATGTTCAGGCAGCTGCTCCTATGGAAAGTGCAGAAATTCAGCCATTGGCTGATCGGAATACTCAGCATAATGCTGAAACAGAAATTCAGCAAGAGCTTGCACACAGCCAGGATGCTAGACAGCTACCTAGATGGTATTTGCAGACTATGCAAGATAGTCCTTTGGATGCACCCATGGCTGGTCGTACTAGAAGGCAAACTCGTTTGCATGATTCAGCACATACTATGGAGTTTGTTATGGCAGCAAGTACTTTTGATAATGAAGAGCCTGAATGTTATGAGGATGCACAACACAGTGTGCATTGGAAGGCAGCCATGCAAGCTGAATTAGATTCTATTACTAAGAATCACACTTGGGATTTGGTGTCCTTGCCATTTGGGAAGAAAGCCATTGGAACAAAATGGGTCTACAAATTGAAAAGAAAAGCAGATGGATCCATAGATAAATACAAGGCACGGCTGGTAGCTAAAGGCTATGCACAGAAAAAGGGCATTGATTATGAGGAGACATTTGCTCCTACTTCCTGTATGACGACCATCAGGTCTATGATTGCTTTGGCTGCACATTATGGTTGGACAGTTCATCATCTAGATATCAAGACTGCATTTTTGCATGGGGAACTTCAGGAGGAAGTTTATGTACAGTAGCCCATTGGTTTTGCAGTTGAAGGCTCAGAACATTTGGTATGCAAGCTACAAAAGGCACTATATGGTTTAAAACAAGCTCCTAGAGCTTGGTATGAAAAGATAGATGCTTTCTTGCTTGGTCAGGGGTTTCTAAACAGTTCATCTGAGTCTACCCTTTACGTATGTAAAGAAGGGGGATCTATGCTGATTTTATGTCTTTATGTTGATGACCTTTTGCTCACTGGAACACATGCTGATCAGATTTCAGCATTCAAACAAAATTTGCAGCAAACTTTTGACGTGTTTGACTTGGGAGTTTTGCATTACTACTTGGGCATCCAGTTCATACATACTACTCGAGGTATTGGGTTATCACAGTTAAGGTATATTGGGCAGCTTCTTGAGAAATTTGGCTTATAGGATTGCAAGCCAGTTTGTACTCCCATGGAACCTGGATTGAAACTGTCATTACATGATGACAGTGATTTGTTTGATATACATACATATGCTCCTGCCGTTGGATGCCTTATCTATCTATGCAATACTAGGCCAGACATACAGTTTGCAGTTTCAGCCTTGAGCAGGTATATGCATCAGCCACGTATGTCACATTGGCAAGCTGTCAAGCGTGTTTTCCGCTACTTGCAGGGTACTCGTTCTCTTGGGTTGCTTTATGCCAAGGGGGGACCACTGCATTTACATGCTTACAGTGATTCTGATTGGGCTGGTGATTTTGATACACGTCACTCCACTAGTGGCAATTGTTTCTTTCTTGGCACTTCTTGCATTTCTTGGCTTAGCAAGAAACAATCCACTGTTGCCACATCGTCATGTGAAGCTGAATACAAGGCAACTTTCACCACCACAGTTGAATGTGTATGGCTTAGATGCTTGCTAGCTGATTTGGATGTATCTGTTATTGAGCCTACTACTTTGTTCACTGACAGTCAGAGTGCCATTGCAGTGGCACGGAACCCAGTGTTTCATGCTCGCACGAAACACATTGAAATTCACTATCACTTTGTCAGAGAGAGGCTACATGCAGGTGATATCAGCCTTGTCTATTGTCCTACCACCAGTAATGTGGCAGACATCTTCACCAAAGCTCTTCCTCGTGACAAATTTGAAGCATTTCGCGATGCTTTAAATTTGATATCCTTTGGTGGCGGATGATCCTTGTACTCTTGATCACTCGTCACTCCAGGGGGGTTTGTTGGGTATTTTACTCACGCCTTACTTACGCCTACGCTCATATGGGAGTGTCGGTGATCAGTAGGACACTGGGGCACTTTTTACTCTCGGTAGGAGAGGTTTTTTCCCCCAGACTTATGGTCTTATTATCGTATGTACTTATGTGCTTATGTTACACACATTTAGGCACTTAGTGTGTGTCGGGTGTGAACACCCCCCTACAACCCTAAGGTTTAAGGGTTGTACTTTGTACTTTCAGATTACACTCATTCAGTCTGTTCTCTTGGGTGTCGTGCTTCAACTCTGTCTCTCTCACTCTCTCACACTGTCTACTGAATCCCAGCTGTACCTTGATCCTCTGTTCTCACAAAAAGACAGTCTATTGGGGTTCCATCAGCCTTAGCAAGTCCTAGTAGGCCACTAGCACCCATTGTCCAATGCCTTGGTCTCTCTAGGGTGACCAGTTTGGCTTCCTTGGTAAAATAAGCATCACCTCTATAGTCTTGGCAAGTCACTAGGTAGACAACGAGTACTCTTTTTTATATTAGCCTATGCATTGGCATTCTATTTTTGCAAACATGCATCTGTGTATATCTATCCCTTTTTGGTCAAAGAGTGGTAAACTTTTGATCCACCATATTCATGATAGCTCCCATGGCAGTCTCCTAGAGCAACCTTCTTGCTTGTATTCTCTACATACATCCCATATCTTTTCTTCATTATCGACACCCATGGGTCAGGGTGGTCGAGATAGTTTATCTATTTTGTGATATGTTGGATCAAATCATCCGTTTCATTCTTCCTGTAGGGCACATATTAGTTGATAGGATGAAAACAATCAATCAAAACAATTGAAAAAAGAAAGGCAATCCATTGGGATTTCATCCACCTTGGCAAGTCTTGGTAGGCTACTAGCACCCTTTGTCCGATACCTTGGCCTCTCTAGGGTGATTAGTTGGGCTGCCTTGGTAAGATAAGCATCAACTTTGTAGTTTTGGTAAGTCATTGGGTAGACGATGAGTACCCTTTGTGTTTGATGCCTTGGCTACTTTGGGATGGGACACCTTGGGGTAAAGTAAAAATTGGGCGTGAGCTATCTTGACAGTCCCTGTTTCTAATTTTGGATCTGAGATGGGATGTTGAGCTAAAAATACAAATTGATTAGCTCTCTATTATAGCCCAAAACTCAAATTATTAGACTTTCATTAAAAAAGAAATGCATTCCTAGAGAGTGGATGTTGCACAAGCCAAACCCTAATTTGGGAGGACCCAATCATCTAAAAATAGACATTCTTGTTGAGCTAAAGATGCATTAGATTCATTTAAACAGCCCTAAAACATAATTAATTAATAAACTAAAACCTTTTATTAAAAGGAAATGCGTTTCTAGAGAGTGTCTATGTTTCATAAACACAAATCCTAATTGGGAGGACCCAAACTTTTCTATAGATAATTGTGCTACCCTCCATCTAGCCATAATCTCGTTTTTGTAGCTTGCAAGTGCTAGAGCTTTGTTGTCCACACTCCTTGAATGGAGGATATCTTAGCGAAGTTCAAAGAGAGAGAGAGAGTAGGTCTATACATTGTCTTTTTAAATTTGTTTCTTTCATAAATTTGAGTATTGCATTATAATCATAATTTATAATTTAATGATTATGATTTGTGAAGCCTCTCGAGTCTCTCTATCTCTCTTCCCCCTAGGTCTCTCTCTCTCTCTCTCTCTCTCTCTTGATTCTTGAATCTTTCGAGACTTAACTCTCTTTTTCTCTCTAAGTATTGTAATTTGTGGTTGCAGGTGGGCCCCTCAAATGTGGTGCAAGTTGTGCATCGAATTGTCGCCGCATGGGCCATTTTCTTGAGGTTGAGTTTCCTACGATTGTGTGGACTTCATGTGCAAGTCATTGTTTGGACTTGCTCATGGAGGACATTGGGAAGCTTAAGTGGATGAAGAGGATGATTCACAAAGCTACATCATTTGTTACCTTTTTCATAGTAAAGGTGAAGGTACTTGTGACGTATCATGACCATAGCACACTCAAGTTGAATAAGCCTTATTTAACTTGATTTGCTTATATGTGTGTTGCTCGAGTTCTTTTATGAGGTGCGGTTAAAGGTGAAGGTGCTTGTGACGTATCATGAGCATAGCACACTCGAGTTGAATAAGCCTTATTCAACTTGATTTGCTTATATGTGTGTTGCTCAAGTTCTTTTATGAGATGTTGTTTGCCCTATGCCAGATAGTGATTTCCACTCTATGGAATGAGTGGGATGAGATAGAGAAGGCCAAAGCCATGCAACGCTTGTGCCTCAATGAGGAGTTTCAGCAGAAAGCCCATGCCATCATCATTGTCATGACTCCGTTTTATAGGGTGTTGCGTAAAGTGATTGTGAGGAGACAGATGCCGAGATGTCTCAGCCATGCAATGATACATCTCCTTAGATAAAGATCTCATTGATGGAGAGTTTTCTTTTTCTACTTTTACTTTTAGATCATCGACATGTTTTCTTTTTATAGCACACAATTTTACTTTTCAGTTTTATAGGCATGCTCTTTATCATTTCTCATTCCAAATGAGAAACACACCATCAGTGTATGTATTGCTTTGGTCTCATAGGCCACATTGCCCTTTTAGAGACATTAATATACTCTTTCTTTCTTCTTTCTTTCTTTAGGGTGGGATCGGTGGAAGCACATGCTTGGATGGTGATCATAGAGACACAATGTGCATATGTTCTAGAGATAGCAGAGAGGGATAGACATGGATGCATAAGGCCATCCATGGTTTTGCAGTTGATGGCCATGTCAAAAGATGACGTACCAGTGAGACAATAGGGTTTGCGGGGAGGAACACGGAGTGAACTCAGCAAATATGGAGAAGAGAAGAGAAGAGAGAAGAAACTCTGATGAATGGAATAATGAAGGTTTGAATCGTGGAGTGAATGTGATACAAGGGAACAAGGGTGCCATAGCACAAGGAAGATGATGAAGACAGCCACGAACCACGAACCGCAATGTCCTCCAGAAGGGGTGTGAGAGTAGTGGAGAGGCTAGAGAGAAGAGGTGACGGACTGAATGAATCAGCCGTAAGGAATAAATGAGAGAGTGGCCTATAAATAGGCATAGTTAGTCTAGGGTGGCGTCTCTTTTTGGGGTTGCAAACCCTAAACGCAAAACACAGAAACACAAAAATGCAAACTACGGGTGAAGGGTTTCTTAATACCCCCTCTCAAGTCCAAAAAGAGAAACAAGAGAAGAGTGAGGTGGAGATGCAATGCTACATGCTGAAGAATGCTCATGCAGCAGGTGCCACTTGGACAGTGTCTCTCGCGGGGAAATTGTTCACTTGCCCAAGCGTCCTAGTACAAAGATGATGAAAACATGCAATGCATAGGAGGAATGTCGGACTTTGTGTGGTGCCTTAAGGATATGCCCGTACTCGATCTCATGAGTTGGCTCCATGCTGGCCAAGTGACCAAGGTAAGAAGAAGAGGAGAAAGAAGATGTAGAGAATCCCTAAGATCCAAGATTTCTACTTGAAACGTAACCTGTAGTAAAGAATAGTAGATAGAGTGAATTGGAGAACCCGAAACTCAACCTCGGGAGAGAAGCCACTAGCTCCGTGCATCCATGCAAGAAGGAATATGAAGGCCCGTCACCAAGTCGTGGTTGAACCTCCAAGGCTCCAATCTAGTTAGATTCTTGAGATCCTGGGTATCAATAGGTGAGATGAGCGCTGGAAGGAAGCCACCCCATCCAAGGGTAGAAGAAGAAGGTAAAAGGCCTCCGCCAAGGTGTGCCAAGGACTGAGCGGTGGGTGGGGACCCCCTGTGAAACTGGAGAAATAGGAGTCCCCTTTGAAGTCGCAATAGATGTAGATGCCCCCTTGGAGGGCAAAGAAAGATCAGTCCCCTCTAAATCCCCCTCTAAGAGAGGTAGACAGGGAATCCAAAAATTCATGGATCACGAACTCCGAAATGTCTAAGGATGAAGGAAGTGCCGCCGAATGTGTCAAAGAAGGTATGTGGGGTGGTGAAAAATTCCCAGAGGTGGCCTCTCGAACCTGAGTAGGCGAGGGTGAAGGGTGGGCTCAGATTGAGCAATGAGTGGGCAGCAGTCGCTGCTTCTCAATGGAGCGGACCAGGAAGCCGAAGAAGAGGAAGGAGTTGAGCAACCACTGTCTCTCGAAGGAGCGAATTGACGAGGAGACAGTATCAAACAATCACTGTCTCTCAATGGAGTGGATTGCAAAACCGTAGGTTGTGGTAGCCATTGTACTCGAAAATAGGCGGGAGAAGATTGCCGTTGGCATTGCGACGACGATCTCCAGGAGATCATAGCGCCAATCGATCCTCCATGCGCTCGAAAGGACTTAGTGCGCATCGGATGCGTCTTATTGCCTTGAGCATAGTACTCTGATAACCAATACAAAACGATCTCTGTGGCCTAGAAAGGAGAGGTGGCACAAGGAGTGCTTGGTGGAAGATGCATATACTCCGGGGGGATAGGGAGGAAAGGTTGAAGTTGGCAAGCATCGGTGGTGTATCCAGTGATGCCACAATAGGAGCAACCAGTAGTCTGGTCATCTGTTGGGGAAGAAGCCATGGGTACTAGTGTGCCTTGTTGAAGAAGGAAAAGGTCAGCCACGAACCAAGAACCACAATGTCCGCCTCAAGGGGTGTGAGGGCAATGTGAAGCATGAACTGCAATGTTCACCGCAAGGGGTGGGAGGACAGTGGAAGGGCTGGAAGTGAGCTGCCAGTGAGAGGAGGATGCTACCAGCAGCAAGAGGTTGCAACCAATAGAAAAATGCAAGTGAGGAGAGAGAAATACTAAAAACGCAGGTGAGCAAAGAGAAAGACTAAAAACGTAGGAAAAACCAGCAGCACCAATCAATATGCTGAAATTAGCTCTGAATAGTGTGTGGAAGGCTGGAAACAGGCGCCAGACTGTTGTAGACAGCAATGGCCAGCTTGGACTGCGATGTCCTCTGTGTCCTCTCCATTACACTAACCATTGGAAAAATACATCAGGGTGTGGGTAGCAAGTTGAAATACCTGAAATCTGCAAAAACGAGATCGTTTTTTGAATGGAGAGTAATCAACAACAGTCGCTCTATTGTAAACAGCTGTAAACTGTGGATGGAAGGCTGGAAACAGGCGCCAGACTGTAGATGATGGCAAGGGACAACTGAGACTGCAATGTCTATCGTGAAACGGAAGCAAGCTGAGACACATGAAACCTGCAAAAATGAGATTTTGATGCAACGGAAGAAGAGAAGTGGATGCCGAACTTGCCACCGGTCTTTGCCGTCACTAGAGTGGAGGATCTTTGCCGCTGTTTGAGCAGATCCAACTCTGATACTATGTCAAAAGATGACATACCAGCGAGATAGTAGGGTTTACAAGGAGGAATACGGAGTGAACTCGGCAAACATGGAGAAGAGAAGAGAGAAGAAAATATGATGAATGGAATGATGAAGATCTGAATCATGGAGTGAATGTGATATAAGGGAACAAGGGTGCTATAGCACAAGGAAGATGATGAAGACAGCCACGAACCACGAACCGCAATGTCCTCCTAAAGGGGTGTGAGGGTAGTGGAGAGGCTGGAGAGAAGAGGTGACGAACTGAATGAATCAGCCGTAACAAGGATGCCATAGCACAAGGAAGATGATGAAGACAGCCACGAACCACGAACTGCAATGTCCTCCTAAAGGGGTGTGAGGGTAGTGGAGAGGCTGGAGAGAAGAGGTGACGGATTGAATGAATCAGCCGTAAGGAATGAATGAGAGAGTGGCCTATAAATAGGCATAGTTAGTCTAGGGTGGCGCCCCTTTTTGGGGCTGCAAACCCTAAATATAAACCCTAAATGCAAAACGCAGAAACGCAAAAACACAAATTGCGGGTGAAGGGTTTCTCAACAGGCCATGTGCCAACAGGTTTGGGAGACAGGGTTTACTGTCTCATGGAAGTTAGGGGTTTTTAGGCTCATTCCGAAAGTGCCATCGCCCTTGATGTTGAAACATTGGAGTCCCATTTCTTTGATGGGCTCTATGCATAAAATCTTCTCTAAAGTCATGGGCTAATCACCTCCATAAGCACCTCCCTAACCTTGTACATGAAGGGATGAGTGTGCAATAGGAATGCAAGTCAGAAGTGGAGTAGCAACAATGTGGAGTGTGAGAGTGAGAGAATCCCAAGATGAGTGTATCAACTTGTCACAGTACACAAAGAATAAAATGTATTTATATATTAGGGTACAAATAAGGGTGTGTTCACACCCGTATAAGTTTATACATGGAGATTAAGGAACTTTATAGTTGAAGGGACTTTACACCCAATAACCTCCCACTTAAAGGCCCGAAGTGATACCTTTAGGCTAGCCAACTCCCACTAATCGGATGCAATGCTCATCTTGAGCCTTTCTTAGTAAGAACATTTGCAGGGTTATCTTGGGTTTTGACCTTAGTCAGTGTGACAAGACCATCATCCAAGACGTGTTGAATGAAGTGGTATCCAACATCTATGTGTGTGGTACGTGCATGAAACATGGCATTCTTGGCTAGACATATTGAACTTTGGCTATCACAACCAAGCACTGGAGTACGTGAAGAGAGACCAAAATCCTTGACCAAACGGCCAAGCCAAATAGCTTCCTTAGAAGCTTCTATGGCTGAAATATATTCAGCCTTTGTAGTACTCAATGCCACAATTTTCTAGAACCTTGAACACCAAGAGATAGACCCACCAGCCAAAGTAAAGACATACCCACTAGTAGATTTCCTAGTGTCAAGATCTCTTGCCATGTCTGAATCATAGAATCCCTGCAACTCTAGTGTACCCTTTTCATAGCACATGCACTTCTCTTGTGTACCTTTATCTGAAGATACATTTTACTGCTTTCCGATGTGGATTGCCAAGGTTAGACATGAATCTACTAACAACGCCCACCGTATGAGCAATGTTAGGATATGTTGCAACCATGGTATACATCAAAGATCCACAAGCTAATGCATAAGGTATACCCTTCATAGCACTAGCAACTACATCATCTTTTGGACAATGGGTTTTGCTAAGCTTTGGATGTGACGGTAAAGGCACATCAAAAGGCTTAGCTTCAGCCATATTAAATGTGTCAGGTACTTTGCTAATGTACTTGTCCTGTGGGAGAAACAACAAGTGCTGCTCTCTATCTCTTTTAATACGCATGCCCGAAATTTGTTCAGCTACCCCCAAATATTTCATTGAGAAGGCTGAACTCAGTTGCCTTTTAAGAGCATTCAAAGTACTTTTATGCTTTCCCGCAATTAGCATGCCATCCACATATAAGAACAACACAATAAGGCTTCCATTGTCAGCCTTTTTAGTGTATAAGTAGTGATTTGCATGACTGCATTTAAATCCATGGCTGAGCATAAAGGTATCAAAATTTTTATACCACTGTCTAGGGGCTTGTTTCAGCCCATATAAGCTGCGTTTCAGCTTACAAACCGAATGCTTCTTCCTTGGAATAGCAAAACCTTCGAGTTGTTTCATTACAGCAATAAACTTTTTTTTATACTAGGTATGTACTTGACATCTTGTAAAATCAGTTCTTGGCCATTTTCAAGGGCCAAGTGAATGGTACCTTCACCCTCTATATCACATGCATAGTTGTTGCCCAAGTAAACCTTGCGTAGACTGTATTCTGAAAATGACTCCAAAGAGGGAGTAACATGAAAAGAGTTTCCGTTGTTCACTATCCATGATTGGGACAGCCCATCATGAGCTGAAAGTAAAGCATCAATTACCTCCTTTTGGTGATGTGCATATCACTTGCTGCCGCCATAATATCTACATCATTGCATGAGGCTACAACAAGTATCTCTCCAGTGTTAGAGAGCTCTTCAAAGACCACACTAGATGCAACATTTGCCTTTGCAACTTCTTTTGAGGAAGAGCTATCATCATCTTTCTTGTCATCTTTCTTTTCCTTTCCTTGCTGTTTCTTTCTTTTTTGCTCTTTCTTGTAGCATTGACAATTGGGCTTTTCATGTCCTTTACGTCCACATTGTTTGCTCTTGCTTTTACTCCTACTTTTGCCTTTATTTGCTGCATTTCCCCTCTTCTCTGACCTAGCCCTAAGATGATAGGCTGAACCACTACTTTCGCCATTGGACTTTCTTTTGATCTTCTCATTGAGAATAGAATCCCTAGCACCATGAAAGGTAAAAGCAAGGTTGTTGTTAACTGAAACAACTAAAGACTCCGAGCTATCAGGCAAAGTCATCAACAAGAAAATAGCCTTTAGTTTATCATTGAAGGGCTAGAAACCAGTGTCTTGCACAACAGGCTCAAAATCCCTGTGAGAGCACTCAAGTGCTTAGATACTGGCTTAGACTCATCCAACTCCATGTTCACAAGCTTGCGCATGAGATGCACTTGATTCACTGGAGTTGTATTTTCATAAGTATCCATTAACTTTTTCCATATAGCACAAGCCGTATCAAGACACTTAATGTCTGTAAGTACATCATCAGATACAACCATTTTAATGTATGCAATGGCCTTCTTGTTGAGTATTGCCCAATCCTCATCTGTCATAGCTGTAGGCTTGGTTTCTAAGAGAGCATCATCATAGTCCTTGAAAAACAAAATGCCTTGTATCCTATCCTTCCACAGATCAAAGCCAGTGTCGTCAAACCTCTTGATTTTAAGAAGGGATTTAGTATCACTGTTGTTAGAAGCATTAGTGGCCATTTTTCAGCAAAGTGCCAAGTACCATTGCTGTATTTTATGATAGTAAATAATAGGCTGAGTTGAATTCAACTTCACATGACGATGTGGCAATAGTGGATTGTTTCTTGCTAAGCCAAGATATGCAAGATGAGCCAAGAAAGAAACAATTGCCACTAGTGGAGTGGCGTGAATCATAATCACCAACCCAATTAGAATCATTGTAAGCATGTAATTGTAGTGGTCCCCCCTTGGCATAAAGCAAGCCAACAGATCTAGTACCCTGCAAGTAACAAAAGACATGCTTAACAGCTTGCCAATGTGATATGCGTGGCTGATGCATATATCTGCTCAGAGCTGAAATTGCAAACTGTATGTCCGGCCTAGTGTTGCATAGGTGAATAAGACATCCAACTGCTGGAGCATATGTGTGTATATCAAACAAATCATTGTCATCATGTAATGACAGCTTTAGTCTAGGTTCCATTGGTGTACAGATTGGCTTGCAATCCTATAAGCCAAACTTCTCAAGAAGTTTTCCAATGTATCTTGATTGTGATAAACCAATACCACTAGCATCATTTATGAATTGAATGCCCAAGTAATAATGCAAAGACCCCAAGTCTAACATCTCAAAAGTTTATTGCAAAATTTGTTTAAATGCTGAAATTCGATCAGCATGTGTCCCTGTAAGCAAAAGATCATTAACATATAGACAAATGATCAACATGGATCCCCTCTCTTTACATATGTAAAGGGTAGACTCAGATGAGCTGTTTATAAACCCTTGGCTGAGTAAAAAGGCATCAATCTTTGCATACTAAGTTCTAGGAGCCTGTTTCAAGCCATATAAAGTCTCTTTCAAATTGCAAACCAAGTGTTCGGATCCCTCAATTGCAAAACCTATGGACTGTTGTACATATACTTCTTCATGACGTTCCCCATGTAAAAATGCAGCTTTATTATCTAATTGATGCATAGTCCATCCATAATGGGCAGCCAAAGCAACCATAGAGTAGTCATTCGGAAGGTAGGAGAAAATGTCTCCTCATAGTCAATGCCTTTATTCTATGCATAGCCTTTAGCTACAAGCCTTGCCTTATATTTGTCAATGGATCCATCTGCATTCCGTTTTAGCTTGTAGACCCATTTTGTTCCAATGGCTTTCTTCCCAAAGGGCAAAGACACTAAATCTCATGTTTGATTCTTAATGATAGAATCAAATTCAGCTTGCATTGCTGCCATCCAATGCACACTTTGTTGTGCATCCTCAAAATATTCAGGCTCCTCATCATCAAGTGTACTTGCTGCCATAAGAAACTCAATAGTATGTGCAGTATCATGCATACGAGCTTGCCTTCTAGTACGACCAGCCATGGGTGCATCCAGATGACTATCTTTCATAGTTTGTAAATACCATCTAGGCATTTGTCTTGCCTCTTGATTGTACACAAGCTTTTGCTGAATTTCAGTTTCAGCACTTTGCTGAATATTTGGATCAGCCAATGGCTGATTTTTTGCATTTTCCAATGGAGCAGCTGATTGAACATTAAGTTCACTTGCTAAAACTCTAGCTAAATTACCAAATGAAATGGGCAGCAGCCCTTCAAATAATCATGGGTAACCTGATATGTGAGTGAGTAGCCTTTGAGGAGGGAGTATCAGAAACAGACATCCCAGTTTTCTTTTTTTTTCTCCTTGGCGATGCGTTTTCTACACTCAGTGATGTAGTGGCCTGGCCTCTTGCAATAATGGCATTTTCCCTTCTTGACTTGTGTGCCCCCTTGTTTTTTATTACCCTGTAAAGTGCTTGAAGTCCCAGAGCTCTGCGGAGCATTCTTTACTTGGCCGCCTTTGCCCTTCTGTCTTGCCATAAAAGCTTGCTCAAAGGTTATGACATCCACACCATTATTTCTTCTTGTTTGATCCTCCTCTAGAAGTAAACTGACTAACTGAAGAAAAGAAATAGGCTGTGGGACAATCCTCATAGTGAGGTTTAGGGCTGTATGAAAAGCCAAGTACGAAGAGGTAATGAGTTTAATGTAGTAGATATCAATTGTGCATCTGAATAGTACTTATAAACATTCATAAGTTGCTCACGCAAGTCTTGAATTTTATTCAAGTGATCCTACATAGAATCACCCTCATCCATTTTCAATGTCTCAAGCTCTTTTTTTAAGAAAGAGATGCCAGTCTCATTCTTACCAGCAAACATCTGCTCCAAAGCTAGCCAAGCTTCTCGTGAAGAAGCTACAGACCGAATGTGAGGGATGATGGAGCGTTGAACTACCAATGCAATCAACGACAAAGCCTGTGTATCCCATGTATCCCATGCTTTTTGAGCTGTTGGCTGAAGGGGAGTAGACTGAACAGGCAGAGGTGCCCGCTGTCCATGTCCTCCTGGAGGAGAAGTAGCAGGAGCCACAATTCCGGGTTTGACTTCTTCTCCATTGACATCGTCCCAAAGATTTTCGCAACAAGCACATTCTTCATCATGAAGGACCAAAGTGAGTAGTTGTTACCATCCAATCTGTCCTCCTTGGATACATAGGTAAATATATCTCCTCCCTGATTTGCCATGATAATCAATACCAAGAGAAGGCAAAAGAGCAATGTCCAAGCTGGACCAACCTGGAAATCTCCAAAATTTCCAGAAATTACAGCAAATAGCTTGCTGCAATTAGTACATTGAGGTACACTCTGTTAAAACTGTCTGTAATGCACGCAGTCCAAGGTGCATTCAATGTTCAGCAACACTGTGTGAGCAAAAACCCCAAAATTTCTTGCCCCAAAATTGTCCAAAACAGTCTATCTCTGACTGAGATTGCAGTACATGTGCCAATGTCTTCAAAAAGATCAAAAGCCCCAAAATTTCACAAAATCTCTGCGTGAAATGTGTCCTAGATACTTGCAAATGTAGAGATATGCTGCCCAAGCACAATGCTTTCATGCGAATATGTTTTGAAATAAAAATTTGATTAAAAAATGTATTTTTACCCTGATTTTTGAAGCTGAAGGTTCAGCTGGACTGTCAGACAGTGCGAGTAGATTTCTAGGATGCTGGTGAAGCTCGAGCTGCAAGTTGGCGGGCCGCACACTAGACCAGGCAGTGCTGCAGGCGTGTACTGTAGGCGTGTGTTGCAGAGAACCAGGTAGGGGCGGCGCAGGCGAGCTGGAGGAATGCGTGGCGAGCGCTACCACAGGCGGGTGGCAGAGACCTAGCGTGAGGGTGCAGACAGGTGGGAGCAGCACAGAAGGCGGGCGCTGGTCACAGCGCCAGGGGCTGGTGGAGGCGCAGGCTGACTGAGGAGCAGCAGGGTGGGTCGAGCGGGGTTTTTGGAGGAGAGGTGGGGTGCTCTGGATGGAGCGCGGTTTTTCGAGGTGGGGTGGGGGGGGGGGGGCGTCGTGGGGGGGTGCGGTGGGGTGGGGGGGTGCGCCGTGACGCGGGGTGGGGTGGGTCGAGCGCGGTTCTTGGAGGCGTGGCGGGGTGGTGTGGAGGGAGCGGGGTTTTTCGAGGTGGGGTGCGGGGGGGGCGTCGTGGGGGGGTGCGCCGTGTCATGGGGGAGTGACGCGGGGTTGGGGTGGTCGAGCGGGGTTTTTGGAGGAGAGGTGGGGTGCTGTGGAGGGAGCGGGGTTTTTCGAGGTGGGGTGCGGGGGCGCGTCGTGGGGGGTGACGCGGGGTGGGGGTGGTCGAGCGGGGTTTTCGGAGGAGAGGTGGGGTGCTGTGGAGGGAGCGCGGTTTTTCGAGGTGGGGCGCGGGGGGGCGTCGTGGGGGGGTGCGGTGGGGTGGGGGGGGTGCGCCGTGTCATGGGGGAGTGACGCGGGGTTGGGGTGGTCAGGCGGGGTTTTTGGAGCTCCAGCTAATAGTGGACAGGGGGCAGATCTGGTATTGAGCGAGACTCCTGGAGGCTGAGCAGAGCTGAGAAGCTGGAGCTCTGATACCAAATGTGAGATGGTAAGAGGATCAAAGCTCACCTGAGAGTGCAATAAAGAGTGTGAAGAGTGAAGCACGACACCCAATGCAATAGACTGAAAGAGTGTAAACTGAAAGTACAAAGTAGAACCCTTAAACCTTAGGGTTGTAGGGGGTGTTCACACCCGAACGTGATAAGTGCCCGTAAGTGTGTAACATAAGCACATACGAAAGAAGACAACAAGTTTGGGGGAAAAAACCTTTCGTACCGACAATAAAAAGTGCCCGAGTGTTCTATTGATCACCGACACTCCTCTATGAGCGTAGGTGTCAGTGAAACCCAACGGATTACACCTTCATGGTTCTCAAAGAAGATTGAGATAACCTCCACAAGGCATTGTATTGAATCTTTTTGGGCTGGCCTTTGGTCTTCATATCAACACAGCCAAATCCTCCGTTATTAGTTGTATTGATATGGATTTACAGTCGCTACAATGGCAAGGAATGGCGATTCCTCATGGCAATGTTACAAGGCATCTCGGCTATCCCTTGGGTGTTAATGTTCAGCCCAAGTAATTGCTACAATAGATTTCCTAGAGATTGGAGGCCAAATTTCTTTACTAAAATCACATGCTAGGCCATTCCATGTTTGCCTTAATGTGGCACAATCCATCTTGCTCCCCAGTCACTTATTTTCTACTACTCTTGGATTGCCACTACCTTAAGGGTTCTTAATGAACACATTTGCCTTATGCCATGAAAAAAGGAAAATTTTCATGCTGGCATCTCATGGATTTTGTGGAGCCATGCTTACACTCCTAAGAGTATGGATTGTGGGGCTGTTTTGGGTGTACACACTCACATGGTTGATCTTCGAAGGCAATACGACCATTTGGGATTCTTGGTGACATGTTTTTAATGCTGATGCCCCCTTTCCCTCCTCTTTCTCCTTCTTGGCAACCCAGCTGGTTTGCTCATGGAAGCTGGTTCTTCAAAAGGTCCAATAGCATCTTGCGGAGGATTGCGTGGTGGCTAACTGGAAAGCAAGAAGATCGTCCCAAATTTAATCGCATGGCATGATTGAGTTTATCTTTTGTCTTTGACACCACTCTAGATAGTCGAATGGTGTTCATGTCTTTTCGCACTGCCATGAGGTTTTTTCGGATCCTATAGGGACTTGTGGAACCAGCTTTTGACCGCACCATAGTTGTCAGCTATGAAAGGTACGATACAGTGAGTACGATAAAAAGCTACAATCCATATCTCCATTATGCCCAATCCTCCTATTAGTTTTCGAGTGCTAAGGTTGTCATTGGCTAATCATGCTTGCATGCAATTAACTCTTCTAACTAATGGTTCACCTATGATGCTATTTTGAGCTTTTAGCCTCACAAGTAGTCATTCCTAATTGGCTTCACCTCCAGTTATGAGCACTTTTGGATATCCCATCCACTCTAAGGGGTTGGCACTATCATTGTATGAAACTCGATGGCTTGTTGCCCCAAGTTATGCTCACTCACACTATATATCACATGCTATTTCCACATAGCATTCTGATATACCTATAGGCTACCCTAGCTATATCTAGATAGGACATTGGCTCTTTTCTCTTTTTCTCATACTCCATCCAAGTTTCGTGAGGCATACTGCTTTGATTGTAGAATGGTGTGAGAATCTGTCATCACATCATCAGGAGTGTGGTCATTTCATTCCATCCCAACGTCAAAAACATGTTTACTGTGCTTGACGGGGTTTGCACATCGAAACTGGGGTGATTCTCCGAATGAGGAGCAACCAGCTCCGTGCAGGCGATCATTTCTTGTTGTTCTTCTTCATTTGAATCAGGTCCAAGGGCATCCACCACTTCCTCAATGAAGGCCTGTTCGGCTCTAGCATGGTGCAGTACATGAGGATTTAGGACTCAGTCTATTGCTGCTGCCCCTGTTCGGTACACTGTAGGTCTCTGGCTCACAGCAGATAACACTCTCCTCCCACAGCAGATCACACTGCGTGTGCAGCCCCACTTGGACCTGATCAAATCCCACCCAGAAGCCTGGTGCTTCTGCTGTTTCTCTCTCTCAGCCTGCAGAGGCAGGCCTATGCACAGGGAAACAGGTGGACAGAGCTGGTAACTCTGTACACAGGGCAGGGTGCAGCAATGGCAGCACAGATGAGTGCATCTCTGGGCACAGGGCATGCACTCATGCAGGGTGCAGGGCTGCAATATCCATGCCTGCACTGGGCACAGGGCATGCACTAATGCGGGGTGCAGGGCTGCGATAACCATGTCTACTCTGATCTGCTCTGCTCTTCCCTGCACTGTTCTGCTCTGCTCTTCTCTTTTGTTTTTCCCCTAATAGGCAGTAGTAATTACGGAAAAAGTACAAGATTACATGATTGGAAGATGCAGGATGACTCTAGGCCACATCGTGCATAAACTCAACTCTCTTTTACAAGCAACATGAGAACGGAACATCAAGCAGTAAAAAAATCAGGGCGGTTTCATTGAACCACCACCTGAATCCAAGGTACTAAATCCTGTACAAACAAGGTATCAGCATGTTGAATAAGATCAAGCTGCCACCACTGAAGAAGTTCTTTAAGTTTGGCAACATGATTCTAGATGCCCGAGGCAACATAAAAAGGAACACATTGCACGTGACCCAAATATGCCAGCAGCCCTAGGATCTAAGAAAGTGAACCCAATCAAAAGGATGCATCCTCGTGCCCAGCGGACCATGATGCCAAATGCCAAATAATTCTAGATGCCTGAGGCAACATAAAAAGGAACACATTGCGCGTGACCCAAATATGCCAGCAGCCCTAGGATTTAAGAAAGTGAACCCAATCAAAAGGATGCATCCTGGTGCCCGAGGCAACATAAAAAGGAACACATTGCGCGTGACCCAAATATGCCAGCAGCCCTATGATCTAAGAAAGTAAACCCAATCAAAAAGATGCATCTTGGTGCCCACCACAGCATGCCAAATGTCAGAAAGGAGAAGCCAAATTTTTGGGCAAAAGGATGAGACATAAATTGGTGATGGCAAGACTCCATTGCAATTGTATAGAGGAAACAGTTCCCATTGGAAATACCTTGGTGGCGAAGAGCCAAAGCAAGGGGAAGAGCACCCACTAGTATGTGCCAAACGAATACCTTGCATTTGAACAACATCTTGTTATGCTATCCCTCCATCATTGTAAGCTTCCACCAGGCTTTAGATTTGTGTAGTCCTCAAAGTGCATTGGCTTTAATGGTCAATTACGAATGATCTTTGATCATGAGGTGGTAAATCTGATTAATTGAAGAAAACTGGAGAATCAAGTGGCTTGCAAGGTTCCAGCCTTGCCAGGGATAGGTAGAATCTGGGACATGAAGATGTTGGCCGTCCTATAAAAGTCTAGAGACCTTGCCCCAAAGGTCATGGTAGCCATGAGGGACCAGGAAATCCCGCCTAACCATGCAAAAAGACATGAGTGCGCATCAAGGCAAGAGAGTAGCATCAGGCACCGAGACCAATCCAAGGTGAGCCATGCGATTAAACTTAGGTGTGTTCTCAAATTTATTCTCCCATGAGAGCAGACGAGATATCGCCACAATTTTCAGTTGGAAAGCATTGGCAGTCAATCTATCCTCGGCTGAGTGCCATTGTTTCTTGCATAGTGCCATTTTCTGGGCATACCAAGTGAGTGAGAAGTATTGAAGCAGATATAGAGAACTGAATGTTGGCATTAAGGATAGGTCACCATGAACCCCGAATCTTTGTATTACCTTGCCAAAGGCTGCGATCTTCAAGAAAATAATGGACAATAACTGTTGAGGGTTGTTGAGCAGCACACGTCGATTGCAAAAGCGACCAGCGAATGGGCTGTCATATGGCTGTGCACATCCCAAACAGCCCTGCCCCCCATGGATTTCAATGTACAAACATGATGCCAAGATATCCATGATATACCAGCATGCACTGTCTCTTTTTTCCATAGCATAAAGCAGAGGTGCCAAGATGCATGTCCAAACAAATCCCCACATCCAAATCTTTGTGAAGATTCGTAGCATCCACTTTCAGAACCATGAAGGTATTATCAACCAGTGCCTAATCAATAAAATGCTGACGTGAAGGAGTTAAACCGGCCAGTTGTCCCATATCAGCAAGACATTACAACATAGAGAGAATGGGATGGATAGCAAGTGCAAAAAGAAGAGGGTCAGTGGGAAGCCCTTGCAAACCAAGCATGCAAGCAAAAAGGGATCAATGATGCTACCATTCATTACAACACGGTTTGTAGCCCCCACATTGAGGGCATAGATAAACCTAGCCATAGGAGGCTCAAAACCCATGGCTTGTATAAGGTCCACAAGAAAAGACCATTCTAGAAAATCAAAGGCATTTTCCAAGTCCAATTGCACTAGGACCACCTCTTGTTGTGTATGTTGCGCATAATCAATGGCCACCTCTTGCTGTGTATGTTGCGCATAATCAATGGCCACTTGGGCATTGAGATATATTTAGGATGTTCCTACCCTTAATGAAGCCGTACTATAAGGACACACTAGGCTAGATAAATGCTCATGAAGATCTTATACATGGTGCCCATTAAGGATATTGGTCTCGAAAGTGCAAGATTCAAAGGGGAGGGATCTTTAGGAATCTACTTAATGATCCCTTCTTTCCATGATGAAGGAATGTTGTCTGAATCCCAAACTTGCTAACACATTGCCATGAGTGGTTTGGCCAAAAGGGATCCATGACTTTCAAAGAATTCATTGGTAATACCATCCCAGCTAGGGCTTTTATCAGAGGGCAATTGCAACAAGACATCCATAACTTCATCCTTAGTAATATCAGCATCCAAAGTAGCTTGCATATCATGTGGAATTTGATCTTTGACCAAGGCACAAAAGACTACACGGGCATGAGTAACCTGAGGGGAACATGCTTCCTAAAAATCCAATGATTTGCAAGGTAGTCTGGGCACATGCATACAATAGATTGGGGGTTTTTAACCATGTGACCCTTTGCATTTTGCAATCTCACCATATTCTCTCGCATAGGGAATGGATACAAAGCTTGAAAAAGTTTATGATACTGAGAAGAACTATCCTGAAGGTCATCAGTCAAATCTCGGACCTTAGCCTGCTGATAAGACCATAGCTAAAAGATTTGTATAAGTTTGCCCAACTTTACCAATAACGGAAACAACAAAGTATCATGGGGCAAAATCAAGCAATAGTAGATGAGCCAAGGCTAGAATATCCTCTATAGCATGCAAATGCTGCCTTGTGAGCGAGGCATGGTAAATCCCATAGTGTCTTGCCATTGTCTATACGTTAAGAAGCAATCTATCAAACGAGGTTAAGCCTTCCAATGGAAAATTACATAGAAACCTTTCCAATAGTTCACTCATATATTATATGAAGACAGCATGACTTAGAAAGGATGAGTTATAGCACAAGGGCAGTCTACCCAAAAGACCTGGGAAAGCCTAGTCATATCAAGTTGCAAAGCGAAATGATCTGATAAGGTATAGCTCTACAATACTTGTATTTGCAAAATTTCTGGTGAGAAGAAATCCTCATGTATAGCATAGATAGCATTTGATCGAGATCAAGTGGCCGAATATTGGGCCAAGTGAAATATAGACCCTGAAGGTGATGCAGAAAGCCACGACCAGGTATCTTGCTTCAAAATATTCATTGCAAGCGCATTCCAAGCGTGGGTTTCTATTGTATCTATCAATTAAAGCCCCAAGGTAGACTAGGAAGAGTCAAGCACATATTAGAGTCATCCACAAGCAAGCGTGGTCTACCTGGAGACAAAGAATCATGAAGCTAATTTCACAAGGCCTAACAATGCGATGAAGCATTGTGCGCATAAAGTCCAACAAGCCACAAAAACTCTCCTTCAAAAACATTTTCCACCACCATAAAGCAACCATGTACATAATTCTTGATAGGAACCATGAAACCAGCCTTCCTTCCATGGATGGGTGGTAAATCCTTGATTACAACTTAATTACAGCAGCAAACAATAAATGCAAATCTGAAAATACAAATTTACCTACTGATCTTGGACAATGCACACCCGATTGGCCCCAAAATTGGCACCCCTTTTGGTATTTCTTTAACTTTATTGAAGAAGAAGTTGATTTACAATGGGATTCTCTCGATCCCCTTTGCAATCCAAACTCCCCTTGCTGTCCAAAGTGACCAACAAGTTTTCAATCTGTTTTGCCCCTTAATTCGGGCACTTAATTGGCCTTCATCCACTTCATAGACGATTGAAATGCCCCAAATTCAATGGCTGGCTAGTCCTCCACCTGAATTTAGCTGAAATTCACCTTCAGCCTTGAAAATCCAAGTCTTGGAGCTTTCAATTTTTGGCATGCTTCTCGAGGTTGCTACTTAACCCTAATTTCTGTTGTAAATTAGGGTTTACAGTAGAGAAATTTGCAATTCCAAATGCTGAGATCTTCAAAGCAAGGTTGTGAAATGGCTAGGAGATGAGAGAGAAAGTTCGGAGTTTTGTCGCGAAGAATGACTGAAAATTAGTCAAATGCAGTTGCTATCTTGCCACAACAGCCTGGATGCAATCGCCCAGTTATGGAAGGTCCAAATTTGCAATTGCCTCCTCAAAACTCACTTGTGGCTGGTTGCAATGGCTGAAAATAGGCTGGCCATGGTTGCTTACAGCTCTTCCACCTTTGCTACAACAAGAATGATCTCGTTTTTTCTCTTCTTCAGCCTTTTATGGGCCTGTATGGGCAAGTTTGCCAAGTAACAGCCTTTCCAAACGGTTTTTCCAACATTATCCATAATTAAATATTAATTTTCAGCCTTTAATTACTGAAAATTAATCTAATAATTATTTTGGTGCCTAGAAAAATAATATGACTAGCCAATAATTAAATTGGCCATGCATCTTCCACTCCCGAGTCTCTCTGTGCCATCTTTGACCATTAGATCAGCGTTAGGTATCATTAAATACCGCATCTCTAGTGTCACCAACTGATACTTATTAGCAAATGAACCAAACGGTTTTTCCAACATTATCCATAATTAAATATTAATTTTCAGCCTTTAATTACTGAAAATTAATCTAATAATTATTTTGGTGCCTAGAAAAATAATTTGACTAGCCAATAATTAAATTGGCCATGCATCTTCCACTCCCGAGTCTCTTTGTGTCATCTTTGACCATTAGATCGGCGTTAGGTACCATTAAACGCCATATCTCTAGTGTGACCAACTGATACTTATGGCCAAACGAATGACCTAGGCCAACAATTGACACGAGATACCTCCAAGTACCTGTGCAACATAACTTATAGCAACTTTTTCCTTTGACATCTCGTGATTTTCTTGGGCCTCAGGCTCGTAAATTTACTCTAACTCCAATTGGACCTCACATGTGCAACATTTACTTAATCATGTGATTAAAAATTAATCCACATGTTAAGTGATGTTTCAAAAATATATGTCCTCATAACAAACCAATTGAAGTTTCTTATGCACCATCATAAGGACACCTGAGCAGTGCACTACTTTGCTACTAGCATAAAAAAGGGAAAAACCTTGACAATCCAAAATGCAACCAGCCTCATCATGACTTTTGTGCTCAAGAGTACACAACACATTCCAATAATTCTCATGCAAAATGTACCACATGTCAAGCTGCTAAGTGCAAGAACAAATCCCGCAAACATTCCAAGTGTCAATCCACATGATTAAAATCAGAATTAGGTATGAGGCTACCTACCTACACCTCGCGTGAACTTGATTTGTCAATGCCTCAAGAATTCCATCATCCAAGAAATTTGCCAAAGTTGCAAAAGTGTTTTGACCTGGATGGTAGAGTTTGCAGTGGAGGGGCCAGATCCATTTGTCGGGGCTGAATGAGGGTATCTACGATCCCACGGGTGATAACCTTGCCTATGTGATCAAAGGCAAGGTGTGTTGGCGGGTCCTTGGGACATTGAGTAGATACATTAGCACCTCCCACTTTGCTTGGAGCAAGGGAAGAAACATTAGAATGAGCATTATTAGAAGGCAATGCACGTTTCTTTGTGCATAAGTGCACAAGGAGTTTGGGGGATTGAAGTGTTGAACTTGTGATGACTGGGTCTTCACGCTTTTTCGCTTCTCTCCTCTCTCTCTCTCTTTTTTTTTCTTGTGAATGAGTGTATATTAATATTGGAATATTTACATCCGGCCTTCAGGCCAACCAAACAAAAAGGATACAAGTCTCACATTTTTTACATCAGACCATCAGGTCAGCAAAGAAAAAACACACAGATACAACTAAAAGTCTATCACAACTCTTAACTCTGAAATGTCACTCAGAAAGGACAGCTGGAGTGGAGCGAACAATATCCAGCTAGGCAGTAGCAATGTCAGGAAGAACTAGATCAGAAAGGACCATAGAGGAGATTTGTCATAATACTAAACCACGAACACGGGCCACATGACTATGGATGCCCGATATAGGATCAAAAATGAAGGCATTCTGAGTACGCCAACTATGCCATAGGCCTGTCCATCTAAGGAAATGGAAAAGGCAAGAATAATTTGAATGCAAAGAAGATGAGGAAATTATCTTTCCCATAATCCACGAGCGAATTGATATCCAGTGCTGAGTTGTAGCGGACCACATATGGGAAATAAAACTCCAAATTTGTCTAGCAACAGGGCAGGAGACAAAAAGATGAAGCACTGTTTCATCGCATGTAGTACAGAACACACAACGGCTAGCACAGATCTTGCGGGCTCGCAATACATCACCAGTTGGAAGACCCCCAATTAGTAGCCTCCACATGAACACTTTACCTTGATACGGAACCTTAGACTTCCAAAGCTAGATGAATCTTTCCTACCACTTCTTTTTGCTATCCCAAGTATGCCATACTTTATTAGCCTTTCCTGTGACCCATCTCTTGGTCTCCACCATTCGATGATAAATTTGGTTAGTTGACCTTTTCTAAAAATAATTAGGAACCACAAACTTTCAATCATGCCATGGAGAAGACAGCTGTAATATTGGCAAAGGGGAGAACCTCAAAAGCCTATTTTGTATAGACGACCAAATGTCATGATAACCGCGAGGTAATCGGAAGTGCTGACGGATATGCCGAAAAGAATAAAGACGAGCCTATCCAAGAATGACACCATCAAGGGCTGTCTGCAACCCCAAATGAGCCATTTGATTAAAATTATCTCTGTGCAAATCTTTATGAGGCCAATCCAACAACTTGGAAGTAGCCAACACTTCTCCTTGCAACGAATTCTCCTCCTTAGGAGAATCAGGAGGGTGCCAAACTGCAAAACGTAACATCGCCTGCCAAGAGGCAATCAAATGAGAAAGGAGAAAAGATTGAGAGACCTTTATAGGTCTTGTGGAATTAAGCACATGCCACCAAGAAGCATGAAAAACCGTGTTGCCATGAGAGATTCTAGTCTTTTCTATGAAAAATTTTTCAATATCTGACCAGGGATGACTCTTATATATAATGCTTGCAAAAGTGCTAGCCTCAAGGCTGGGATATGCAAGTTAGCATCCAACAAAGCTGCTCCCCCCTATCCTTTTAGGATCAGTAATATGCTACCATGAAATTCACACCTAGCCTAAGCGATTCCCTTTCTTTTTCCACAATATGAATTGGATAGGTTGAACCAATTCCACAAGAGACTTCTTGGTCCAAGGAAGAAGAGGTAGGAAATATGAGATCATGCTGATCATGATGCATTGAGCAACCTTAAGTCGCACATGAAGAGGCCAACCTTGAGACTTTCAGTACTACATGAACTAATCATGAATACGGGATGACATCCAATCCAACAATGTATGGGGAGCTACATCCACACCAATAAGATAGCCCAAATGTTTGGTTATGTTTCCCTTAGAAATCACAATTCCATGCCAGCCTAGGACCTGCAAATCATTCTCTGTGCAAGAAAGCAGTGTAGATTTTTGAGTGTTAATATGAAGTCCTGATGCGATAGCAAAAATATTCCATGCAACCATTGCTCAATTGACATTCGAGCAATCAGCCTTAAGAAACATGTAGGAATCATCTGCCAAAGATTGCCTCAAAAGTTGGGCCCCACTAGGAAGAGTCAAACCAACTATCTCCCCTTGATCAGCCAACTTGTCCAACAATGAAAGCATCGCGTGAGTGACTAAAGCGAACAATAAAGGGCTGAGAGGGCATCCTTGTCAAAGAGACCGGGACAAGGCAATTTCATCCATGATCCCACCATTAAGTGTGATGCGGGCAACAACACCTTGACGAATAGTATACACAAGAGAGATCATACGAGGCCCAAATTCCATGGTGGTCATTAGTTGTCGCAAGAAAGACCAGCTAACATGATCAAATGCCTTTTCAATATCAAGCTGAAGCATAACCACCTGCTGGGCTGAAGCTTTAGCATAGTCAATTCCCAGTTGAACATTCAAAATATTGTGCATTATATTCCGGCCCTTAATGAAACCGTATTGGCGTGGATGAATCAACTACGGAAATACTTTATGCAACCTATTGGCAATGATTTTAGAATAGATTTTATATAAAGAATCCATAACAGAGATGGGTCTCCATTGTTTCAAGGAGGATGGAGAGGGAACCTTGGGCAATAACCGAATGATAGCAAGCTTCGAGTTTGAAGGCATCTCACTAGAATTCCACACTTGCTGACATAGACGTGATAATGGGTCCTTAAATTGCTCCACATGGACCGAAAACAATTCATTAGGAAGCCCATCCCAGCCAAAGCTTTTCCTTCGAGGCAAATGAGACAGCACCTCTTCCACTTCCTCCTCCGAAATATCAGCCTCCATCAAATCAACCCATTCTGGCTTAACCTGGTTAACAACTAAATTGCAAATATATCTGCGAATAGAAAGAATTGCATCTGAAAGAGTCTCCTAAGGGCCCAACAACGATTTATAAAAGTCAATGCACATCTGGATAATGGAAGTAGGATCAGTCACCATAACACCTTGCTCATCGATCAAGCGCACCATATTTTCACGAGCATATTTCTGATGCAATCGAGCAACAAATTTATGGGATTGGCAGTTATTGTCGTGTAAAGCTTCTGCTCTGGCCAACAATTTGTATTTAGCATATTTCACTTTTTGTAAAGATTGACTTTGCCTTTCAACCATTCAATGCATATAAGCAAGTCATCATTGGAGTCCCCCAACTGACATAAAGTCAATGAATGGGTCAACAATGCTTGCGCATGCTGCAATTCAACGCGTAAAGAGGAAGCATGCTGAATACCATACTGTTGGGATAACGATCGAGCATTATCCCTGAATACAACCCAAGCTTGCAACCCTTCAGTGACGACCCTGGAGCTAAAAGAAGTAATTAGTTGCTGAATATATTCCAAAAACTGATTTTGCAACAGAAATGATTGATTGGAACGAAGAGGCAAGTGGGCAAGGAGGGTCTTAAAGGCATGGACATGCTAGTGATTCATCTCCAAGACAAAAGGATAGTGATTTGACAAAACATGCTGTCTCTCTATCCACATATTAATAACTTCAGGAAGAAAAGTATCACTCTGGTAAATATAGATCCGATCCAGTCGGGCCCAAGTATTTGGATGCTGAAGAGAGTGATAAGTATATCTAGCCTGAGAAGGATGCAACCAAGACTACATGTCCTGTTTCAAGGATACAGCTGCCAGAGCATCCTATGCCTGTCGTTAAGGACCATCCATCACTGAGTGCTGTGAAGTTACCTGATCCATAGATACACATGCATTGAAGTCACCCATAACAAAGCTAGGATGAGCCATGGCCAGGTAGTACAAATCACCCTAGAGTGGACGACATTTTCGAGCAGTAGAAGGAGTATACACCCCCACTAACCACAAAACCTCACCCTCGTGTAGGATTTCTAGAATCATAAATCTACCATGAGGGTCCTGAGAAACCAAAGATGGTTGCAGGGATGATTTGACAGCCAACATAACTCTAGATTTAAGTGGAACACGTCCACTAAAAGAAATTGAATCATTGTATACATAGGTAGATCCTGCCAAAGCATGCTGTTTATTCTGCACAGCACAAAAAACATCCCAATTTCTAGTTAACACTATTTTCCACAACCAATGCTGCTTATTGCCCGAAGAAACACCTTTCACATTCCATAAAGCAATTTTCATGATAACACAAAGAAAGAAAACTACTGAACCACCCCTTTCCCTTTTCCTTTCACATCAACAACTTTAGCTGTCTGAAACTTTTCCATTTCACTTCAGATCACATCTATCAGATTTGCTCTTTGCAAACTGGCAATTGAATCATGGAAAGGAAACTGTTGTTGCTGAGAATGATAAACATCACGAGGAGGCACAAGCCTGCCTCGTGGATGAAAGCGCAAAGCAGAATCAGAAGCCCTTTTATCCTTCGTAGCGATGATTGCAGGAGAACGCGAGGGTTGAGATTTCATGTAGAAACCCCTACCTCTATGTTGAAAAGTTTGAGTGATAGGCAATGGAGGTGGGCGGGCGGGAGACAAACGAGGCTCTTGCTTGGCATTGCGTCTAACCACTATGACCCAAGAATTATCGTGTACAGGCAAATTTCGACCAACTGAAAGCGATGCATGCTTTATACGAGTTTGAGACACATTCTTCTTTCCATCATCATGTCCCTGTTGGACAAATGGCTCATGATCCGCTTCTGGCTGCTGTATCACTTGCTGGGGATGATGCTCATGCATATCCGTGTCAGGAACCATTGAACTTTGCAAAAGATCCGGGCTTCTATTGCATTTAGAAATGAAATGGCCCAATTGGCCACATCTGAAATAGTGACCAGCAAATGTACCCCATTTCAGCTCGTAAACCAACATTTGCAATCCCGAAACCTCGAACCGGACTTTAGTCAGGTGAGGTCTGCTTGTATCCCAAAGCATGCAGGCCATATTCCTGTTGCGGGAGGCCAACTGAGGCTCCACCAATACTTCACCAGGAGTTCTCAATACCAAAGTCAGAAGTCTCCAAAGATGCGCAAGAAAATCAACCACCTCAACCCAAATAGGACATGCTTGCCAAAGTACTTCTTTAAATTCTGCCATGGGTCTCCAAGGGACCATATGTACTAATTGACCATCCATAAACAAAGGGATACGTCTCATAATAAAAGCCCGCACTTCTGGGGAGTGAAAAAGGACTTCGAAGAACCCTTTCGGTCCATCATATATCTCTTCAACAAGTGGGCCCTGCACTTGTGCTGAAGCATCATCTTGACCCATCTCAGCACTGACAAGCAGATTGCAACCAAGCACGAATTTTGGTGATCAAAGGAGTCTGTCCCGTGAAGTAGAAGATGGCTGCCCTCTCATGGAAAGCAGCAATCTGTTGTAAAACCAGATCTGTACCCATGACAGCTACCACATGTTTCCCTTCCGGTAAAGAACTCGCTTTACCCTCATTGGCTTGAGCGTAGTCCGACATCAGATTATTAGCAAGAGCCAACATAAACTGAAAAGGCCCATCAGGCTGCGAGCATGAAGCATGAACATTTGGCTGAGGCAAAATTTGGGCACACAAGGCCGGTTCCTCAATCGACATATTTCGACGTTTACCCATCTCATCCCCATCCATCAACTGTCCAGCATCTTCTGCTGATGAGTCACCATCTGATTCGCCCAAATCCTTATCATCCCCATTCCCGGTGTGCTGGTCTAGAAAATCCATGTCAATACCATTTGATTCCTGCAGTTTATCCATAACCAGGCCTCTTTAGGGCTGCCCAGGTCTGTCCTTCAATCTATCTGCAGGTCGTTACCTGAGTTGCACCCACCACCTGATCTGCGTCCGCAGCTAATTATTCTCCTGCACCCACCTCCTCTTTGCACTGCACACCCTAGCTGTTTCACTCCCCATGTCCTGTTGATGAAATCGTTTCTAGACTCGCAGCACGTATAACTGACCTTCTGAATAATTGCGTGCGCCCACAGCAGTGGTTCGGTGGTGATTCTTCTCTGTCTAATCGTGGCGATATCAGTGCTAGTAAGGAGGAACAGACAGAGGGCTGTGACCAGATCAACTACCCTCTCTCACTCACTCACGTGCTGAACAGCGGAAGAAGCATGCACACAGTGCAGGAGGAAACGTCAAGACAGCAGGTGCACAGGTACTGTAGGGATGGCCAGGGAAGAGTGCAGCACCACGCAGGCTAGGGTTTAGTGTCCCTTAGGCGGCGTGCAAGGGAAGAGCGCAACACCAGCTACGCAGGCTAGGGTTGAGCGCCCCTCAGGCAGCGTGCAAGGGAGTAGGTCGCCATCGATTCTCTCTTTCTAACTCTCTCCTCTCTCACTCACTCACTCTCTGTCTCTCTCCTCTCTCTCTCTCTCTCTCTATGCACGTCGTATGGAGAGATCGGTAATATGAGAGGATGAAGATTGAAGCTCTCAGCTGAGAGTATACAGTTGACAGTAGAGAGTGAGAGTGAGAGAAGACATAGGGACTTCCAATACAATTACCAAGAGTGATGAAAGTACAAAGTACAACCCTTAAACCTTAGGGTTGTTAATGTGCGTTCACACCCCAAAGGTATACAACATGATAAGTAATCGAACTGTGTGACATAAGCACATAAAATAGAAGATAATGTAACCGGGTAAAAAAACCTCTCACAAGGAGAGTAAAAAGTGCCCGAGTGTCCTATTGTGGATCACCGACACTCCTACGTGAGTGTAGGCGTAAGTCAAACCCAACAAATCCCCTAGAGTGAAAAGTGATCAGCATACAAGGATCATCCACCAAAGGAGATCAAATTTAAAGCATTCCGAAATGCTTCAAGTTTGTCGCGAGGAAGAGCTTTGGTGAAGATGTCTGCCACATTACTGGTGGTAGGACAGTGGACAAGGCTGATATCTCCTACATGTAGCCTCTCTCTGACAAAGTGATAGTGGATCTCTATGTGTTTGGTGCGTGCATGAAACACTGGGTTTTGTGCCACTGCAATGGCACTCTGATTGAGAGTAAATAAAGGAGCAAGTTCCGTGATATATACATCAAGATCAGCCAACAAATGTCTCATCCATATACATTCAACTGTGGTAGTGAAAGCTACCTTGTATTCGGCTTCACAAGATGATGTGGCAATGACAATAGTGGATTGTTTCTTGCTAAGCCAAGAGATGCAAGATGAGCCAAGAAAGAAACAGTTTTCACACGACGTGAATCAAAATCACCAGTCCAATCCGAATCATTGTAAGCATGTAATTGCAGTGGTCTCCCCTTGGCATAAAGCAGTCCAAGAGTCCTAGTATCCTACAAGTAATGAAAAACACACTTCACAACTTGCCAATGTGACCTGCGTGGGCTGTGCATATATCTGCTCAAGGCTGAAACTGCAAACTGAATATCAGGCCTTGTGTTGCATAAAGAAATGAGATATCCAATTGTTAGAGCATACGTATGGATGTCAAACAAATCACTGCCAGCATGCAAAGATAGCTTGAGTCTAGTCTCTATCAGTGTACTAACTGGCTTGCAATCTTGTAAGCTAAAGCTGTCAAGGAGTCTACCAATATATTTGGACTGTGAAAATCCAATGCTGCTAGCGTCATGAATGAATTGAATGCTCAAATAGTAATGCAAAGGCCCCAAATTTGACATTTAAGAAGTTTGCTGGAAATTTTTCTTGAATGCTGAAATCTGATCAGCATGTGCCCCTGTGAGCAGAAGATCATCTACATAAAGACATATTACAAGCAAGGATCCCCCCTCTTTACGTACGCAAAGAGTAGACTCTGATGTGCTATTAGTGAACCCTCGGCTAAGTAAAAGTGTATCAATTTTTGCATACCAAGCTCGTGGAGCTTGCTTTAAAACATACAAAGCCTTTTTCAACTTGTATACCAACTATTCAGATCCCTCGACTACAAAACCAATGGGCTGTTGTACATACACTTTTTCTTGAAATTCCCCATGTAAAAATGCACTTTATCGAGCTGGTGCACAATCCAACCATGATGGTAGCCAAAGCAACCTTACATCAAATGGTAGTCATACGGGATGTAGGAGCACATATCTCCTCATAATCAATGCCATTCTCATGCGCATAGTCTTTTTCCACAAGCCTTTGCTTTATACTTATTAGTGGATCCATCCGCTTTTCTTTTCAGCTTATAGATCCACTTTATACCATTGGCTTTCTTTCCAACAGGCTATGCCACTAAATCCGATGTTTGATTCTTTATGATAGAATCAAATTGAGCTTGCATTGCTGCCATCCAATGCACATCTTGTTGTGCATCCTCAAAACAATCAGGCTCCTCATCATCTAGTGTGTGTGCTACCATAACAAACTCCATTGTATTAGCATGATCATGTATACGGTCTTGTCTTCTAGTACGGCCAGCAATAGGAGCATCCAAACAATTATCTTTCATAGTCTGCAAGTACCATCTAGGCATGTGCCTAGCTTCATGACTATGTACAAGCTCTTGCTAAATCTCAAATTCAGCATCTTGCTGAATATTCAGATCAGCCATCGGCTGAATTTCTACATTGCTCAATGGAGCAGTTGGCTGAACATTATGTTCATTTACTAAAGCTCCAGCTGTGTCATTAAAAGAAATGGGTAGCAGCTGTCACAACTCTATAGAAACAAAATTTGTATCCTTTTTCATTAATTTGTCTATATAATGATTTATTAAATTTGTTTCCTTTGCATTAATTAGATATAAAGAAAAGTGCATGGGAGCTGGCCACTGATGAGTGGTCATAGGTTATGGTGGACCCACGCGGTGGGTTAGAGAAAAGATAGTTCACACTTCCACCTATATGGCCCGATTGGGCGCTTATGACCAGAACTCACACATATTAGGGTTAGACTCGCACACAACAAGGATTGATGCCTTGAAGTGTGGGCTAGATTCGCCACCCCATGTACTGCTGATCAACAATGGAGAAAGGCTGATTTCCTCTCTTTTTTCTCTCATACTGTAAAGAAATCAGTTTTTATCATTGCATAATAGATAATGCATGTGTGTTTGTACATCTTTGCATGATCTTGTGAGAGTGAGAATTACTTCTCCTCACTCTCACAAGATCCTAAGGGACTTGGGTTGAGTAGAAATACATTCCTTCGGGGGGGGCGGGGGGGATTTGCCCATCTTCAACCCTCAATCTTGTCTCCATTACTTTTACATTTTCATGGCTGTAATTTTGTAAGTAATTTTCATTTTCAGCTTTAAGTGTTCAATCTCTTTTATATTAAATCTTGAAAACAAGCGAATATCATAATTGTTAAGCATACTACGTTGTTCAGGGCGTTTACAGCAGCCCTTCAAACATATCATTTGCAGCCTGATATGTATCAAAACCAGCAAGGGATAATTTTGATTTTTCATAAAAAATCACATCCCTATGGACAAAGTCTTTATTGGAAACAGGATCATATAGTCTATATTCTTTTCTTTCACTACTACACCCTACAAAAATGCATTTGACAGTCTTGTTGCCCAATGTTTTTCTTAGTACTTTGGGAATATGAGCAATACGCATAACACTTTTTAAATCCTTTGTAAGGCATGCTTTAAAACATGACAAGCACACATAACTACTTCCATCCAAAAGCCATGTGGCAAACTCTTAGCTTTCAGCATATATCTGGCCATCTCCACGAGTGACCGGTTCTTCCTTTTTGCAATCCCATTCTGCTATGGAGTATATGCAGTAGTATACTTATGGACAATGCCTTTTTGCTTCAAAAAATTATTCAGCCAGGAAGACATGTATTCTCTCCCCTCGGGTTGAACGGAGAGTCTTAATCTTTCAGCCAGATTGATTTTCGGTAAGTGATACAAAAGCCAAAAAGGCATCATACACCTTTGACTTTTTCACTAATGAGTAGACCCAACAAAAATGAGTAAAGTCATCAATGAAGGTGACAAAATAACAACATCCACCCAATGACTTTATTTGCATATAGGTTCATATACATCCGAATGCATAATTTGTAATTTGGTCGTTGCCTTAAAAGCAACATCATGAGGAAACGAGAATCGATGCATTTTTTCCAAATGCATTTCTCCTAAATATGCTCAGCATCTCTCTCCAAAAGAGATAAGCTATCTAGCATTTCAGTACGCTACATAAGCTTCAAACTACCGTAGTTGATATGTCTCATGCGAGCATGCCATAAATCTTCCCGTAACATGGCAAGAGTAGAAGTAGATGCTAAATAGACTGACTGATTAATCGAATAAGTATCTAACTCATAGAGTCCATGACACAATGTGTGAGTCAAAACCAAAGTCAAGAGTTCTTTATCCTTGACCATGCATTTGTCATTATTAAATGTGACTTGCATACGATACTTTGCTAAAGAAGAAACGGATAAAAAATTCTTCTTTATCCTTGGCAAATATAATGCATCCTCTAAACGGAGGGTAGAGCCATCAATGGCTATCAAGACAATCTCCCCAACACCTCTAACAAGGTAAGATGCATTGTTGGCACATTGTACAAACTTGCCAACCGAAGCTGCAATGACAGAGGAAAACAAATCCTTGCAAAATGTAATGTGCTTATTGGAAGCACCACTGTCAAAGAACCAAGTGCTAGCATCCTTAGTAGAGCTAAATGCTCTATCAGCCCAAGAAGAGTCATAACTGCAAGTGTAAAAACAATAGTCATGGTCTATAACAAAAGACACAAACTTTGTAGTAGTAGAAGATGCATAAAAAACAAACATCCTTGACTCCTTCTCCTTGGCAATGCGCTTCTTATATTTCATGATGTAATGACTTGGCTTCTTACAATAGTGGCACTTGCCCTCTGGCTTGTGTGCCCCCTATTTCTTGTTGCTTTATGAAGTACCTGAACTTTCAGAACTCTGCGGAGCATTTCTAGACGGGTTGCCCTTGCTCTTCTATCTCGCCATAAAAGCCTGTTCAGAGGCTATAACATCCACCCCACTATTCTTTCTTATTTGCTTTTCCTCTGGGAGCAAACTAACTAGTTGAAGAAAGGTAAGTGGCTGTGGAGAAATTCTCATGGTGAGAATTAAGGCCGTGTGAAAGGCCAAATAAGAGGGTAGCAAAGAATTTAGAGTAGTAGAGATCATTTGTGCATCAGAATAATACTCTTCTACACTCATTAACTGCTCAAGCAAGTCCTGAATTTTGTTAAGATGATCTTGCATGGCATCGTTTTCATCCATTGTCACATTCTCAAGCTTTTTTTTCAAAAAAGAGACACGTGTCTTTTTTTTCCAGCAAACATTTGCTCGTGTGAGCCATGCTTCTTGTGAAGAAGCTGTAGACTCTATGTGCGGGATTATAGACCGTTGAATTCCCAATGTAATCATTGACAATGCTCGAGTATCCCATGTGTCCCAAGCTTTGTGCTATTGATATTTGGGGAAATGGTTGAGCTTGCGTAGCCCTTTGACCAGGTCCTCCTATGGGAGGTGTTGCAAGAGCCACAACTTCAAGATGGACTTCCTTACCACTAACATGATTCGAAAGATTTTTTGCAATTAGCACATTCTTCATCATAAAAGACCATAGAGAATAATTATTGCTGTCCAATCTATCCTCCTTGGATACATATGTGAATATATCATTCTATCCTTGATTGGCCATGGTGAACATCATTGTTTCAAGTATCTTGGCCACCAGATCACGCTTCCTGCCGACGCATTGTTGCCCGCCATCGCACCTCCCCCATTCCTCCTGCTGCCGTCATGCCTTCCCCCCCTCTTGGCTGCCATCGTGTCCCTCCTCTCCCCTTCATGGCCGCCAATGCACCTCCCTCCTCCCGCCTGCCTGCCATCACGTTTTTCCCCTCCTCCCAGTAGGCATTGTGACCCCCCCCACCCCCCCCCCCCCCCCCCCCCCCCCCCCCCCCCCCCGCCCTTGCCCCCCCCTTGTTGCTCCCTCCATTTGAGTAATACTCCTCCCTTCGGCAACACAACAGTGTGATTGGTAGGTTCTCAGCAGGGACGTACAATGGAAAGCTCTGGTTAGATGTCGGTGCACTCTGTGAGTGTCCCCCAGTCAAACACTTTTGCGTCGTCCTCTCTAAGGAATAACTCTTAGCCGTTCACGCCACAGAGCTGGAGCTAAAAGAAACGACGATATTTGGTCATGTTGTAGGACACTCTCCATCTAGGGCCTAGCTGTGGGATTGGCTTCACTCCACGTTGCGCATTGGCATAGTACAGATTGTGGAGGCATTTCTCATGGGTCAAGGGATTTTTATGGTACAACTCACCTCGGCAGATGCAGGCCGTGAGCAATTGGCTAGCTCACCCTATGGCCAACACCATCTCCCAATGGATGGGAGAAGAAGGACTAGCACTCTTCTCCCAGTAGTGGCCTGGTTGCATGATGGACATTAATTGATGGGCTGGGGCCGAGGTTCCACATCTGAGCATTATCTTTTGAGCTCCTTCGCAGTGGAGAGCTCCGATGGATGTGATCGAGTGGCCCCTAGCACAGGCGGTCTATTTCTACCTGTGTACAGAGTCACGCCTCTCAGCCCGGCTAATAGATGCCTTGGTGGTACTACCAGGTGCATCTATCACCCCCATGGTCCGCGCCCGAGAGCTACCATGGGGGAATGGAGTTCACCCTCTAGGCCTGCAGCAAAGCGTATCCACATGCTTGGTAGCTCTTCTTCCTCGTCAGCAGCTTCCACACCGAACAGATTCCACATCGAGCAGATGCTTGTTCGGTCAGTCACAAGTTTCCCCATGAGTTTACATCTTGCATTCTAGAATGTGAACAGCCTCCACTATAGTGGGGCACGTGGTTTCAGGAAGTTGATTGTTCGGCAGGAGTCGTAGCTTGCCCTTGCCGGACGGATCGTCATCTTACTTTTGTAGGAGCACAAGCTTACGCCCACCCAAGCCCAACGGGTAGGGAAGGTACTCCCAAGCAGTTCACACACCTACTAGGAGCACGCCATCGGTGCCCACGGCAGGAGTGGAGGCATATCCACCTCTATTGGCGCGAGCCTCACCATGTGTGTACGGGACCATGGGTTGATTGTGGCATAGAGGGTTCTACGTTGAGTCGAGTAGTATGCCACAAGGACATGAAAATTTGATGCTTTGCTTATGCTTAATTGACATTTGATTAAAGGATTAATCAAATGTGTAATTAAAAGATGCACATGTGTTGTACATGTGAGGTGCAAGCTACTTTTTCACAGTTGAAGGCCCAAGGACCCTGTGAAAAAGATGGGTGTCAAAGGCAAAAGTTGTAACAAGTTACACTTGTTAGATTCTAGGTGAATTTTGGTGTCAGTTTTCCCCTAGGACCATTAATTGGCCATTAAGTGTCAGTGGTGACACTAGGGACTAGGTATTAATTAATGGATTAATGCTTGTCCAAGGGTCAATTAATGCATGGACCACTTTGGGTTGCAAATGGCCTAGTCAATTAATTTTTGGATGAGCAAGGTCAATTATCTGGCCATGGATTAGGGGCTGAATTAATTTTCAGAATTAATTAATTCTGAAAATTAATTAAATTGCTGGAAATTGTTGAAAATGTATTAAGAAAGCTGCCACTTGGCAAAACTTTCCCATGCAAGTGGGGAAAAGGCTAAATAGGGCTGAAAGGAGAGGGAAATCTCGTTTTTTCATTTTGGAGCTGTTGGAAAGAGGTGTTGGTGGACTATTGCTGCTAGCTTTTGGGGCCAATTCCTAGCCATTGGAGACCATTTTGGTGATGGAGATTGCATATTCTTGACCTTGGGAAGCTGGCAATTGCTGCTGATGCACTTTCTCCTGAAGATCACAGTCTCTGATGCTCCTAATGTTGTTGGTGCATCTGTTTGGGGTTGGTACAGCAAGGCAGCAGCTGATTTTGATCAGTTCTTCGCGACAAATCTCAGAATTTTCTCTCTCTACAGCATTCTCTCATCTCCTTCAGCCTATGCTCAGCCATTCTCAGCAATTCTTAGCCATTTGGAGGAGATTTCAGCCATTTTTGGTGGCCTGATCTATAATTTCTGCAGTAAACCCTAATTTACAGCAGAAATTAGGGTGTAGCAGCCACCTTGGGATCCATGCCAGAGATTGAAGGCTTAAGGGACTGAAATCAGCAGCTGATAATTGAAGATTATCAAGGGATTTCAAGAGCCGTCCCACCTCGAATTGATTTGGAGCAGCATTTGGCTAACCAAGGGTCAAATTGGAGAAGAAGTCTTGGGTGAATCAAGGGGCAAATGACCCAAAAGGCTTGCTGGTCATTTATGACAGCAAGAGCAATTGGTTAGCAGGAGGAGATTGAAGAATCTCAAGTTGTACTCCTTCCAATTGAATGAAAGCTAAAGAAATACCTCAAGGGGCACCAATTTTGGGGCCAACAGGAAGTCTACAGTCCAAGAATGTTACGGTAAAGTGTGTATTTCATTTTATATGCATTTATTTATTGCTGTAATTAGCTCTTAAATCAGGTTATCACCACCCATTTCAAGAAGGAAGGCTGGTTTCATAGTATTTGCCATGAGGTAGCCCTACATGCTAAGCAGCATAGCTCGGAGGAGGAGAGAGGACTCTGGCGGGACCTAGTAGCCATAGAGAGACTACTACAGGAGGCACCAGGGGATCCCATCCTCCTCGCACAGGAGGTGCGCACACGAGCAGCCCTCGTTGGCCTAGAGGACAGGCGCTTAGAGTTTTCATTCCGCACCTCAGCAACCTTTTGGGCGAGGAAGGGGGATGCAATATGCAGAGAGTTTTTCTAGGTGAACCAGCCCTGCACCTTAGGAGAGTAGATACACAGCCTTCGGGATCAGTATAGTCCAGATGAGGTGATGGAGATTGCCATTGACTACTACAGGTGCCTTTTCCAACAGGAGACAACCCTAGCTAGAGGATAATGATGTAGATAGCAGGTCTGGGATAATGACCCCCCTGGACCCCTTCATAGAGAAGGAACTTCAGGAGGCTTGCCATGCACAGGATGGGTAGAAATGCTTGGGAGAGGATGGCTTTTCTAAGACCTTTTAGACTACCTACCGGGAGGTGGTGAAGGACCCCTTACGATTGGCATTTCCAGGAGATGTTCAACTCAGGAAGGATGCCAGGGAGTCTATCGGCAGGTCTTATTAGTCTCCTGCCCAAAGGGGGAGGAGACTGGTTGGAGCTATCCCAGTGGATACCGATCATCTTGTTGTCAGTAGTCTACAAGGCACTGGCAGAGATGATTGGTAGGCGACTTTGCCCTGTGCTTCCAGACATCATTCATGACACATAGACAGGCTTTGTCCATGATAGGAGCATCCTAGACAATGTCTTCACCTTCTTTGAGGCAATAGATTGGGCCCAACACAGTGGTCAAGGATTGGCGGTACTACTACTGGATTTAGAGAAAGCCTATGACAAGGTTGACTGGGATTTCTTAGAGGGCACCATGGTAAGGTTGGGCTTTCCCTAGGCATGGATTTGTGGGGTCTTGGCACTTTACATATCAGCTACCAGTAGGGTTCTCATAGGTGGCAGGCGAGGGGAGGAGTTTCAGTTGGAGAGATCGGTCCGGCAGGGCTGCCCTCTGGCCCCGTATATATCCCTACTCTTTGCAGAGGCGATGTCACACTTTCTCAGGTCACGTGTGAGCAGGTTACATGGCCTCCGACTTCTGGTGAGAGATGAGACGGAGCTGTTAGACTCAGAGTATGTAGATGATACAACACTCTACATAGAGGACGATGAGCTAATGCTGGAGAGAGTAAGACTAGCTCTCGAGGTGTTTTGCACTGCAACGGGAGCAAAAATCAACCGGTGAAAGTCTGTTGGTTTCTCGATGGACTCGAAATCCAGCACGAAGTGGGGCGTCCACTTGGGATTTAGATGGGTGTGCAAAGGATAGACGGTCCGTTACCTAGGATTCCAAGTGGGACTCGACATCACTCCTGCCTAGTAGTTTGCTCTTGTCCTCGACTCTATTCGGAGGAGGTTGACCTACTAGAGTACAACATGGCTTTCCCTAGCAGGCCGAGCCCTGGTCGTTAACCAGGTCCTCCTAGCGATGGCTTGGTACATTGCCTCGTGTTGGTGCTTCTCTTCATCCTGTGTAGTTCAGCTTCGCTGCCTAGTGCGGAATTTTCTTTGAGCTGGGTCAGACTATTCTAGGGACTCCCGGGCCAAGGTGGCGTGGGCAACCTTCATTTGGCATTGGTGAGAGGGAGGGCTTGGGATCATAGACGTAGAGTATCAAAGTCTTGTCCTTTTGGGCAAGATAGTAGTCTGCGGCTTCACACCAGGAGGGTAGACATGGAAGGCCCTATTGCAGGAGGGTCTCTAGGAGTGTAGACCAAGGCTTGGCGGTGATTGGAGGCTGTCCTTGAGATGGATCTTCACGACAGCCCAGATCACGCCCCCTAGATCCTCCTTCCTATGCAGCTTACTTCGTGTGTGGTAGGGCCTTCGTAAGGCCCTAATTTAGAGCCCCCTAGTATGCCATGAGGAGATAGACTGCCAGTCGGTGATTTGGAACCCCCAGGTCAGAGATCGGGATGGTATACAGATTGGCGAGCGCCCCCACATCCAGTGGGCTGGTTGGGAGGCCGGCCCGGCTCGTACCATCAGGACATGGCGGGTGGTGTACAGGATGGTGGACCACGAGGTGTTGTAGTGGGCATCAGGTTGCCGGAGAGGAGTTGAGTTGAGGAGAAGGGAGATTGACGCAACAGTACCTTAAGCGTGGCTTGCCCCCCCGATACGAGAGCTAGTAGAGCCCGGTGAGGTGTGGGCCGCTAGGTTTTCACCAACAAGCATCCCCCTACAGATGGCAGGTAGAGTGGGGGGCACCGTAGATGGGACTTTCTTCACCGTGTAGGAGGGGGGGCGTCTGGTCCTTGATAGAGGGTAGCAGGATGAGGGGTTATGTGTCCTTTTGTGGAGGAGGATTTGGGTGGTTAGCCTTTAGGGGAAGACATGGCGTCTAGACCCTTATGTGTTCTGGGAGGAGCTCCAGGAGCGGCACCTCTAGATTTGGGAGGCCAGGCGACTTGATGAGCTGGAGTGGGACACTGGAGAGTGGCTATGGCCAGCCACTGTGGTCGCCAAGAAGCCATCGAGGTTCTTGGAGTACGCAGCTAGGATTGGCAGACACGTACTGATGCAAGAGGACATGGACTGGGCGCCTTCGCGTAGCAGGTACTGGGCGGAGCACAGTATTACGGATGCTTTCCGACGGACTTTCTGGTGCCGCCTATGGGACAGTTGGAGGCCGAGGAGGGTCTCATATTTCTTATGGCTGTTGGCACATGGAGGCCTGGCGGTGGGGAGTTGGTTAGCCCCATTCTCCGCATGCCGCATTCTCCGCCGTATTCTCCGCATTCTCCGCCGTATCTCATGGGGAGCTTTTTGCTGGCAGGTAGTCAGCCAGGGCCGTCACCTTTTGTATGAGGCCGGGATGCAAGACATGATATTCATTATTGAGGATGGGGCTTGTGCAGTGGTCGGTTTGGAGGCTCTACGCATCCGCCAGGTATTGGATCCAACAACGAACCGCTCTGAGGTATGGGAGATCGTAGGGAGTCTTACTGGATGGCACATCTAGAAGGTGCGGTGTCAGGAGATCCCCCCCCAACAAAATGGCTTCTTGCTCCCATCTCCCCCCCAAACCGCCTTGAGAGGCTTGTACACATGATTTATTTATGACCTTGCACCAGCTCCAGCTAGTCTGTTGAGCATGAGCATCTTGTTGTAATCAGTCTTTTCGAGTAATACAATCAGCCACATTTTATTTGCAAAAAAATAAAAATAAAAAATCCAACAGTCTTGCAGTGAAAGTGGAAAAGATACTGCCCCTGACACGTGTTGGTGTCTTGCAGGTATTGTGCAAACTTACTGTGGAAAAAAAAATGTGGTCTTGACACATCACATTGATTAAACAATGCTCTTTCACATCTAAGTGTAGCTAGATTTCTGGCTGTCCCAGATACCTCGAGATCTTGTATCTGGAGCTAGATATCTCTGATTGATTTTGTCACATCAAAGGGTTTAAAGGAAAGCGTACTCAGATGCTCACATTATTTTATGATAAGTGAAAAAGATTTAGGTTGATTGTATCCAAGATTCAGTAAACAAGGTTGTATATGCTTTGACTGGTCCGTCTCTAGAAAATAAGAAAACATGTTTGTCACAATGATTTTATTAGTTTTTCATGTTTTGACAACTTAACATACATTTTAGAGAAACTGTTAACAAAACTGAAAAATCCATTTTGTGCTACTCCCCAAATACATTTTCATCATGAGAAGGTGCAAAACAGGTGGCTAGTCATTTTGTGGGACCATGGGCCAGAGACAATTTGAGCTATCAAGAGGAAGGAAGGTCAAATCCTGCCAGGGCTGCAGCATATTGCTTAATGAGGTTCCAGAAGATCTGCGAGGCAGGGCCAAGGCAAATACCACCACTGCATGCCGAGATAAGTGCAGTAGAGGTTTGTGCCTGAGAGTTGGTGTTAACTTTTCTTACTTAAGATAAGGCTCCATATGTGTGCCATGTGTTTTATATCTTTCTTTAATGTCAGGTACAGTAATGTGAAAATTGAGAAATCTGTGTTTATTATCTTTCTTCAATGTCAGAAATAGTAATGTGAAAATTGAGAAATCTTTTACTTTTCGTACTTATATGTCATGCTACCTGCTGTGAGATTAAAGCCTGGTCACAGTTGGAAAGGCTGTGTGGTTTCCTAAAGACTGGTGAAGGTGTTTTGCTTTGATCTATAAAAACTGGTGAGATGATTTTAAGGTCTCCAGTTCTCATTGCATCTAACTATTTTTCATGTTTTCTTGTATCAGAGAATGGAAGAAATTAAAGTGAACATCTACCTACCAGACGACACTTTTAAGGTGATTGTTACTCTAGCTACAAGCTGTCAGCATAGTGAGCTGCGAAAGTAGATGTTTTTATATTCATATTAGGTGAAGGAAACTTTTATTTGTCTTACTTTCTGGTAGGGTGAATTTGATTGGAGATACTCAAAGTGGTAAGTGGCAGCATTCTAGACACATGGTCACAGTGCTTATACAACATGTCATTTGCATGTCAGAATCCATGTAATATTAGCATTAATTTTAATGTTTATGTTAATTCCGATATTCCTCTCTTTTCTTGTGTTGTTGATTGAGATGCTTTTACCCCACATGGTCTTGTCATCTGATTGCCATGATATCTTCTTATGCATTTTTGTTGTTGAGTACCTTTCTGCTTGAGTTGATGACATAGCTACTAGCTTTCCAGTCTTTACATTTGCATCAGACCCAGCACTAGTTTGAGAAACATTGGTAAGAAATGCAGACAGGTTGACTAGACTTGGGAGGAGGGCTTAGTTGAGCAGGATCATAGAAATTGTAGCTGCTGTGAAGAAATGCTCTAAACACAGAAAACACAAAACCAATCGTACGACAAAGCACAAATTGATAAACATAGAACACAATTAGGGTTAGGGTAATTCAGAGACAGTGAACACAATAAATAATGAAGGGAAATGACTACTGAATATACAATGCTCATGCAGCAAACACACTATGCAGTGAATACTGAACCTCTCGTATCTCAAGGATCAAGGTAAGTCTTACAGGATGGCACATTTGGAAGGCATGTTGTCAGGTGGTTTTTGGTGGGGAGTGCCTTTCAGTATATGCGACTTTGGCAGAGCTTTGGACCTAAATCATCCACTCCTTCCGTAGCCGGTGGGACTAGGTACAGGGCGAGTCTCGAGCTTGTCAGGAACTCCGTCTTCACTTTTTGTGCACTTGGGGCGTCCATAACTCGTTCTTCATGATGCAGGTGGGCAGCCCCAGATGGCGATACATCCCCCCTCCATGGCTTCTTGCCCCCATTCCCCCCACACTGGCTTGAGAGGCTTGTATACATGATGGATTTGTGATTTGCATCAGCTCCAGAGCTAGTCTGTTGAGCATGTGCACTTCGTAGTATTCAGCCTTATGAGTAATATAATTAGCCACATTTTGCTTGCAAAAAAGAAGAAGGATCAAGGTAGAGATTATGAGCTAGAGAGTGTGTCGTACAGCGAATGGATCCCGAAACACAGCAAGGTAGCCTCCGTGTGTTGAACACCAGCTAATGCAGCCACAAAAGACTGGATTTGATGTAGACAGGTAGGAGAGAGAATATGCAGCAAACACAAATCTGTTGATAAGAGAGAAAACCTGGCTATAGCCATAGGATGCAAATGCAATCAGCCTAATGTGGGTAACAAGGTGCGGAGTGTAGGCGACAGTGAGGATGACCTTGCGAAGGAAAGAGAAGATCAAACACAGGCAGTCTGGTTAAGGCAACAATACCTAGATGATGCCAACAGCTCTAGAAGGCCCTGGTGACAATAAACGCAACTTGAATGATGAGCCAGCTGGTGGAGATGGACACCTGGCAGCAAATGCAAATTTGGTAGTGATGGATTTGTAGACAATAGCCAGATTTTTTTTTTGCAAGTAAAATGTGGCTGATTATATTACTCAAAAAAACTTTTACAATGGAGTGCTCATGCTCAACAGACTAGTTGGAGCTGATGAAAGTCACAAGTACATCATGTATACAAGCCTCTCAAGGCGGTCTGGGGGAGATGGGGGCAAGAAGCCATGGAGGGGGAGACAATAGCTAGATATGGGTGATGGAGACTGGAATCAAGCGCCAAATGGTGACACAACAAAGAGAAGCTTCGACCGCAATGTCCTTCACAAATGGGGCGTGGGTAGTAGGGGTATGGTTCTTGAAACATGCAAAAACGAGAATGAGGGATGTGGTGGGTTGGATGTCTTTTTATAGAAAGTTTGGGGCACCCAAATTAGGGTTTTTCATGTGGCACAATAACTCTCTAGGATCACATTTCTTTTCTCAGGCCCAAAACTAAGCTAGGCGAAATAAGCTCTTTTTGTTTATTTTTCTTGTATCCCGACTCCCGAGGCATCCCATCCCAAAGCAATTAGGGCATCAGGCAAAGGGTGTACATCGGCTACCTAGTGATCTACCAAGACTACAGAGGCGGTGGTTATCTTACCAAGGGAGCCCAATCGATTATCCCAGAGAGGCCAAGGCATTGGATCAAGGATGCTCATTGACTACCTAGGGGATTGCTAAGTCCTGCAAAGGCAGATGAAATCAACAATGGATTGTCTTTTTTTCTTAGGCCTTTGGTTTAGTTTATCACAAGATTAAGCATTAAGTGAGGGTTTCAAATCAGTGTTCGTCCCATTGATCACTATGCTTCGAAGTAAGGGATATAAGGATGGATACTCCTATTACCTTCATAAAATAGGCAAAACAATCCCACACACAACTTGCAAGTAAAATGTGGCTAATTATATTACTTAGAAAACTGATTACAACAGAGTGCTCATGCTCAACAGACTAGTTGGAGCTGATGAAAGTCACAAGTACATCATGTATACAAGCCTCTCAAGGCGGTCTGGGGGGGATGGAGGCAAGAAGCCATGGAGTAGGGGTGTATCGCCATCTGGGGCTGCTTGCTTGCATCACGAAAAACAGGTCCTTGCCGCCCCAAGTGCGCATGAAATGACATCGGAGCTCTTGACGAGCCTTGGATTCACCCTGCACCTGATCTCATCGGTCGCGGAGAGAGTGGATGATGGAGGTTCAGAGCTCTGCTAAGGTTGCCCCTGTACTAAAAGTCTCTCTCTGCCGAAAGCCTCCTGACATCGCGCCTTCTAGATATGCCAACCACTAAGACTCCCTATGATCTCCCATACCTCAGAGCGGTCTACTGTGGGCTCCAGTACCTGGCGGATGGGTAGAGCCTCCAAACCGATCACTGCATCAGTACGTGTCTACCAATCCTGGTTGTGTACTCCAAGAATCTCGGTGGCTTCTTCGCGACCGCTGTGGCTGGCCATAGCCACTCTCCCGGGTCCCACTCCAACTCATCAAGTGGCTTGCCCTCCCAGATCTAGAGTGTTGAGCTAAAATATGCATTACTTGTTGATTAGCCTCTTAAACAGCCCCAAAACACACTAAAAATGCTCTTTTAGAGTTAAATCCTAAAACAGGGAGCGGTTCGAGAGAGTTTAGTGGAAACTCTAATTTTTGGGGCGCCCTTCCACATCTATAAATAGACAGGCTGCCCCCATTCAGCCATCATCCTTGTTTGCAGGTTACACCAGCCCACACACCCTCTGCTGCTGTTGGCACCCAGTTTCCAGCTTGCAGCCCGCCTTCATCTGCTGTCCAGCCATCATGGACTGCAGACACATTATCTTCAACTTGTCCATTGCTGTAGGCGACAGCTCTCAGCTGCTGGCGACTGCTCCAGACTGTCCCAGACTGCTGTTCAGCCTGCTGTCCATCATCTCCAGGGTCAGCCAACCTGCGTTTTCAGCATTGCAGGCCCTGACACTCTCAGACACTATTTCAGCCTGCTATTTACAGCAGATTGTGTGCAGTTTCCAGCCTTCGATTGGTGGTACACTGCTGTGTTTACCAGTTTCCAGCCTCCAGAGTGCTGTGTTTTGGTGACTAGCCTGCTGCCATTCACTATTCAGTACTCCTACACTCCGACTGGTGGTCACAGACTAAGGATCCGTCTTCGGTGGACGTCACACTCCGACATTACTCTGCCCTTGAGCACACTGTACACTCTTACATTCATTTACAACATTCATTCACTTTAGAGTTGTGTTCTCTCTCTCCTTTCTTCTGTTTGTGTTTGAGTTTTGAGTTTTGCGTTTAGGGTTTGAGTTTTGAGTTTTCCGTTTAGGGTTTGAGATTTTCCCTCTGTGTCTGTGTCTGTTTCTTTGTGTTTCTGTCATGGTCATACACTCTGTGTGTCCTTAGTGCAAACCCTAGTAGTTTCCTTCACATGGTATTAGAGCCGATGCTCTTGTAAAGAGTATCTTGCGAATATTATGGAGAGCTAGTCTTTGTGCGAGGTACACAATACGACTCGTAACCGAATCACAATGTCCCAGACACGTTCTTCTCCAATTCCTATGATGTCTTATCAGGCTTCTCCATCATTGGAGGCCCTGAGACGGCATTATGGACTCGGTGACGAGGATGACACTCCACCTTCACCAGATTTCACTAACATGACAGAGGAGGAATTTGAGGAGTACTATTGCAACAAGTATGGTGATGTTTACACCCCTCCTACCAGTTTTGCTACCACATTCGGACCGGTTGGTGAGGCTGGCTACCTCTCCGATCATGGAGGACATACGACATTCGGAACGTCTGGCGATCCATCTTCATCATCTCAGCAAGGTCCAATGTCAGGTTTGTACAATTCTTTTGTGTTGCAAGAATCAAAACCCTCGCCTGTTTTTTCTTTTGAGGTACAGGATCTGGATGGCTTTGCGTATATGAACTTCAATAGAGGGGACTCACGAAGTAGATGAAATTCAGGTATATCTACAGCTTCTGTTTCATTGTATATCACACATACTTCTCGCTTTCCTCCCATTCCACCCTCTTCTATATCACACCTCTCATCATCTTTCCAAAACCTTGGATTACACTCCACATCTGCATCACACACCCTAGGGGTTGGATTTTCCATCTCCGCTCCTAGCACCTTTTCCTTCTCCACCCCATTCTCTACCTCTTTGTACCATGATACTTCGTTAGGGAGAATGCCACCCTTTAACACAGTGCCTCTCACCTTTCAGCACATGAGCACATCCATAACTCCTGGGATGATTGTGATGGGCATCCCCCTCACTATCCCCAGCTTCACATCTCCCATGACTACTCATACGCAGGGGTTTCCATCCTTAGCTTATGGTGCGCCTTCACACTCTCCTTGGGTTACACCTATGGAGGGATTCCCATCTTCTGCTCACCGTGTTCTCGTCCCACCTCCTTGGGTTCCTCATGTGGCTACCATGCCCATGCCTAGTCAACCCATCCCTACCTATGGATTCACCTTGCACACTACATGCATGCCTGGTGGGCACTTTGGGGCCCATTCCCAAGTGTACTCCACTTTCCCATCCTACCCACACTACACTTTTTCATACTATCCATCTCCGAGCACTACCACTCCTGTTGCAATGGCTAAGAATGCCTTTACGGATAGACACGTTTTAACGGGTCAAATTTCATGACTTGGTCTAATTTCATGCGACAAGTGCTTGAGTCTCAGGGTCTTTGGAACCTCGTCATTGGTCTAGAGTCTATGCCGGACTAGCTCACCTTGATTACATCCGTCAATGGAGAGCCCGCAATGCCATAGCCAATGTTGAGCTGATGCAAGGATTGCTTCTTGAGTTTCACTCTTAGCTGTAGCACTTACCGCTCGCGTCAGAGCATTGGAGTTACCTTCTCGACCGCTATGTGGCTCATGATCGTACTTGGCGCATCAATCTCGACTTTGAGCTTCAAGAGTCCTCTATTAAGGAAGGGGATGATCTGAAAGTCAAGCTGGCTGAATATAGGCGGTTACTTGCCGAGTTCGATACTAGTGGCTCTCCAAAGCCAGATGACAATCAGGTTACATTTTTCTTGAATAAGTTGCCCGACAAGTACTTCAATTTTGTTCACCACATCATCTCTTGACCTAGATTGCCAACCTTCTACGAGTTTGAGTGCCAGTTCTTTGGTTACGCGAGGTTATATGATCAAGTCCACAAAAAATCCTCATCACAGCCTTATTCAGAGTAGAGGGGGTTGGTTGCCTCTTCTTCGGGAGAGGGACAACCCCTAGTGGCAAGAACTCACTAGATGCAAAGGCAAGCCAATCAAAGGGTGACTCCTCTTCTTCAGATGGAACCAAAGAATCTAGACCTATCTAGCAGTAACTCCCTAAGAAAAACCGGTTTTGCACACATTGCCAGAGAGCAGGCCATGTGGACGAGGAGTGTCACTCCAAGGCCCAAGGTCTTCCGCCTAAAAAGCCTTAGCAAACCGCTATGACTGCACAGTCCAATGGGGTTATGCCTTCCACTTCTGCTTCATCTGGTCCTTTAGCACCCGCTGTTTGCTGCTGGACATGTGGCTCGAGTACAGTCTCAGCAGCCCGTCTCTTTCACTACCCTTGAGAGACTGGCTGATTGGTCGGCAGGTTTCGATCCCGTTGCACTTCATGCATCCATCTCACCTTCCTCTCCACCTCGTCAGGCGTTCCCTTGGCAGATCCCTGCTACTGGACATCCGCGATTATAGCCACCTTCTTCGACTCGCATGCCTCTAGGTCCTTTCGGATACCCTAGGTCAGTCTAGCATTCATTTTTCACTCTTAGAGTCGGGAAAATAGAATTCTTTATCCCTAATTTTTCCATTTTTTTATCTTCCGTTGCATTTACTCACACACATGGATACCTCATCACCTATTTTTCCTCGCCATCGACACCTTGAGTGGATGGGTTAGCTTGTACTGTTTTGTGATGTGTTGGGTATACCCTCCCTACTTCCATCTTTAGGGTCACTTTTACTCAATCGGCCGCATCCCATCAAATTTACTTTAGTTATTCCCACAAAAAAAAAAAAAAAAAAAAAAAACATTCCATGTAGTTTCATCCGCCTTTGTAGGGCTTGGTAGGCCACTGGGCAGCCGACGTGCACCCTTTGTTTGATGCCCTGTCCTCTCTGGGGTGACTACTTAGATTCCCTTGGTAAGATAACCATCGCCTCTCTAGTCTTGGTAGGCCATTGGGTAGCCGACGAACACCCTTTGTCCATTGCCTTGGCTGCTTTGGGGTGGGACGCCTTGGGGTACATAAACATCACAATGGCTGGCCTAACCTTTCAACTCAGTTTTGGGCTTGAGAGGGGGTGTTGAGCTAAAATATGCATTACTTGCTGATTAGCCTATTAAATAACCCTAAAATACACAAAAAATGCTTTTTTAGAGTGGTTCGAGAGAGTTCAGTGGAAACCCTAATTTTTGGGACACCCTTCCACATCTATAAATAGACAGGCTGGCCCCATTCAGCCATCATCCTTGTTTGCAGGTTACACCAGCCCACACACCCTCTGCTGTTGGCGCCCAGTTTCCAGCCTGCAGCTTGCCTCCATCTGTTGTCCAGCCATCATCTACTGCAGCCACATTATCTTCAGCCTGTCCATTGCTGTAGGCGACAACTCTCAGCTGCTGGCGACTGCTCCAGATTGTCCCAGACTGCTGTTCAGCCTGCTGTCCATCATCTGCAAGGTTAGCCAGCCTGCATTTTCAGCATTGCAGGCCCTGACACTCTCAGACACTATTTTAGCCTGCTCTTTACAACAGACTGTGCACAATTTCCAGCCTCCGATCGGTGGTATACTACTACATTTACCAGTTTCCAGCCTTCAAATCGCTGCGTTTTGGTGACTAGCCTGTTGCCATTCACTATTCAACACTCCTATACTTTGACTGGTGGTCACAAACTTGGGATCCGTCTTCGGTGGACGTCACACTCCGACATTGCTCTGCCCTTGAGCACACTATACACTCTTACATTCATTTACAGCATTCATTCACTTCAGAGTTGTGTTCTCTCTCTCCCTTCTTCTGTTTGTGTTTGAGTTTTGAGTTTTGCGTTTAGGGTTTGAGTTTTTCCCTCTGTGTCTGTGTTTGTCTCTTTGTGTTCCTGTCGTGGTCGTACACTCTGTGTATCCTTAGTGCAAACCCTAGCAGTTTCCTTCACACAGAGGCGCCACTCCCGAGCTCCTGCTAGAAGACAAAAGGCTCCAGCCGCCATGTCTTCCCCGGAAGGCCAATCACGCGGATCCTCCTCCATGAAAGGACAACTAACCCCTCATCTTGCTGCCCTCTGTCAATGGCCAGACGCCCCCCCTCCTGTACGATGAAGAGGGTCCCAGGTGAAGCATCTCCCACTCTACTTGCCACCATGCCTGCTAGTGAAAAGCTAGTGGCCCATACCTCCCCGAGCTCTATCAGCTCTCGTCTCGGGGGAGCAAGCCACTCTTGAGGTATTGCTACGTCTATCTCCCTTCTGCTCAGCTCTACTCCTCTCTGGCAGCCTGATACTCGCTGCAGTACCTCCTCATCCACCATCGTGTACACCTCCTGCCATGTCTTGATGGTACAAGGGGGGCCGACCTCCTAGCCAGCCCACTAGATGTGGGGGCGCTCGCCAATCTGTGCCCCTTCCCGATCTTTGACTTGGGTGTTCTAGATTACCGGGTGACGATCTATCTCTTGGTGGCAGCCTGGGGGGCTTTGGATTAGGGCCTTATAGAGGCCCTGCCACACGTGGATCAAGCTACGTAGGAAAGGTGATCTGGGTGGGGTGATCTGGGCTGACGTGAAGATCCATCTCAGGGACGGCCTCCACTCATCGCCAAGTCTCGATCTACAGTTTTGAAGACCCTCCTACAATAGGACCTTCAATGTTTGCCCTCCTGGTGTGAGGCCGCGGTTAACTAGTTTGCCCGAGAGGGCCATACTATGATACTCTAGGTCTATGATCCCTAGGCCTCCCTCTGACCAATGCTGTATGATGGTCGCCCACGCCACCTTGGCCCTAGAATCCCTAGAGCCGTCTGACCCGAACCAAAGAAAATTCCGCACTAGGCAGCGAAGCTGCACTACATAGGATGAGAAGGACCAACAGGAGGCAATGTACCAGGCCGTTGCTAGGAGGACTTGGTTAACCATCAGGGCTCGGCTTGCTAGTAAGAGGCGAGCCGCACTCCAGTAGGTCAGCTTCCTCCGAATAGAATCGAGGACTCGGAGAAACTGCTAGGCGGGAGTGATGTCGAGTCCCACCTGGAAACCTTGGTAACCAACGGTCTGCCCTCTGCTCACCCATCTAAATCCCAAGTGGACGCCCCACTCCGTGCTAGAGTCCGGGTCTGTGAGGAAACCGACTGACTTTCACCAGTTGATTTTGGCTCCTGCTATAGAACAGAGCACCTCAAGAGCATCACTTGGATCTTCAATGATATCCATCTTCAAATCATTCTTTGAGACAACTGTGTCCCAAATATTGGATCAAAAAGTCTCTCTTTTTGGCATAAATTTTTGGCATGTAACTTTTCAGTTCCTTGAGTACTACATGAAATATTATTGATGCTGCTTCAATCATGGATATTTTTGCATCCTTGGCCATAGTTTTCATTCTCAACAACCAATCACTAGCTAAATCTCAAGACATATCCTAGCTTATCCGGAATTACCAATTCAAATGAATGCAAAAATGCTAAAGGCTTCTTCACCTCTTTTTGTTTTTCGATCGAGTCTTTTTAATTTTACATCATGGTTTGATCTATGAAGAGCATTGTTACCTAGTGGTAGTGTGACCTGGGAGCTGTATAAAATTGAAGTCAAGAGATGATTATAAACAAAGAGAAAACGTCCAACATCTGGATGGAGACATGCTTAAGTCAGAGTGAGAGGATACAAAGCAGTAGCACGGTCAGTGGATCTGGAGTGTCTTTGCCATCCAGCAAATGTACGCCCTCTTGCTTTTTCAGAGTTTGCAAGGTCTGCAAATTCGAGGAACCCTGCTTTTGAGGTAGGAAACATACCAAGCAAATTGTGATAGAGGGGCCCTCAAAGGCAACTATAGATGATTCTAGCATAGGATAGATAGATTACCATGGCTCAAAAACCCTTGATTTTCTCAATCTTGCATAGGTAACCCAAAGAAAGGGAGATCAATTGTAGTAGTCAAGGAGTATTCCATCATTGTTTGCAGGTGGCTTTCAGATTATTGAGTGCATGGCTCAGCTAGATTACCTTGGGAATTCCCCTGTTGACAAATTTGCAAATGGAGGAGTGCTGGCAGCTAGTGAATTTTGTGATAATGTTGAACTTGCCCATGATAATATTGGTTGTGTTCGCCTTTAACCACAATCCAATTTCTGTTTGGTTGGATTTAAAATTTTGTGAGCTTTTCTAGTAGAGCTGGAAGGTGCAACTGGTGGTAGTGCTGTGTTGGTGGCAAAGACGCAATAAAGGCAGTAGGGGCATTGATGGTTGTGGTGATGGCTGTAACAATGATGGCAACCTGGGTGCGGTGAAACAATTGGTTGTGCTTCTATGCAATTGAGGTTTATGTCCAAAAAGGTTGCTTGCTCAAGGTAAAGAATTAATGATTTTATTAAATATAATGTTCAAACAGCTTTCCCTTTAAAGAAAGGGGTGCACCATATCAAAAAATCTGTGTTCAAAGTTCTGAGTGCTGTTTGTCTGTAGAAAAAAAGAGCTCATGGCAAGTTTGTGCATGCTTATTGGTCAGACTGCATTGATAAACTCTAGCTTGCTGCAAGATGATAATATGATATGGAAAACTAAATGTGATGGCAAGAAACTTGATCGTCATTTGAATTATGCTTTTAGGTTCTTAGCATTGATCCAATGGCAACAGTTGAAGAGGTTACTGAAACACTTGTTCAAATGAATGGACTTTCTGATCCAAAATTTTATGGTATCTTCCAAGTTCTATATGCAGGTGAGTGATTTCAAACCTCAAAAGATTTATTGTTCCAAGTTGCTGCTGGTTCTTAATTGTAAGTGGCCTCATAATTTTTTTAGTCAGCTTTCGTATGAACCTGTTGGCTTCTTTTGTGGCATAGTTGTCCATGGCTCTGCTTTGCGTTTCGGAATGAGGAGCCGGTTCTCCATCTGAAAGGATACTAAATTTGGATTTTTTCCCAGAATATTTTTAATTTACCAGATTATCACTCACAACGGTCAGCCATCAATGCTGAATTAAGTTGTGTGCAATTCAACTTTGAGAAGACTAATTCTTAGATTGTTGACACTGTAGAAATACCATCACCCTAAATTGCTTGAAGAGACTCTTGCTTCTGATAAATCAATCATGGCTTCAGGATTCTGTGCCATTCTTTTGGTAGAAAGGCACTCCTAGTAGTACCTAAAAAGGAGCTACAGTGCATTTGATATTGCTCTCTTCAGGTGAAGGATGTTTGTAGTATCTTTGACCCGAAATTTGGATTTTTTCCCAGAATATTTCTCATTTACCAGATTATCACTCACAACCTTCAGCCATCAATGCTGAATTAAGTTGTGTGCAATTCGACTTTCGGGAAGACACTAATCCTTAGATTGTTGACACTCTAGAAATACCATCACCCTAAATTGCTTGAAGAGACTCTTGCTTCTGATAAATTGATCATGGCTTCAGGATTCTGTGCCATTCTTGTGGTAGAGAGCCACTCCTAGTACTACCTAAAAAGGAGCTACAATGCTTTTGATATTGCTCTGTTCAGGTGAAGGATTTTTGTAGTATCTGTGACCCAAATTAGGGAACAGTTCACCAAGTTTTCCCGTGCTGCTGGGTACTTTAGATAGGCAGGGTTTTTCTTACAGGGCCTTGCTCAATACAATTCCCTTTATTATCTTTTGCAAATAAGAGAAAGACCACCACATAACCTTTATTTGAATAAGTCTAGCAAACAAGCTCCATTCGAAGTTTCTCTAAGTATGTACCTTTTAGTTACCAAAGCAATGTAGCATGATGGTATTTCTACAGTGTCTACTAAACAGTCCTGCACTTGATTTGCAAATCAAGAAAATCCTAACTACATTAAAAGATATAGCTGCCATATTGTAGTAAAAATGATGGTGAGAGAAAGAGATAGTCACAATGAGACAATGAGACAATGAGATGGAGAATGAGTCACACACTTGTATTGCTCATTTGCTTACACACTTGCATTGCAATAGCTGAGAGTACACATATACATACAATAAAGATGTGGATATGGTAGGTTCTCTTAGTGAAGTATCCTCCACATATTCTAGGTCTATCTTATTTGGTTCTCCTAAATATCTAAATATTGTTTTCCTAGATATTCTCTAAGTACATGTTCATATGAGTACGTATCATCATTCTAATATTCCCCCTCTTTAGAAAAGGTTAACAACATCTTCTAACATTCTTCCTCCCTTCTCAAATGAAAATATGATTTTCTTTTGTAGTATAAAGACTTTTTGCCAATCATCTTAGCTACAAGGCTAGTAAGATTACAATGATGAGTATAAGACCTTGCCCTTGTTGTTGCAAAAGACATACACCAATCTTTGCTTGCAATGATTTTAAGGGATGTAAGCTGATGATAGAGATCTTTGGGCTTTGGTTGATGGATACCTTGATGAAGAGTTGATCACCATAATTTGTTTCATGATAGACTTGATAAGAGACGGGCTCATCATGTAGATAGATGATGTATTTTAGCTAGAGCTTAATAGTTGTGAAGTGGAATAATGGTAAGAGCATGTTTGTAGATGGAAATATGATCCCAATGTGACTAGATATCATAGTAAGATAGAAATTGATAAGGTGCTTGCGACGTGATCTTTGGGAAGGTTACTGATGAATATGGAAGTGTAAAATAGCAAGTGATTGATGAGGAATTTCAAACATATTGTCTTTGAGAGGACTCCAAGAGTTAAGCATAACATCTTCAATAATAGCATACTTAGGGTCATTGTGCTCTTTTATCCATACAAAGTAGTTTGTATCAATGTGCTTATGTATTTCTTTGTACTTTATCCATTTCTTGCCCCTCCTTTAGAAGGCCAAGATAGTTGGCCGATTTGAGAAATATACAATTTGTAGATGATGATTTGGTTAAGGTAGGAGGTAGACCATTTCATGATAATACTGAGAGAAAATTAGAAGAGAGAGTACTTGTGATTGTTAATGGGGTTGTTGCCATGTAAGGTAGACAGATGATTGAGATTTAGGTATACAATTAGAGCAATATGATTTTAGGAGGAAGGTAACTATGTGGATGGTTGGATAGCGTAGGATAGATAGAAATGATGATTTGATGGATTGGGAGATAAATAAACAGTGTGGATGGAATATCATGGTAGGATAACATCATGTGTAGGGATTTAGGATTGCACATTAAGAAGAAGTGATGTGATAATAAGGAAGTCAAGGAGATAGGATTTTGATATTTGGTTGAAAACGTTGTGAGAATCCTGAATGTGTAGGAGAAAGCCAAGAGTGTGTGCACTTGTATTTGGTCGAGAGATTATGGCACACAGTGGAAGTGGAGTGAGTTTAGAACCATAATAAGATAAGGATATTGAGTACATAGAGAGAGCAAATGATAAGAACCAAGATTTGATGTTGAGATAGAAGTGGATTTTAGATAATGAGTAGATGTGGAATGACAAATGTAAGGAAATAGGGTAGAACTCAAAGATGTAAGAGAAGCGGAAGCAATGTACCAAATGAGGAAGTGACCTTGAAGGTTGGTAGAAATATCCAATAAGAGCTGATAAGGAATGATAGGTGTATCCACGTTGTTAACTGAGAGAGTGACGAGGTTTTACCATCTTCGTGCCACTAAAGTACCATCCAAATGTGTTGAAAAACATAGTTCAATAGAGAGGCCATAGACAATGCCTTCTCAAGTCTCAAGATATAGAGTACGAAGGGTGTCTCCTTTCTCAATTGTTGTTCCAATTGAGATAGAGTCCTTTATTTCAGGATGCAAGAGGAGAAATTGACAAGGGTGACAAACATTGTAGTATTGAGAGTGACTAAGAGAGCTAGAATATGCTAGGATGGATGAGTTGGGAGCATGAGAGCACTAAATGGAAGAGTCATGAGAGAGATGTAGGTATGAGGAGCCTTCATCTGGTAGAGGATTGGAGTTGTCCATCAAAGAATTTTCTATTTATTCCACTAGTTGACAAAAGAGTATGAACAATGGACTTAACGAGGATAGAAGGATGGAACACATGTCTTGCATAATGTGATAGAAATATCTTGTGACAAAGACTTTAGGTAAGGGAGAACATTCATAGTTTAATGAAAGAGGAGAGAGTAACCATGTGTCAATGAGAGCTATTAGATGAGAAACATCAATATGATTGGTAGAGATTGAGATAGTGGAATGATTTGTGAATATTATGATAGAGAAAAAGATAAGGGGTTTTGAGCTAGGGAGAATAGATATTGAATTTGTGAAGAGAAATAGATGGAAAGTGAATGCTTTTGATGGCCAACAATAGTGTTGGTACCTCTCCTTTGCCTGTAGCTCATAAATTTAATCTTCTCTTGAAAGGGATGAGAGGATCGAAAGACCATGCACGAGCTATGGCGGAGAGCAAGAGCAAGAAAAGAGAGAGAGAGACAAATGGGAACTCCAACAGTCACAATGTGTGACCGGGCCTTCCTTTATTCACTAGTCACTGAAAGAATAAAGAATAAGTGTGACGGTGACGGGCGCCCGCCACCTGCAGTGTGTAGTGGCAGGTACTGTCAGTGTAGTAATACACGGGGTGGCACGGCGGAGGTGCCTTTACCCCAACAACCTCCCACTTAAAGGCGAATCTGCCCCAGTGAGAGAGAAAAGAAAAGAAAAAAACAGTACAAATGTACATAGGTACAAGGGATGAGGAAAGGCAACATCTCATCCAACGCCCATCAATCTCCTAAGGAAGGCAAAGCGCTCAGTAGTGAGGCTTTTCATGAGCAGATCTGCAGGATTGATGTCAGTGGAGATCTTGACAAGGTCAACAGACCTGTTTTCCACGACACCTCGAATAAAGTGATATCTCACCTCAATATATTTCGTCTTCGCATGGAAGACCGGATTCTTAGCCAACTGAATGTCACTCATAGAATCCGAGTGCAGTGTAGGAACAGCATCAATCCCAAGGTCAGAAACAAGACGGCCTAGCCAGATAGCCTCCTTGCAAGCCTCAGTGGCTGCAACATACTCGGCCTCAATGGTAGACAAAGCCGTACACTTCTGCACCCTGGACATCCAAGAAACATCAAATATGAAGTCTAATAGCCCTCTTGATCAAGGTAGAGAGCAAGAAGCAATGGCCAAGTGTGGAGCTGAAGTAGACGAGTGCTAATAGCCTGGAAAAATGGCGCAATCTACCCTGTTGGTGCTGAACTTGTTGTTGCTCCACGTGGGCTGAAAGGGGGTAATGAGGGGCTCAAGAAGGGCCTATCGAAGGCCTATGACAAGCCTCTTTGAGCCTTGATAGGTGTAAGGCACAATATGAGGGGAATAAGCTTCAAGGGTTTGAAGCCATGGCTGCCCTTGCTGTTTGCAACCTGTAGACTGAAATAAAACCGTGAAAGAATGATAAAAAATACCTTAGTACCAATGCCTTGAAGGTGCCTCAATAGGCCGGGAAGGTGCTCAGGAAGCCGGGGAGTGATGGGAGCTCGAGGAGATCGGATATGGCTGCCGGGATGGAGATCCAATGCAAGAAGGGAGTCGATGCGAAGCTAAGCAAGCACCGAGAAGAGCTCGAGCAATTGGAAGCCAAGCTCTGATACTAGTTGAAAGGGATGAGAGGATTGAAAGACCATGCATGAGCTATGGCGGAGAGCAAGAGTAAGAAAAGAGAGAGAGAGACAAATGGGAACTCCAACAGTCACAATGTGTGACCGGGCTTTCCTTTATTCACTAGTCACTGAAAGAATAAAGAATAAGTGTGACGGTGACGGGCGCTCGTCACCTGCAGTGTGCAGTGGCGAGTACTGTCAGTGTAGTAATACATGGGGTGGCACAGCGGAGGTGCCTTTACCCCAACATCTCTTGGTCTCGTGCTCTTCTAGTTGCAGAAACTTGTCATATATTGACTTCATATTGCACTCTTGAAGCTTCTTAATATAGATTTTGTTGCTCCTTGTAAAAATAGTGAGCTTTGGCTTTGATGCTAAGCCAAAGATGCTATATATATCAATAGCACATGAACTAAGGCTTGTGAGGCCTTTGATATAAATGGGGGCCTATGTGATATTAAGGTTTTAACCTTAATAAGAGTACAAGCCCAAAAGGCTCAAAATGGAGAAGTCAGTGCCTTTTTTTTTGTTGGTGATGTTGATACACGATGATTGCGTAGATTGAGGAGTATGCCAAGTTTGTCACTACGGATGGCGTGGACTGCAATTCCGTCTAAGATGAGACAATGACTTATGTGTTGAGCAAATCAGCGCTGATTATTACTGTGAGCTCAAGTGGTCCTGGCTGCTAAATGCTGCATTGCCGAGTTTGTCACTGTGGATGGCGTGGACAGCAATTCCATTTGAGATGAGGCGATGACTTACGTGTTGAGCTAGATCAGTGCTGGTTATTATTGTGAGCTCGAGTGATGTTGGCTGCTAAACGCTATGTTAAATTATGCTGATGATGCCCTGAATGCTTTTGCATAGTTGCCTGTGTTGATGATAGAGGTTGATGATGCCATGTGCTGCAGTCTCTCTCTCTCTCTCTCTCTCTCTAAAGGAGAGGTGATAATGAAGAAGATAAGAGTAGGTGAAGATGATAAGAATAGACAAGAAGAAGATGGACATGATAAAATGAGATCAAGATAATGAAGATAAGGTGCATGTGGACAAGGTTAGTTTACCTTGACAAATCTACATACAAAGCAATTGATTTTGATTGCATGCAAGAAATGAATCTAAGGGTGAACTGAGTAGTCAAAAGCTAGAAGCTAATAACCTTGGCCCTTAGGAGCTTGGTGTGCTCTGAAACGATGTAGTAAAAATGATGGTGAGAGAGAGAGAATGAGATGGAGAATGAGTCACACACTTGTATTTCTCACTTGCTTACACACTTGCATTGCAATAGCTGAGAGTACACGTATATACAAGAAATATGTGGATGTAGTAGGTTCTCTTGGTGAAGTATCCTCCACATGTTCTAGATCTATCTTATCCAGTTCTCCTAAATATCTAGGTATTGTCTTCTTAGATATTGTCTCAGTATATGTTCATATGAGTACATATCATCATTCTAACACATGTTTTTGATCAATCCACTTGAATGCACGATTCTAGCACACTCAAAGCACTCCCTTAGTATCACTCCTTATAAGAGATTGGAATGAGTTGCTCCATTCTTAGGGTCTGATACTGCTCATATGACCCTCATGAAAAACCTAAAACCACCTATACAAAATGGAAGAAGACTATGAGTAGGAGAGATGGTTTTCTCAGGATTTGTGATTCTCTTTCATTTTTCAGCCACATACAGTTTGGCATTATAGACCTCTGGATTGGTTATTTGTTCAAACCTTGTTAGAGACTTCCGTTTTTGTCCTATCTTTGTTATTTTTCTTGAAGTCCCTTACAGTGCTAATTTTGTACATTGCCTTGGGATGTTTTGTCCTATTTGTGTACAAAAACATGGCTTTCAAGCTGGCCACTACATTGTTTAAATGTCACTTTATGGTGGTCCAAAGCTCTCTCTTGGGTTACATCGTTTCAGCAGAAGGATTAGCCATAAAGATTATCATCACCTTCATGTTACTATCCCTAACTGATGCAAAAGGAGCAAAAGTTTTTCTTGAACACACTGGCTATCACAAAAGGTTAATGGGACAATATGCTGTTATGTCTTATTCTCTCTCAAGGCTTGGCAACCCCTCCAACCCCTTTAGCTGGACACCTAGCATAGTCGAGGCTTTTCTCTCTATCTGAAGTCTAGATTCACTCGAGCCGCCATTTAAGTCTCCCTGGATTGGTCGTGGGCTTTTCATGTGCTCATAAATGCTAGTGTAATTACCATAGGTGCAAAGTTGGCCCATTCTGACTCCAACCTGATTATGGATCACCCAATTCATTACTCTAGTAGGTTTCTTAACTCTGCTGGATGTAATTACTTAGCTATAGAAAGAGGAGGACTTGCAATTATATATGCTAGTAAAAGATGTAGGCACTGTCATGTAAGTACGCACTTCATTGTACTTTCTGAACCAGTCACTCAATTACCTTTTGAACAGAGCTCTTGAGATTGTCCAGGTCTAGCATTGGCTTTTGCTTTTGTAGGAATGTGACTTCAAGATCTCAATTTCCTTTGGCAAACATCATGTTTGGCAAAGAGTAGAAACTAGAGAACTAACTGCAAGTGTAAATGATGATCTTACGGGTAATGCTTTCTTTTATTAGGTCGATATTAGGTCGAAACAATACCACCTTGGTATGTAGACATTGTCACATTGTTGAATAAAGGAGATGATCTGAGGATATGACTCCTCAAGGTAAATGGTGGCTCTTAATCAAAAGATTTCCCTTTCAGTTGCACAGTGGATATCTGTACCACCTAGGTCATATACCAAGCACCATTGTGCCGTGCCCTATAAAGTCCAAGATCTCATTGCAGAAGCCCATGAAGGTACTCATTAATTGGGACAAGATACAGCCCTCAACATTCTCCAAAGCTACTTATGGTGTCCCAACATGGCAGGTGCTTGCTAAGGTTTGTGACAGTTGCCAAAGGTGTGGTCTTAAACCAACCGAAGTCAAGCACAGTTCTCTGTACACAAGCTGAGGGTGGTCAGCCTTTGAGAAATTGGGTCTCACCAAATACATCTTGGTGACAATAGGCTATGCTACTAAATGGGATGAAGCTATGGCATCTCGAGACAACACTGCAGATACAGTAGCTAAGTTTTTGTTCCTAAATATTTTAAGTCGCTTTTGATGTCTGATAGAAATTGTCTTTTATGGAGACTCGCACTTCATCAATGAGATCATCAGTGCCCTTCTCAGTAAGTACAATTTTTTTTGGAGAAAGTCTTGTGCATACTATCCTGGAGTCAACAGCAAAGCCGAAAGCATGGATAAGGTGCTACATAAATTACTGCTAAAGACTTGCCATAGTCTTCTCACATATTGGGACTAGGCCTTAATTGGAGCCTTATGGGCATAGTTTGATTGTCGATGGATCATAAGTGGTAGGCAACAGATTGTGGGGCTAGCAGTGTGCATTTTTGGCAGGTGCAGAACAGCCATTTGACTCCATATACGGGGCACCGGTCTTCTCATGTGGCAACTCACATGTACAGTAGACGATGAGTACTTTGTTTTCCCTTGGTAGCATCGTGGCATGGGTGCATGACAAATAACTGAGACACTTCATGGCATGGATAAAGATGTCCATGTGGGACCAAAGCCAAAAACAGTCAACTCTCACTTGATTAAAGCTTTTTCTCCCAGAACAAGAAAACAATGACTAGACCTGCTTCAAATACAGTATGTTCCCCTAGCAGTTTGTAATATCAGCAATACAAAATCTCTCTCATCTCCATTTCTGAACATCTCACACTTCTGGGATCATGATAATCCTGACCTGATGTGAAACCCAGCGTATGGAGGATGTCTATGCGACTTCTCCAGATCCTAAACATACACATGAGTGTTGTCCTAAAGGTTCTTCCTCCATTATATCGAGTACAGGCTTCTTGCTTGTGGCAGCCACCTCTGCAGGTCCAGCTTAAAGAGATGCAATAGTAAACCTCACCAAGCTACACACTCCCCATTTTCCATTTGTGCCCGCAGCCATATGGACTTTGCCTCTTCAATTGCAACTTGGTCCCTTCAAGGGGGAGAAGAAGGAATATGATGAGACAACTATCAATTCGTGTCTGGCCAAATGGACAGCATCCTTTGATCCGTGCCAATTATTAGATAGATACAAATCATGTTACATGGGAAGGCATACAGTTGGTGTGTGGAGCGATGCCCCAAGCCCGAAACATGGGTGTAATTTCAAAAAAATTTGGGAAATTTGTGAATTTGAGTTGGACATGGGGAAGAAAACCGTGGATGTATGATCCCAAGATTTCATGGATCTTCTACACAAAATGAAGGTGTGGGTCGACATCAAGCATTTTTCTATATATGTTACCCTTTTGGACTGCCTGCAGAGTACCAAAATGAGATACTATGCCACCGTTTGCATGTTCGGAGGATGTCTAGAGGTACACAAAGAACTTAATCAACACATTGGCTGTGAGCAAGGGTGGCTAGTTGATGGATGGTTCCCATTGAGCTACCTCTAGCTCTAAGTCAAAGAAGACCCCTATCTTAGCAACTTCTCATTAGTCAACTTTGAAGCACAAAGAAAAAAGAAGATAAACACAAGGCCACTCACAATGAAGATTGATCAAAGGGCTGTTGCTTTGTGTGTCACCAAACTAGACACTTCCATGGGGAACAAAGATTGTCCATAGAGTAAGAAAGCAAAGATGAGCTCCAAAGCATCGGTAAAGGCCGTTGAAGCTTTATGCCTTTTGATTTTTCAGCAAAGGATTGTTTTATGAATATGCAAGTAGTTGCCCTACTTGTCTTGTAAATTCTCGAGTTCAATTTACTCACAGGCACAACTCAATTCTAAATATATCACAATATTATCACCACTGTAGAGAATTAGTATGCCCACCAATATGAAGAGTCAATTGGCCAATAGGATAAGTTGAGACAATGATGACTTGAAAGGAGAAGTTATATTTGGAGTATTGCACAACGAATGGGCAAAAGAGTGAGAGATACAAGGACATGAGAAACATTTTGATGTGCAAAGGAAATTGTAGCATGAAGACCTCTGTGATGAGTTCTTATGTAGAAAGACATGGGTGTGCAAGAGTAATTGTAGCATGAAGACTTTGTGATGAGTGCTTTTGTAGCAATACGTAAGTGTGCAAAGGCAATTGTAGCATGAAGACCTTTGGGATGAATGCTTGTGTAGCAAGACATGGGTGATACTCTATGAGAGTTTGAAGGCTTCGACTCTTAGGAGACGAGTGTATCTAACTACTATTCGAACTCAAGGACGCTATCATAGATGGGAATTGATTGCTTGTATCTTTGCTTGGTTCATTTGGATTGTGACGTGTAGCCAGGGAACATCCATACTCTCTGTGGGAATGGGAGTGGATGAGGAGGGTGGTTTTGGGTGGATGAGGAGGAGAAATGCTTTCATGTGGACATGGGATTCCAAGACCTTGTTTCACCTAGGCACCATAGCCCTCTAAATTGGTTGTTCACACAACCATTGTACTTATGATATATCTGGTTGCCCTTCACAGGGCCACCTTTGTACTGTGTATTTTATCTAAAGGGGGCTTCCTTTTTCTTTTCTCTAAAAGAAACAAATGTTCTCACTATATGTTTGGTACAAGCTTCAAGTGTTTTCCAGTATTAGCATTTTCTCTTTCTCAATATTTTTCCTTTTGCCCTTGTTCACATTGAAGATAGCTATCTTTATACATTGACATAATATAATTCAATATCATTGTGTGTGTGTTTGGTGGTGGTGGCTTGGGGGGGCAGGGGGGTGTGCATGGGTGGGTGTGGTGGTGGTGCGTGGAATCAGCCAACGGTAAGGAAGTTTCGTGTACGCAACAAACTAAAGTAACCAGAATTGAGCTAGAAACAGAGCAAAGGCTGACTGATGACCAAGGGATTCCCTTGCATTAAGTCTTTGAGCCTTACTCTTGTATTGGCAGGCCCTTGTGATTACATCACCTTGTTTTTAATAGACTTTATCTCATGAAGTCTATTCTCCTTGTAAATTAATGAGCTAATGAACAGCAGTTTCACAAAAAAAGGGTTTGTCTCAGCTTTTGTGCTTTTTTAGAACACTAATATTTATGTTGCCATATTTATGCTTTTCATCACACATGCATCTCTTCATGATTGTTGAAGAATTGAGGCAAGACTGTCGTGTAATATTTCTAGCGTAAACATTTTCACACATACTACATACATCCTAAGATTGTATCAGTTATACAGTGATGTTGTATTCTATCAATGATCTTTCTACACAAGGCCTGTGAGCTTCCTTCATCTGCAGATGTGACAGTGGAAAAAGTGCTAAGCAGAAATGACTATATCATGGAGGTTCTTTCTGAATGGAACAAGGCCTCTCTGCCATCTTTGGAACAAGATTCACGTTTATTGGCAAAAGCAAAGCTGCTACTCGAGAAGCATATTTTGTGTGTTCCAAATGCTGCTGTATCTTTTTTTGAAGAAACTTATGAAGCCGATGGTGAAGAATTTGAATCAAGAATGGACCCAAGTAGATCAGAGATGCTTCTAAAAAGAAGGCTCTATACTGAAGAGCTTAACAGTCTGCCTCTTGATGTTCGGGATGCTGTTAAAAACTTTGACTATGTACAGGCAAGTTTTATAAACCTATATATTCTCCTCAAAACATCATGAAAGGAGCTAGTTGCTTCTGCAAACCGTTCTGATCATGCTGCAAAAGCATAACCAAAAGTAATAAGAGATTTTTCTGTTTTGTATGGAGGGGAGTTTTTCTTCAAAAGTAATCTTGAAATGGAAAAGGGTTGGGGCGTATACCCATTTCCTGATTTGTAGGGGAATGCAACTTCATTGGTCGGGTGCGGAAAATGAGAGCCTTTGTCAACATCATCAAAGTAGTCAGTATATGCAATGCCTAAAACAAATTTTAAAAGCCTTTTTGGACTCTTGAATTGCCAATCTCTCTTCAAAAATTTCTCTTGATTACATTGTTTCCAATGGAAGGATTTGTGCTTTGAAGTTGGTGTAACTGATCATTTAGCACATCAACTTCCCACTGGTTTTAGTAATCCAATTGTGAGAGGTTTGAACTGTTCTAGCTTTTCTCACCCTGTTCTCTGCAGTTCTAGACAGAAATATACGTCACTACTTCAACTTGTCTAATTAATTTCTTGAGCTTTCCCTACTATATTTTCAAACCCTGATTTCCTACTGCTGTCCTAGGAATTTAACCTTTTTTAGTAGGTTTGAAACCTCTGACCAAAACCCTAATTTATAGCCACTGCCACAATGAATTCAGTAATCAAAAGTGCTGAAAAGACAGGAATGTCAATGATGAGCACACCCATCAGAGGGAAGGCTTGGGGATCATTGACTCAGAGTACTAGATCCCCCTATTTGTCAAGTTGGTGGTCTGAGGACACACCAGGTGGGAAGACTTGGAAGTTTGTCCTTCAGGATGGCTTTTATGAATGTCAACCATGTCTTAGGCAGATTGGAGGCCCTCTTTTAAGGTGGATTTTTACTATTGCACTAACCAACCTCCCTCGGTCCTCTTTTCTAGGCAGCTTGTTATGTGTTTCACAAGGTGCTAGAGCAGAGATCCACGAGCTGTTAGGAGCAGAGATCCATGAGCTGTTAGGCAGCCAGTCATCTAGAATGGGAAGGTCAAAGATGGAGTGGACATGCAGCTTGGGGAGTGCAAGCACACCATTGGGCATCTTGGGAAGCTGGCTGTGGCCATTCCAACAGAGTCTGGAGGGAAATCTATAGGGATGCCAACATGGAGGTTCTTTAGAAGGTGGTGGGGAGCAGCAGGGAGTAGGAGCTTGACAGCTAGAGATTCATACAATGATTCCATAGGATTTCCTTGCCCACCCCCTCTTGCAAAGACCATGTGCAACTGGGCTTTGGTTGAGTAGCCCAGTTCTCACCACTAGGTGTCCCAATGCAAGTAGTAAGAATTTCATAGGTGCCCCCCGGACACCTTCACCATACAAGAGGGTGGCATGCTGCTTTCTCGAAATCCAAAAGTAGCACTGCCAGTTTTTGCCCACTGTGCTGAGCCCACTCTGTCGCCTCAAAGAAGGTAAATACAGTGTCTAGGATGCTCCTATCCTGGACAAAGCTTGTCTGTGTGTCATAAATGATATCTGGAAGCACGGGGCATAGTCGCCTACCAATCATCTTTGCCAGTGCCTTATAGGTTGTTGACAATAAGGTGATTGGTCTCCACTGGGATAGCTCCAATCGGTCTCCCCCTTTGGGGAGAAGACTGATAAGGCCTGCCGAGAGACTTCCTGGCATCTGTCCTGAGGTGAAGATCTCCTGGAAAGCCCTCAATAGGGGATCCTTCACCACTTCCCAGTAGGTAGTGAAGAAGGCCTTAGAGAGGCCATCCTCCCCCGGTCATTTCTGCCCATCTTGTGTATGGAAAGCCTCCTCTAGTTCCTTCTCTGTGAAGGGGTCTAGGAGGGAGTCTCCCATCTCCTCTGTGACGAGGGACGGGATGTGATCCCATACCTGTTGTCTGCATCTCTGTCCTCTCGCTGAAGCTGTCTCCTGCTAGAAAAGGCGCGTGTAGTAGTCGGTGGCAATCTCCATCACCTCATCTGGGCTAGAACGGGTCCTCCCATACTGATCCCGAAGACTGTGTATCTACTCTCCTGCGGTGCGGGGCTGGTGCACCTGGAAGAATTCCCTGCACATCATGTCCCCCTTCCGCGCCCAAAAAGCTGCTGAGGTGCGGAAAGAGAACTCCGAGCCCCTGTCCTCTAGGCCAACAATGGCTGCACACGCGCGCACCTCCTGTGCATGGAGGGTGGGGTTCCCTGGTGCCTCCTGCAATAATCTCTGTGTGGCTACAAGGTCCTGCCAGAGTGCTCTCTCCTCCTCCCAGCACTGCTGCCTGGCCTGTGTGGCTGCCTCTTGGCAGATTCTGCTTGACTCGGCTAGGACCTCTGCAACCTCCTGTGCTATCTGGTCCCTCCTATCCCGCTCTCTGGTCCAAATCTGCTCTATCTGTCTCGTCACCTCCTCCCTCCTATAAATCGAGTCAGGGATTCGACAGGATCGTGTGTCTAGGGCGGATACTGGAGGATTAAGTGTCAGGAGAACCGGGCAATGATCAGATAACGTGGTGCCTGTCAAGTGCTCAATCTGGCCTCCACGAAAGCCTCCCCACTCTCCCACATAAAACTTGTCCAACCGCTCTGGCAGGACTCCACCTAGCCGCCTGTATTCCCAGGAGAAGTCCAACGACCTCTCCCTCCTGTGGAAGGCAGGGTCTTTCCAGGCATCATGTGCTCCGACTGCAAGCAAAAAGACCTCCCATGCTTCCTGCTCCTCCCCAGCCGTGTCCCGGTAGTTTCTGCCTCTGCCCTGCTGGTCCTCCAAGGCCTCCAGGTTGTTGAAATCTCCTCCAACAATCCAGGAGTCCACCTTTGGGAGTCCAGCTACGATCTCCACCCAGAGCCTGCTGTGTGCCCCAACCTCCGTAGGGACATAGACATTGAGGACTCCAATACACGAGTCCCCAATATCTAGTCTGATCCATAGAACCCTTCCTGCCACTATCGTCCCGTGGTCTCGTACACAGGCGGTGAGATTCGGGCCAATAGAGATTCATACGCCTCCACTCCTGCCGTGGGCACCTATGGCGTGGTCCCAGTAAGTGTGCGAGCTGCTCGGAAGTACCCCAATCAGTTGAGCTTGGGTGTGGGTGAGCTTGTGCTCCTGCAGAAGCAGGATGTCGATCCGTCCGGCAAGGGCAGGCTGCAACTCTTGCCGAACAATCAACTTCCTGGAACCACGTGCCCCACTGTAGTGGAGACTATTCACATTCCAGGATACAAGATGTAAGCTCATGGGGAAACCTGTGACTGAACGAATAGGTGTAATGTGTCCACTAGAATCATCGAGGACACGTCTTGGCAGTCCATCGGAAAGGATGTCTAGAAAGCTCCGCCCGGCACTCCCATGGAATGTTACGAGGTTTGCGATCTAGGGCTTTCCGCGTCTGCCACGTAGCGGAAGTATTCCGGCCGTTCCCACTTAGGATCGACCTGAATTAGGGTTTTCTTGATTAGTCATTTCCTAACAACAATTAACGTCGGACCCAAGCGAACTACTTTACGCAGAAACGCCAGGTCCGAAGCGGATTCACGCTGCACTTGGTTCAAGGAGAATGGGAAACGAGAGGTATGCAAAGCTCAACCTCTCTGCCATAAGGCATAGTGTTAAATGATGTGGATCTAGGACATGACAACCTATGGTGAATCAAAGATATAAACCAAGTTCATAATGACATGGACAAGTAGAGACAAACTATCACACAAGTGAATTAGGTTCCAAGATAGATTAGCTTGGACTCATAAACACAATCTTGTGTAGAATCGACAATGATAGACACTTAACTGAAAGTACAAAGCATCATGATATTGTGTTCATTTCATAGTCAAGTACAATGCTTTATAGGCTTTGAGTTGTTCCACTCTCCTCACTGTGCATATGGGATTCAGGACAGCTCCTCTTGGAGCATACATCATTTGTCTATTTCTCAACACCCCCCCTCAAATGATGAGTCCGTACACTTGCTGGCTTTTGCTCCCCCTTTATGATAACATGGCCCAGAAGACTAGCTCATAGACAGCCTAGCAAGTTAAAGCTTGAGACTTTATATCTTGACAAGGGTTGTACAAATCAAATTCACTAAGGAAAAGAAAGATCCACTACATGGCACACAGACAGGCTTTGTCCAGGATAGGAGCATCCTAGACAATGTATTTATCTTCTTGTGAGGGAGGACAAGATCAAAGCTCAGCACAGAAAACGAGGTGACAGTAGAGCGAGTGAAGCACAACACCCAATACGATTGGCTGAAAGAGTGTAAAACTGAAAGTTCAAGGTACAACCCTTAAACCTTAGGGTTGTAGGGGGGTGTTCACACCCAAACACGATAAGTGCTTGTAAGTGTGTGTCATAAGCACATACGAAATAATAAGTGAGGGGGAAAAACCCTCTCCTACCAAGAGTAAAAAGTGCCCCAGTGTCCTACTGATCACTGACACTCCTATGTGAGCGTAGGCATAAGTGAGGCGTGAGTGAAATACCCAACAAACCCCACTGGAGTGAAGAGTGATCAAGAGTACAAGGATCATCCGCCACCAAAGGAGATCAAATTTAAAGCATGGTGAAATGCTTCAAATTTCTCATGAGGAAGAGCTTTGGTGAAGATGTATGCCACATTACTGGTGGCAAGACAATAGACAAGGCTGATATCACCTACATGTAGCCTCTCTGACAAAGTGATAATGTATCTCAATGTGTTTTGTGCGTGCATGAAATATTGGGTTCCGAGCCACTCCAATGGCACTCTGATTGTTAGTGAACAAAGGAGTGGGCTCCATAACAGATACATCCAGATCAGCAAGCAAGCATCTAATCCATATGCATTCAACTGTGGTAGTGAAAGCTGCCTTGTATTCAGCTTCACATGACGATGTGGCAACAGTGGACTATTTCTTGCTAAGCCAAGATATGCAAGACGAGTCAAGAAACAAACAATTGCCACTAGTGGAGTGACATGAATCATAATCACCAGCCCAATCAGAATCACTGTAAGCATGTAACTGCAGTGGTCCCCCCTTCGCATAAAGCAATCCAAGAGATCTAGTACCCTGCAAGTAACGGAAGACACGCTTAACAGCTTGCCAATGTGACATGCATGGTTGATGCATATATCTGCTCAGGGCTGAAACTGCAAATTCTATGTCTGGCCTAGTGTTGCATAAGTAAATAAGACATCCAACTGCTGGAGCATATGTGTGTATATCAAACAAATCATTGTCATCATGTAATGACAGTTTAAGTCCAGGTTCAATTGGTGTACAAACAAGCTTGCAATCTTGTAAGCCAAACTTCTCAAGAAGTTTACCAATGTATCTTGACTGTGATAACTCAATATCTCTAGCATCATGTATGAACTGAATGCCCAAGTAATAATTCAAAGACCCCAAGTCTGACTTGTCAAAAGTTTGCTGCAAATTTTGTTTAAATGCTGAAATCTGATCAGCATGTGTCCCTGTAAGCAAGAGATTATCAACATAAAGACAAATGATGAGCATGGATCCCCCCTCTTCACATATGTAAAGGGTAGACTCAGATGAGCTGTTTATGAACCCTTGGCTAAGCAAGAAAGCATCTATCCTTGTATAACTCTAGGAGCTTGTTTCAAACCATACAAAGCTTTTTTCAGCTTGCAAACCAAGTGTTCCAAGCCCTTGACTGCAAAACCAATGGGCTGCTGTACATATACTTCCTCATGAAGTTCGCCATGTAAAAATGCAGTTTTAATATCCAACTGATGCACAGTCCATCCATAATGAGCAGCCAAAGCAACCATAGACCCAATGGTCATTATAGGGGAAGTAGGAGCAAATGTCTCCTCATAGTCTATGTCTTTTTTCTGTGCATAGCCTTTAGCTACAAGCCTTGCCTTGTATTTGTCAATGGATCCATCTGCGTTCCGTTTCAGTTTGTAGACCCATTTTGTTCCAATGGATTTCTTCCCAAATGGCAAAGACACCAAATCCCATGTTTGATTCTTAGTGATAGGATCCAATTCAGCTTTCATTGCTGCCATCCAATGCACACTCAGTTATGCATCCTCAAAACATTCAAGCTATTCTTCATCAAGGGTGCTTGCTGCCATAACAAACTCCATGGTATGTGCAGTATCATACATACGAGCTTGCCTTCTAGTACGACCAGCCATGGGTGCATCCAGATGATTGTCTTTCATAGTCTGTAAATACCATCTAGGCATTTGTCTTGCCTCCTGACTGTGCATAAGCTCTTGTTGAATTTCAGTTTCAGCACTTTGCTGAATATTCAGATCAGCCAATGGCTGATTTTCTGCATTTTCCAAAGGAATAGTTGGCTAAGCATTGAGTTCACTTGCTGAAACTCCAGCTGAATCACCAAATGTAATGGGCAACAACCCTTCCAAGACATCACGGGCAGCCTGATATGTGTCTAAACCAGCCAGCGACAATTCTGATTTTTCATCAAATAGTACATCCCTACTGACAAACACCTTTTTAGAAACAGGATCATAGGGTCTGTAGCCTTTGCTCTCACTGTTGTATCCCATAAAAATGCATTTAACAACCTTGTTATCCAACTTTTTCCTGAGTACCTTTGGAATACGTGCATATACAAGGCACCCAAAGGTACGAAAGTGTCCAACAGAAGGTTTCCGGCTATTCCGAGCCTCAAAAGGTGTAATTTTCTTCAAAGCTTTGGTGGGGCATCTATTCAAAACATGGTAAGCACACATGACTGCTTCCATCCAGAAACTATGAGGCAAGCTCTTTGCCTTTAGCATACATCTGGCCATCTCCATGAGTGACCGATTCTTTCTCTCTGCAACCCCATTCTGCTGTGGAGTATAAGCAGTAGTGTACTGATGGACAATGCCCTTGTACTTCAAAAAGGAATTCAGCATAGAGGACATGTATTCCCCCCCCTCGGTCCAAACGGAGAGTCTTAATTTTACAACCAGACTGGTTTTCAACAAGTGCAATAAAGGCCAAGAATGCATCATACACTTCTGACTTTTTGACCAAAGAGTAGACCTAGCAAAATCGAGTAAAGTTATCAATAAAAGTCACAAAATAGTAACATCCTCCCAATGGCTTTGTCTGCATAGGCCCACATACATCAGAATGCACTAACTACAACCTTGTTGTTGCTCGAAAAGCAATATCACGCGGAAATGAGAAATGATGCATTTTTTCCGAAATACATCCTTCGCACAAGTGCTCAGGAGGTCTCTCCAATAGAGGTAATCCATCTAGCATCTACGTACGCTATAAGAGCATCAAGCTGCCAAAGTTCACATTCCCCATCCTAGCATGCCATAACTCTGCCTATATCATAGCAGGAGTACGAGTGGATGTCAAATACGTTGGTTGATCAAAGCATCCAACTTGTATAATCCATGACATAAAGTGCCTGTGAAGACCAAAGTCATGTGTTATTTGTCTTTTACCATGCATCGGTCATCATCAAATGTGACCTGCAATCCACAACGTGCCAAAGAAGAGATAGAGAGCAAATTCTTCTTTATGCCTGGCACAAATAAAGCATCTTGTAGGCAGAGAATAGAGCCATCAATGGCTGTGAGCACAATCTCCCCAATACCTCTAACAGGGTATGATGCATTGTTGGCACACTGTACAGACTTGCCAACTAGAGCTGCATGAACAGATGCAAGTAAATCTTTGCAAGATGTAATATGCCTAGAAGTACCAATGTCAAAAAACCAAGTGTCTGCATCCTCAGTAGAGCTGAATGCTCGATCTGCCCAAGAGGTGTCATAACTGTATGTGTAAAAACAATAGTCCCTGTCTGCAACAAAGGACGCGGACTCAGTAGCAGTGGAAGAAGCATCAGAAACAGACATTCCTAACTCCCTTTTCTTCACTTTGGCAATGCGCTTTCTACACTCAGTGATGTAGTGGCCTGGCTTCTTGCAATAATGGGATTTGTCCTTTTTCGCTTTCATGCCCCCTTGTTTTTTGTTTTCCTGTGATGTGCCAGAAGTCCCAGAATTTTGCGGAGCCTTCTTCACTTGCCTGCTTTTGCCTTTCTATATAGCCATAAAAGTCTGCTCAGAGGCTATAGCATCCACACCACTATTCCTCCGTGTTTGCTCCTCCTCTAGAAGCAAACTGACTAACTGAAGAAAAGTGATTGGCTGCACGGCAATCCTCATGGTGAGGTTTAAGGCCGTATGAAAAGCCAAGTACGAAGGAGGTAATGAGTTCAAAGTGGTAGATATCATCTGTGCATCGGAATAGTACTCATCAACATTCATGAGTTGCTCTCGCAAGTCCTGAATTTTGTTCAAGTGAGCTGAATAGAATCACCTTCATCCATTTTCAATGTCTCTATCTCTTTCTTTAAGAAAGAGATGCGAGTCTCATTCTTGCCTGCAAACATCTGCTCCAAAGTTAGCCAAGCTTCTCGTGAAGAAGCTGTTGAACGAATGTGGGGGATGATTGATCGCTCAATTGCCAATGCAATCAGCGACAAAGCCTGTGCATCCCCTGTATCCCATGCTTTTTGAGCTACTGTTCTTTGGGAAAGTGACTGAAGTGGAGCAGGCTGAGGTGCCCGTGGTGCACATCCTCTTGGAGGAGTAGCTGGAGCCACAACTCTAGGTCGAGCTTCTTCTCCACTGACATAATCTTAAAGATTTTTGGCCACAAGTACATTCTTCATCATGAAGGACCAAAGTGAATAGTTATTTCCATCTAATCTGTCCTACATTGGAAATCTTAAAATTTCCAGAAATTGCAGGAAATAACTTTCTACAATTAGTATACAGAGGTGCACTTTGTCAAAACTGTCTGTTATGCACGCATTGGAACGTGCAATCAGTGTTTAGCAACACTGTACCAGCAAAATCCCCAAAATTTCTTGCCTTGGATTTGTCAAAACAGTCTGTTAGTGACTGTGACTGCAGTGCGTATACCAATGTTTCCAAAAAACATAAAAGCTCAAAAAAAAATTTATGAATGTGTTTAGAAATTGCATTTAATGTGTCCCAAACACGTTTGCTGACTTCAGTGTCTGTGGCGTGGGAACCCTTGCTTCTAGGAATTGCATGAAATTAAAAATTAAAAAAATAGAAAAATTACGAGTTTTGAGTTGACTGGTGGTATTTCAGTCGAGCACTTCAGGAGCTAGCAACAATTGACGACTGGCAGGCTAGCGCTTGATTGCAACTGACGTGCGAGACGTTCCCAAGTTGATTGTTGCAGTCTGACGGGCGGCCTTTCTCAGGCGTAGGCAGGAGAGCGCAGACAAGGGCTGCGCTGGAAGGGTAGGGCTTCAGAGCAACCTGGCGGGAGCAGCACAAGGGGTGGACAGGACGGCACAGCCTAGGCGGAAGGGCGCCAGACAGGGGCTGTGCAACCTGTGAGATGAAGGCAGGATCGAAGCTCAACACAGAAATCAATAGACACTATGAGAGTGAACCACGACACCTAATGCAATAGACTAAAAGAGTGTAAAGTGAAAGTACAAGGTACAATCCTTAAACCTTAGGATTGTAGGGGGATGTTCACACCCAAACACGGTAAGTGCCCATAAGTGTGTGTCATAAGCACATACGAAATAATACCATAAGTCTGGGGAAAAAAACCTCTCCTACCGAGAGTAAAAAGTGCCCCAATGTCCTACTGATCACCGACACTCCTACGTGAGCGTAGGCGTAAGTGAGGTGTGAGTGAAATACCCAACAAACCCCCCTGGAGTGAAAAGTGATCAAGAGTACAAGGATCATCCACCACCAAAGGAGATCAAATTTAAAGCATGGCGAAATGCTTCAAATTTCTCACGAGGAAGAGCTTTGGTGAAAATGTCTGCCACATTACTGGTGGTAAAACAATAGACATGGCTGATATCACCTGCATGTAGCCTCTCTCTGACAAAGTGATAATGTATCTCAATGTGTTTCGTACGTGCATGAAACACTGGGTTCCAAGCCACTGCAATGGCACTCTGACTGTCAGTGAACAAAGGAGTAGGCTCCGTAACAGATACATCTAGATCAACAAGCAAGCGTCTAATCCATACGCATTCAATTATGGTAGTGAAAGCTGCCTTGTATTCAGCTTCACATGACGATGTGGCAACAGTGGACTGTTTCTTGCTAAGCCAAAATATGCAAGACGAGCCAAGAAAGAAACAATTGCCACTAGTGGAGTGACGCGAATCATAATCACCAGCCCAATCAGAATCACTGTAAGCATGTAACTGCAGTGGTCCCCCCTTCACATAAAGCAATCCAAGAGATCTAGTACCTTGCAAATAACGGAAGACACGCTTAACAGCTGTGCTCAGGGCTGAAACTGCAAACTGTATATATGGCCTAGTGTTGCATAAGTAAATAATACATCCAACTGCTGGAGCATGTGTGTATATCAAACAAATCATTGTCATCATGTAATGACAGTTTTAGTCTAGGTTCCATTGATGTACAGATTGGCTTGTAATCCTGTAAGCCAAACTTCTCAAGAAGTTTACCAATGTATCTTGACTGTGATGACCCAATACCTCTAGCATCATGTATGAACTGAATGCCCAAGTAATAATGCAAAGACTCCAAGTCTGACATGTCAAAAGTTTGCTGCAAATTTTGTTTAAATACTCAAATCTGATCAGCATGTGTCCCTGTAAGCAAGAGATCATCAACATAAAGACAAATGATGAGCATGGATCCCCCCTCTATACGTATGTAAAGGGTAGACTCAGATGAGCTGTTTATGAACCCTTGGCTAAGCAAGAAAGCATCTATCTTTGCATACCAAGCTCTAGAAGCTTGTTTCAAACCATACAAAGCTTTTTTCAGCTTGTAGACCAAGTGTTCCAAGCCCTCAACTTCAAAACCAATGGGCTGCTGTACATATATTTCCTCGTGAAGTTCCCCATGTAAAAATGCAGTTTTAATATCCAACTGATACACAATCCATCCATAATGAGCAACCAAAGCAACCATAGACCTAATGGTCGTCATACAGGAAGTAGGAGCAAATGTCTCCTCATAGTCAATGCCTTTTTTCTGTGCATAGCCTTTAGCTACAAGCCTTGCCTTATATTTATCAATGGATCCATCTGCATTCCGTTTCAGCTTGTAGACCCATTTTGTTCCAATGGCTTTCTTCACAAATGGCAAAGACACCAAATCCCATGTTTGATTCTTAGTGATAGAATCCAATTCAGCTTGCATTGCTGCCATCCAATGCACACTCTGTTGTGCGTCTTCAAAATATTCAGGCTCCTCATCATCAAGGGTGCCTTGTGCCATAACAAACTCCATGGTATGTGCAGTATCATACATACGAGCTTGCCTTCTAGTACGACCAGCCATGGATGATGACTATCTTTCATAGTCTATAAATACTATCTAGGCATTTGTCTTGCCTCCTGACAGTGCATAAGCTCTTGCTGAATTTCAGTTTCAGCACTTTGCTGAATATTCAGATCAGCCAATGGTTGATTTTCTGCATTTTCCAAATGAGTAGCTGGCTGAACATTGAGTTCACTTGCTGAAACTCTAGCTGAATCACCAAATGTAATGGGCAGCAGCCCTTCAAATACATCACGGGCAGCCTGATATGTGTCTAAACCAGCCAGTGACAATTCTGATGTTTCATCAAATAGTACATCCCTACTGACAAACACCTTTTTAGAAATAGGATCATAGAGTCTGTAGCCTTTGCTCTCACTGTTATATCCCATAAAAATGCATTTAACAGCCTTGTTATCCAACTTTTTCTTGAGTACCTTTGGAATATTTGCATATGCAAGGCACCTAAAGGTACGAACATAGTTGTCAGGTACGAAAGGTACGGTACGATAAAATACGGTACTAATTGGTACCTTATGATTTTATAAGGTACGGTACGATATTAGTACGAAAAAAATTTAAGATGATTTTTTAAATAACAAAAGTCATAAATCATTAAATGATAGATCATAGAATACATGTTTAAAGTGGAAATAGCCATTTCGTTATAGAATAAGATGAATACATGAGGGTGACCATCGCGGTCGCGACTCGCATGGGCTACGCAAAACATGCGATACATCATACAACTACAGTCTAGTATATCTTATACAAAAGAAAAGAGAGACCTATGTCATATAAATGATGAATCTATGATGAGGCATTACTATCATTATCATCATCATCATCAGAACCATCTGAGTGCTCATCAAGAGAGTTTAAAGATGACTCCTCGGCATCCGATGATGAGACAGAAGAGTCATACTCATTCTCACTGATGAGGTTACCATCATCATCAAATGATGGCTCCCTAGGTGTCAGTTGTGTAGGCAAGGGGGGGATGTCATCATGAGGTACAGGATGTGAGCTACTATTGCCCCGCCTTACATATGTTTACAAGCCACTCGAACCACCCCTCGATGATGGAGGGCGTCGAATGACCATGCCCTTGCTACCACCTACTCGAACTCCTCGCTCACGAGCACGCTGACTGCGAGTATCACGAGTATCTGCTGCTATAATCTCTCTATAGAGCTCTGCAAAAATCATCTCCTCCTCCTCATCCACCTCCTTATGTACACTCGGAAGAGGGTTGCTCGTCAACTTGAATGTATCAACATTCACCTACACAATGCATTGGTGCACGTAAGATTGATCATGATTCATTGTAAATACTAAATGCTAAAGTCTAAATTATTAAGTATAAAGTTTAAACTTCAAATTTCAAAGTTTAAAAGTTAAAACAGCAAATTTTAAATGTTATGGTTAAGTGTTTAAACTTTACCTGCTTTGGACTATCCATGCTCATCATAGCCCTCATCATGCGTAAGTTAGTGCGGCAATAGACTAGCCGCTCTAACTGTCATGTGCTAAGCCGATTGCGAATCTTTGCGTGAATGAGAGAATAGGCACTCCAGTTTCTCTCACATGCACCCGAAGAGCAATCCTGGGCAAGGATCCTCATGGCTAAGGGCTGAAGGGTCTCCAGTGCGTATCCAAAGTTTTGCCACCAAAATAAAGGCTTCACAAGTGACTCTCTCCTCCAACAAGTGGGAGAAGCAAAAGCCACATGCCCTCTCTGATCTGCATAGCATCCTAGCTCCTCTAGCACTGCATTGTGGTCATCAACAGGGACCATATGAGTCAAATAAGCAAGCTGATCTGAACGGAACTCTCTATCATCCATGACCGCCGGTGACTTGTAGGCTGGATGTACCAATCGGCAAAACCACGAATGGGCTTATGCATCCACTCCCATCTCCTCTTTGCTATCTCTAAAACATGCACACGTTATGTCTTTGTGATCACTGTATAAGCACGTGCCTCCGCCAATGCCACTCTAAAGAAGTGAATGAGAAGGCCCATGGTGGACCCCTCACAATCACTCATACGTAGCACCCTATAAAAGGGAGTCACGACAATGACAACGGCACGGACTTTTTGCCAAAACTGCTCATTAAGGCACAAGGGCTACATGGCTTTGGCTTCCTCTGTCTCATGCTCATCCCACTCATTCCATAGAGTGGACACCACTGTCTGGCGCAAGGCAGGCCGCACCTCATAAAGGCGCTCTAGCAATAACCACATGTAAGCAAAGCGAGTTGAAGAAGGCTTCTCCAACTCAAGTGTGCTATGCTCACGATACATCGCAAGCACCTTTACCTTTACCGTGAAGAATGTGACAATCGATGTAGCTTTGCAGACCACCCTCTTCACCCACTTGAGCTTCCCAATGTCCTCCTTGAGTAAGTCCAAACAATGACTTGCACATGGAGTCCACACAATGGTAGGGAACTCGGCCTCAAGCAAACGGCCCATGCGCCGACAATTCGATGCATTGTCAGTAACAACTTGCACTACATTTGAGGGGCCCACCTACAACCACAATTTACAAATTACATGTATAAATCAAATTTCAATTATGAATCATGATATTATCATAGTGAAAGAAAGTGAAACAAATTTAAAACGCAAATTGCAATGTATACCTCAATGATAGCTTGTCGAATGTGGCGGTAGATGAATGCACCCATCGTTTTTCTCCCCCTCTTGCCGGTATCTATGGCCCACAAAAAGTAAGTGCCGAGTGGACATGAGACGAGTATGTTGATGATGCCCCATTTCTTACAATCACTCCATCCGTCGGTGAGAATGGAGCAACCATATTTTATCCATGCGGCCCGAATAGGATCAAGGGCTCTATCAATCCTCTCCTTCTCTTCATCAATCTTTCTCGGCCTCATGTCATTGTATGTGACACCGATCCATCCTTCACATGGACCCACATTGGCAATGGCTTTTACCATCTTCTTCCATTGCTCTTGCTTTAGGACATTGAATGCAAGATTGCACTCAATCACCGTGCGTGCAATTTCAATGTCCACAAGTCGTTGCCTTTCTCTAAGAAAGGCAACCGATCCACGCACATGACTGGGTGCTTGAGAGAGAGACGATTGTCTCTCCGGCACCACATGAGCCTCCACTCTTTGTCTTTTACCGGAGCCGGATGTGGATGTGGAGCCCCCACCACCAATGGTAGAGGCCTCTCCCGCATCAGTTGAAGATACGCCCACATTGGATGCTTCCTCGTTAGTAGGCATAGGAGTTGGTGCCGATAAGCCACCTCCTCCTCCTCTTGTGGATCCCCCTCTCATCTTGGCGAGAATCTCCTCCGCAATGTTTGGAGGGATCTCCTAGCATGGAGCAACTTGCCCCCCCATCCCTGCTTGTTCATTTGGTCTGCTCCTAGAAATTGGTTCTCCAGAAGGCGTGTTGGCATCCAGCGGAGGACCGCTTACATACTAACTCTTTTCAACTGGAATTGTTGGCAGTTTCGCGATTACTTTCTTGGGAAGGCAAACATGAGCTCAGACCAAAATTTAACCAAATGGCACGTTTGGGCTTAACTTCAGTTGCAGATGCCACCCTTGCCAGTTGCAACGTCTTCATATCCTTTCAAACAGCCAGGAGGTTTTTTAGAATCCCTCATGGATACCGTGATTTATGGGAACAGCTTTTGTCAGTGCTCCAGAGTAGGCAACCCTTTCTTGCCCTTGCTTCGGATTGTCCTTGGTAGGACTGGGACCTTGCGGGTCGGTTGAATTTGGGAAAGGCCTCAGCTAACCAGGTGTATCATCTTCTGATTAAAGATCATCAAGGGCTGGTTACTAAAGCTAATACTGTATGGGGATTGCGGAAATCTCAGTCATGGTGGAAGACAATTGTGATGGAGGACTGGTTGAACAACACACCTTTCAAATGCAAGGTCTTTCTTTGGAGGGTGATGATTGGTGGTCTTCCGCTTGCTTCAGCCCTTTCCAAGCGTCGAATCTCTAACGGCCATTGTTTCTTTCGCACCACTACTGTGGAATCGGCCCCTCATCGATTTATTTCGTGCCCTCTCGCTAAGAATATCTAGTCGCTCTTGTCAGCGGTTTGGCGCGCAGTGGTTGGCTTCTCCCTAAGCCCTTTTGATTGGGTTTTTGTACGACCAAATTACGCCACACCGGCACAGCCGCATATGAAGATCTTGTTTCACTTTCTTAGATATTGGGGATGCTGGCACAATTGGACCACTCGGAATGCCTTTCTTTTTTATTCGGCCTCTAATGTCCCAGCACATATTGTGAGGCTTAAAGGTCTCTTGCATTGGCAGATAGATCTCATTCGGCACTCGGGCTTACTCCCTCAGGAGGACTTACTTTCCTGGCATATGGCAATTTCCTCTGCGTCTTTGCCATGACTTTTGTAACTCTTTTGTAGTTTAGTACTAGAGCCTTTACACATGATGGCTTAGTATCATCGTGTATCCTGTAATCAAGTAAACTTGTACTTTTTTTCGTAATTAATACAATTACCTTTTACGAAAAAGAGAGAGAGAGAGAGAGAGAGAGAGAGAGAGAGAGAGAGAGAGAGATGCTTGAGTCTCGACTCTCGACTCTTGAAACTTGAGTCTTGAAAGTTGAAAGAGAGGAGACTCGAGAGGCCCAAGGTTTGGGGTAAAGTTATGGGGTAAAGTTGAAAAAGTAAGAGTGAGAGAGAGGGAATGGGAGATGAGAATGGCAAATGCTTTGATAGGGTGCGGGATAGAGGGGATGGGAGATGAGATTTGACTCTTTGAGAATGGCAAATGCGTCGATAGGGTTCAGGAAAGAGGAAGATGAGAATGGTAACTTGTAAGTGCTTGCTGAATTGGTGTGGAAGCATGGAGGAGAGGAGCACCTTTTGTAGATGAGAGAAGGGTCAACGTTCAAAGTTCAAACAGTCAAGGTCTAAAGAGAGAAGGAATCCAAAGAGAGGGCTGCAAGCTGGAGCCTGGAAGGAATCCAAAGAGGAGCATTAAGTTTTGCATGGATGATGGCTGGCTTTTAGAAAAGGGGGCTGGGGTGAGGTATCCAAGGCTTCCCACCCCCCCCAAAAGGCGCAATAGTGCAGGAAAAGGGCGAAACGCGGGACGCGGGGGCGCACAAAACATGGAAAGAGCATGCACAGGCCAGGTGGTTGTTTTATCGTACGAAATCGTACCGTACGGTACCGTATGGATCGTACCGTACGAACCGTTCCGTACCACATACGGAGGCAACTATGGACCATCGAAAGTGTCCAACAGAAGGTTTTCGGCTGTTCAAGGGCTCAAAAGGGGTGTAATTTTCTTCAAAGCTTTGGTGAGGCATCTATTCAAAACATGGCAAGCACACATGACGGCTTCCATCCAGAAACTATGAGGCAAGTTCTTTGCCTTCAACATACATCTGGCCATCTCCATGAGTAACCGATTCTTTCTCTCTGCAATCCCATTCTGCTGTGGAGTATAAACAGTAGTGTACTGATGGACAATGCCCTTCTGCTTCAAAAAGGAATTCAGCATAGAGAACATGTATTCCCCCCCTCAGTCCGAACGGAGAGTCTTAATTTTACAACCAAATTGGTTTTTAACAAGTGCAATAAAAGCCAAGAATGCATCATACACTTCTAACTTTTTGACCAAAGAGTAGACCCAGCAAAATCGAGTAAAGTTATCAATAAAAGTCACAAAATAGTAACATCCTCCCAATGACTTTGTCTGCATAGGCCCACATACATCGAAATGTACTAACTACAACCTTGCTGTTGCTCGAAAAGCAATATCACGCGGAAATGAGAAATGATGCATTTTTTCCGAAATACATCCTTCGCACAAGTGCTCAGGAGGTCTCTCCAATAGAGGTAATCCATCTAGCATCTACGTACGCTATAAGAGCATCAAGCTGCCAAAGTTCACATTCCCCATCCTAGCATGCCATAACTCTGCCTATATCATAGCAGGAGTACGAGTGGATGTCAAATACGCTGACTGATCAACTGAAAGAGCATCCAACTCGTATAACCCATGACATAAAGTGCATGTCAAAACCAAACTCATGTGTTCTTTGTCTCTCACCATGTATCAATCATCATCAAATGTGACGTGCAATCCACAATGTGCCAAAGAAGAGATAGAGAGCAAATTCTTCTTTATGCCTAGCAAAAATAAAGCATCTTGTAGGCGGAGAATAGAGCCATCAATGGCTATGAGCACAATCTCCCCAATACCTCTAACAAGGTATGATGCATTGTTGGCACACTGTACAGACTTGCCAACTGGAGCTGCATGAACAGATGCAAATAAATCTTTGCGAGATGTAATATGCCTAGAAGCACCGCTGTCAAAAAACCAAGTGCGTGCATCCTCAATAGAGCTGAATAGTCCCTATTTGCAACAAAGGGCGCGTACTCAGTAGCAGTGGAAGGAGCATCAGAAACAGACATTTCTGACTCCTTTTTCTTCTCTTTGGCAATGCACTTTTTGCACTTAGTGATGTAGTGGCACGGCTTCTTGCAATAATGGCATTTGTTCTTTTTGGCCTGCGTGCCCCCTTGTTTTTTGTTTGCCTGTGATGTGCCAGAAGTCCCAGAACTTTGCGGAGCATTCTTCACTTGGGTGCCTTTGCTCTTCTGTCTAGCCATAAAAGTTTGCTCAGAGGCTATAGCATCCACACCACTATTCCTTCGTGTTTGCTCCTCTAGAAGCAAACTGACTAACTAAAGAAAAGTGATTGGCTGCCCGGCAATCCTCATGGTGAGGTTTAAGGCCGTATGAAAAGCCAAGTACGAAAAAGGTAATGAGTTCAAAGTGGTAGATATCATCTGTGCATCCGAATAGTACTCATCAACATTCATGAGTTGCTCTCGCAAGTCCTGAATTTTTTTCAAGTGATCCTAAATAGAATCACCTTCATCCATTTTCAATGTCTCTAGCTCTTTCTTTAAGAAAGAGATGTGAGTCTCGTTCTTGCCTACAAACATCTACTCCAAAGTTAGCCAAGCTTCTCGTGAAGAAGCTGCTGAACGAATGTGGGGGATGATTGACCGTTGAATTGCCAATGCAATCAGCGACAACACTTGTGCATCCTATGTATCCCATGTTTTTCTAGCTGCTATTCTCTATGAAAGCGGCTGAAGTGGAGCAGGCTGAGGTGCCTATTGTGCACATCCTCCTAGAGGAGGAGTAGGTGGAGCCACAACTCCAGATCGAGCTTCTTTTCCACTAACATAATCCCAAAGATTTTTGGCCACAAGTACATTCTTCATCATGAAGGACCAAAGTGAATAGCTATTTCCATCCAATCTGTTCTCCTTAGATACATAGGTGAAGACATCTCCTCCCTGATTTGCCATGATAATCAATTACCAAAAGAAGCAAAAGAGCAATGTTGAAGCGGGACCAAACTGGAAATCTGAAAATTTTCAAAAATTGCAGGAAATAACTTTTTGCAATTATTATGCAGAGGTGCACTCTGTCAAAACTGTCTTTAATGCACGAATCCAAGGTACAATCAGTGTCCAGCAACACTGGATCAGCAAAATCCCCAAAATTTCTTGCCCCAAATTTATTCAAAACAATCTATCAATGACTGTATCTGTAGTACATATGCCAATGCGCTAATAAAACATAAAAGCCCTAAAAAAATTTATGAATGTGCCTAGAAATTTGCATCCAATGTGTCCCAGACATGTATCCTGAATTCTGTGTCTACTGCATAGGAACCCTCTCTTCCAGAAATTTATTTTGGAATAAAAGGATAAAAAATTTTAAAAAATACCTTAGTGATGACGGGCTTTTGCTAACGACAGGCGGGTGTCAAGGGAGTGGTCAACGTGGCTGATGTGAGGTCAATTGGGCTGAACATCGCAGTCGAGTTGGCGGGCGTCAAAGCTGTGGCGAGCTGGCGTAATGGCGAACAGGTAGCCTGAGCAAGCTTCGAGCTGCAAAGCATGGCGTGGCGACTGCTGACGGGTGGCACAAAGGACTAGTTTGCTCAGGCGTTGCAGCTAACAAAGCTACTGATGGGCGGCACAAGAAACAGGACAGACGAGCAGCGCTGGCGATTGATGGGCGTGACGTCTAGGGGGTGGCACAACAGACGGAACCGGTGGGACGAGCTACTGGCGCTTCAGATGGACTGGCGGGGCAACTAACGTGGCGTGCAGCACAGGGGCGGACAGGAGGCAGTGTGGCGTGTGGCGCAAGAAGCAACTCGAGCTGCTGCAGGTCGTAGCGAATCTGACGGGCTAGAGTGAACAAAGCCAGAAGCTCCCAAAGGCTGAGTGGAGCTAATGAGAATCTAAGCTTCAGCTGAACAGAGCCAATGTTGCTCTGATACCAAATGTGAGATGAAGGCAGGATCGAAGCTCGGCACAGAAATCAGTAGGCAGTATGAGAGTGAAGCACGACACCTAATGCAATAGACTGAAAGAGTATAAACTAAAAGTACAAGGTACAACCCTTAAACCTAAGGGTTGTAGGGGGGTGTTCACACCCGAACATGGTAAGTGCTCGTAAGTGTGTGTCATAAGCGCATACGAAATAATACCATAAGTATGGGTTAAAAAACCTCTCCTATCGAGAGTACAAAGTGCCCCAGTGTCCTCCTGATCACTGACACTCCTATGTGAGCGTAGGCGTAAGTGAGGCGTGAGTGAAATACCCAACACAACCTGGGCTAGTTCGTTGCAGGTGGAGCTGGCGCTAGTGGACTTGCTGAACGAAATGCTGAAGGACAGGGCGTTGGTCGCAACATGACTGGTGGTGAGGCACTGTCAAGGCGAGGAGCTGGTTGGACTGAGCAAGAAGCTCCTGGAGGCTGAGCAGAGCTAGGCAGAACTTGAGCTGAACAGAGCCAATGCTTTGATACCAAATGTGAGGGAGGACAGGATCGAAGCTCAACACAGAAAACCAATAGACAATAGAGAGTGAAGCACGACACCCAATACGATTGACTGAAAGAGTGTAAAATTAAAAGTACAAGGTACAACCCTTAAACCTTAGGGTTGTAGAGGGGTGTTCACACCCGAACACGGTAAGTGCCCGTAAGTATGTGTCATAAGCACATACGAAATAATACCATAAGTTTGGGGGAAAAAACCTCTCCTACCGAGAGTAAAAAGTGCCCTAGTGTCTTACTGATCACCGACGCTCCTATGTGAGCATAGGCGTAAGTGAAGCGTGAGTGAAATACCCAACACTTCTTTAAGGCGACAGAGTGGGCTCAGCACAGTGGGGAGAGACTGGCCGTACTACTCTTGGATTTTGAGAAAGTCTATGACAGGGTGGACTAGGATTTCCTAAAGGACACCATGGTGAGGTTGGGATTCCCCCAGGTTTGGATTCGTGGGGTCTCTGCCCTTTACAAATCGACCACCGGCAGGGTTCTCATAGGCGGAAGGAGAGGGGAGGAGTTTTGTCTGGAGAGATCGGTTTAACAGGGGTGCCCCCTGGCCCCATACCTGTTTCTCCTCTTCGCAGAGGTGATGCCTCACTTTCTCAAGTCACATGTGAGCAGATTACGCGGCCTCCGACTTCTAGTGAGAGAGGAGACTGAGTTGTTAGACTTCCAGGTCTGCCCTCTTGGGCAAGCTAGTTGTCCGTGGTCTCACACCAAGAGGGCAGACCTGGAAGTTCTTATTGCAGGAGGGCCTTCAGAACTATAGATCGAGGCTTGGCGGCGAGTGGAGGCCGTCCCTGAGATGGATCTTCACGTCAGCCCAAATCACCCCCCCCCCAAAATCATCTTTCCTTCGTAGCTTACTCTGCGTGTGGCAGAGTCTCCGCAAGGTCCTAATCCAGAGCCCCCCAGACTGCCGGGAGGAGATAGACCCTCAGTCGGTGATCTGGAACCCCTAGGTCAAAGATCGGGAAGGGGCACAGATTGGTGATTTCCACATCCAGTGGGCTGGGTGGGAAGCCGGGCTCGTACCGTCAGGACATGGCGGGAGGTGTACAGGATGGCGAATGAGGAGGTATTGCAGCGAGTATCAAGCTGCCAGAGAGGAGTGGAGTTGAGGAGAATGGAGATAGACGCAGCAATACCTCCAAAGTGGCTTGCTCCCCCGATATGAGAGTTGATAGAGCCCGGGAAGGTATGGGCAGCTAGGTTTTCACCAGCATGCATCCCCCTTCAGGTGACAGGTAGAGTGGGCAGCGCCCCACAGGGGACTTTCTTCGCCGTTCAGGAGGGGGGACATCTAACCCTTGACAGAGGGTAGCAGGATCAGGGGATTGCCGCCCTTTCGTGGAGGAGGATTCGGGTGGTGGCCCTTCAAGAAAACACTTGGCGACTGGACCCCTATGTTTTCTGGAAGGAGCTTAGGGAGTGGCGGCTTTGGATCTGGGAGAGCAGACCACTTGATGAGTTGGAGTGGGATCCAAGAGAGTGGCTATGGCCAACCTCTACAGTCGCCAAGAAGCCACCCAGGTTTCTAGAGTACACTGCCAGGATTGGCAAACATGTACTGATGCAGGAGGATATGGATTAGGCATCGTCACGTAGCAGGCATTGGGCGGAGCATAGCATCACAGAGCCCTTCCGACGGACTTTTTGGTGCCACCTATGGGATAGCTGGAGGCCAAGGAGGGTGTCGTATTTCCTATGGCTAGTCGCACATGAAGGCTTGGCGGTGGGAAGTTGGCTTGCCTAGATGCAGAAGGAGGGAGGTTGTAAGCGCTACACACAGCAACCTCTGAAAAAAGCACTGCCTTTGGTCATGTGAGGATGCGCAGCTCATGTGGAGAGGAGCATGCTTTCTTCGCTATATAGCACCCAGCCTTGGATGTATCTCATGGGGAGCTTTCTGTTGGCAGGCAGTCAACCAGGGCCGTCACCTTCTGTATGAGGCCGGGATGCAGGACACGATATTCATTATCGAGGCAGGGTCGTGCGCAATGGTCGGTTTGGAGGCTCTACCCATCCGCCAGGTACTGGAGTCCACAACAGACCACTCGGAGGTATTGGAGATCATAGGGAGTCTTATTGGATGGCATACCTGGAAGGCGCGGTGTCAAAAGGCTTTCGGCGAAGAGAGACTTTTAGCACATGCGACCTTAGCAGAGCTCTGGACCTCCATCATCTACTCCCTCCGTGGCTGATGGGATGAGGTGCAGGGCAAGTCCAAGGCTCGTCAGGAGCTCCGAGGTCACTTCATGCGCACTTGGGACGGCTAGGGTCTATTTTTCGTGATGCAGGTAGGCAACCCTAGTTGGTGATACACCCCCCCCCCCCCTCCCCCATGGCTTCTTGCCCCCATCCCCCCCAGACCGCCTTGAGAGGCTTGTATATATGATATATTGGTGACTTTGCATCAGCTTCAACTAGTCTGTTGAGCATGAGCACTCCATTGTAATCAGTTTTTTTGAGTAATATAATCAACCACATTTTACTTGCAAAAAAAAATTTAGCCATGTATTGAGACTATGGTTGAGCATTATGTGTGTGAATACCCACAGTGTCAGCTTAACAAAGCTGAATAGCATAGATAAGCAGGGATGTTGTATCCTTTACAAATTTGTGATATGAGGTCATGATGCAATCTGAGTTGTGATCGACCGATTGACAAAAATGGCTCAATTCATTCCTACAAAGACGACCGTAAAAAGCCATGAATTGGGTGATCTCTTTGTTGAACACCTTTATAGAATTTATGGTTTTCCCGATGAAATAGACAGTGATTGGGATCCTAAGTTCACTTGTCATTTCTGGCACGGTCTTCCAAAAACTCGAAACTCAATTGTCTATGCCATCCTTGGAACATCCAAAAATTGATGGGTAGACCAAACGAACGAATCAAACCATGGAAGATATGCTTTGTGCATATGTCTCTCGTAGACAATGTCATTGGGAGCATTATCTTCCTCAAATTGAGTTTGCTTATAGCAGCACTAAGCATTTGGCTACTGGTGCATATGTCTCTCGTAGACAATGTCATTGGGAGCGCTATCTTCCTCAAATTGAGTTTTCTTATAATAGTGCTAAGCATTCGGCTACTAGTTATAGCTTGTTTATGCTTATGTACGGTTATGAGCCGAAAGCACCGATTGCCACAGAGCTGGGTGGGGATGAAAATGTAGTCTATAGTCAACTTTCTACATGATATGCAAGAAATGTTGACCATTGCTAGGGAAAGCATTAAAATGTCCCATGATTGTGCCATATTTTATACTAACCAATATCATACTCCTAGGGAGCTCCAGGAAGACATGTGGGTTGATCTTAAAAGTCCCAAAGGACTTCGATTCAATGACTACTGGCAAGTGCTATAAATTGTCTTCGAGGTGTTGTGGTCCTTTCCAAATTACCAAGAAGATAAATACCATATCCTATGAGTTAGACTTACCTTCGAAAAATTGAGTTCACCCTACGTTCCACATGAGTCGTTTGAAAGAACGACTGGAACAAGGTAAGCAAATTGTTCCGATTTAGGAAGTTCGGCAGCTTGAGGATACTTCTTGTTATGTTCCACTTGAACCCGAATTAGTTCTTGACCTTAGGACTAAACAATCTCGTTGAACCATTTATCCTGAGTATTTGATCAAGTGCAAAAACCACTTAGAGGTGGAGACTACTTGTGGAATCGGCAAGAGTCCTTTTCCTCACTTTGTCTCTGAGGATATTGCTGAGGATAGCAATCATTTATGAGGGGAGAAGTGTTACGTTCCCGGACATCCGGATAGGCGCTAGTAGCATTGGTCATGGTGGTTACGAAGTGACTTAGTGTGTGAATGCACTAAGGACACTTCGGGTTAGGGCAGCCAAGTGTTATAAATAGGACTTAAGGCCCTATTGTGCACATAAATTGTGTGGCCCCCGTTGACCAGCGATCTGTACATTGGTATGGTGTGGGCTGGTGGTAAGGGAGACCAACCCTTGGGATGTGGTCATGCCCTACAGTCCTACTACCTCCCATGCTCGAGGGTGAACCCGTTTGACACGACGGCTGGAGGTAAGTTTTATGTCCAAATCCTTTTATATTGAGTTTTGCTTGTGTTGTGTCTCGTGTGCAGGTTGGATCCTAGGGGAACGTTTCAGTGGCAGCCCTCAAGGCATTATCTTTGGCCTACAAACTGGTTGGAACCACCATTCCACGCTCTAACGAACTCCATCTAGGCAGCTGTCAAGCACCCTAGGCAGGGCTACAAGTCGTATCCCTTGGCAAGGTGTTCTTCGAGGTTCTGTTCAGCTTCCGTGAGAAGTCACAAGTAGTGCCCACCACTAGACTATTGGACATGTAATCCTCTGTGACTTATTTCAACAAATGGGTCAAGAGGATTGCTTCTCACCTAGTGATGACACCACACCACTATCACCATTCTTTGCCCATGGCTTGATGATTACTTCACCCATCTTTGAGATTGGCAGCACCTTCAGTCATGTCATTTGAAGGTAAAGGACCTTTGCTAATGAAGTCTTTGAGGGCAATCCTCGATACTAATCAGTTAGGGTCATTGTCCTTATTGATTCTATCTATGCCCTCCCTCCTGGAGCTATTCAAAAAGGAAACATCACATAGCCAAACTCTTGCTCAGGCCTCCTAGGATATTGCTTTGCCTACAAGATGATGAGTCATCTTGCAATGAACTACTCTAGGACATACCAAATATAGGCCTCTTTTCAAGACAAGGGACAAACCTCGGCCTTGCGAAAAGAGTGAGATAGAGTGCCAAAGATGACACAATGCCAAAAAGGAGGAGACAATTACACACACACACACAAAGAAAATTAGATTAATGTCTACTAAAGGTCAAATCAGCCTATGAGACCAAAATGTTACATCTGAAAATTGAGGGAATTTCCCATGTCCCAAAATAGTTGACATCTAATGCTATGACTATCTAAATGCAAAATAAACAGTGAACATTGAATAGCTAATTAGTACAAAATGATGTCTAAGCCCGATACAGTGTGGAATTGCTTAAGAAGCACTCTCATCTCAGGATATCTCTCATGGGTCTGTCTAGGCTGAAGTGGTGCGGTAGGGTCTCCCCTATGACAGTGTATGATGCCTCCTGCGAGGCATGGACTAGCTAGACATGGGCGACATGCTCTACATCTCTCCATGGCTATGTCCAAGGTGGTCCCCAATGGTGGGGCTATTGGTTAGGGACTAGCTAAGACGTAGGCGGCAAGCTTTGCATCTCTCCGTGGCTGTCTAAGGTGGTCCCAAGTGGTGGGGCCGTCGGTCCTAGACCAACAAGGGCTTCATAGTGGAGGGAGTAGTTGATGCTCTATAGAGCTCCATGAGTGCACACTGGTGTGTGGCTCCATGTCTTTGCTGCTAGATCGATAAGAGATGCTTTCTGGCGGCATAGCTCTAGCAAGAAGAACCTGAGACATCTCTAATCCAGGAAATCCATAACCCTAGATAGTGGCCGAGCCCAAATCCCCCTCTAAATAAGCAATGGAAATGCCTCGAATCTCGTATTACACGAGGCATTTGCATAAGTAGTACTCCTCTCTCTCTGGCTTGAGCTGACAAAGTTGCCAAATCCTATCCTCTAGGGGGAGCAAGTATGCGATGTATCTACCTATCTCAATCCAAAGCTGGTGTGAGGATGTACGAAGCTGCCCAATGGCACATTGTACACCATGAGACAAGTGTGCTTCCATATATCTCGAGCAAACAATAAAGCCATCAAGGGATATGTGTAGAAGGTACTTCCGGTAGAAAGTCATCTTCGTCCCTAAATCCTCAATAGGTGTTATGTTGTAGCTGTGTGTATCTAAATATTGTCCAGTCTGATGATGCGGTTTAGCTCCTCTCAGCTGAGCTCCAAGTGGGGGAAATTCAAGCTGTACTGTAGTGGTGGGAGGGATCCATACGTAATCCATGTAATTGTAGCCATAACTTTGTCCAAGCATACCAACACTCAATATCCCCCTTTAATGCTAGCTATCTAGATGACTCTGGTGCAAGCCCTCTCTTGGTAAGGTCCAAAGCCTATACAAGAAAGTCATTGTCTAGAAAAGAGCCTCTGTCACTTGAGGTGCTGCTCCCATCTCTGCTCTAATAATCTCATGTGGTATGGAGGGCTTACTTCAAACCATCCGTAAAATCATTAATACTAGGGGTCTCTCCACCTACTCCCACTCCTCGTATATCTCCTCCCCTCTAGGTAGTTGTTGATCCTATGTGGCTCTCCTCGTGTGGTAGAGGCTCAATCCCCATATAGGGGCCCCATACAGAAATGCTAGTGTGACCAAAGTGTTAAAGAGCTAGAGCTTCGTCCAAGGCTCCTGAAACTGTATGCATGCGCACTGGCTCTTCGTTGCCCCCAAAGCTGCATAGTCTCGTGTCAATCTATCCTTTACTTCTCTCCTCAAAGTGAATCTCAGTCCTAAAGGGATCCCACTCCGATGTCGTCCAATGATGAGGATAGAGAGGCCCCCTTGAACATCCTCATAACCACATGCTAGGCTTCTATCTATGACCTAAGCTACAGTTCCCTAGGTTTCAACCATGGTCTCTGTTGTGCTATGGAATACCATTCTGAGCATTAGGACAATCCCACAGGTGGTGTCTCTACGTGTCATCTAGCCCACCACATCTTATGCATGCCATTCGGTCCCTATTGTATCAGAGCTAAGTGCCAAACTACCAAGCTCCTATGAATTAGTAGCCAGAGGAAGAGAAATATCTTCATAGGCCTAAAGTTCTCATCTAGCCTCCTCCAAAAGTCTAATAAGAAATGGTATGATATGCCTCGTTTGTGACAATGGGAGGTGGAAGGTGGCTATTCCCTAATTCTTCTCGTCTGAATCCTCCTCCCCAACCTAGTAGTTTAGCCAAATAATGCCACATCACATGGCGTATCAAGAAATTGATTGCTCCACACCCACCTTTCTAGATCCCACTATAACCTTTGTAGAGGCCTCCTTTGATAAGCCCAGTATCTCCGTTCATCTAAAAGGTAGGTCATTGGGTCTGGATCAATGGACCAATTCTTCTCGTAGTATATGCCACAACTTTGATCCTCTGTCAGGAGCATCCTATGAACTCGGTGTGTTCCAAGTCCTCTTGCTAGAGGCATCCATCCATCTCAACCAAAATAGTGAATGTAGTGACTCTGCTAGTCGCAATGATTGTTAGAAGGGTATCTCCTTCGAATAAGAGATCAACCTAGGTTTGAGAAGCATCTACATCTATCCACCAGTCAGGAGGAACTTCCTTTGTCACAACTTCAATCATAGTCTTGGCTATTGTCTCTGCCTCTGAATCTCCTACAGTAGCTTCTCAAATGCAAATCTATATAGAGAATTTCCATCAAGATAGATAAGTCCTCTGTCTCATACTGTGGCATGACTCTAATCTCAAATAGTGATTGAAGAGAAGAGGCTATCTCCTCTCCTCTTTGGCGATAGTCGGTGCTATAGCTGATGAAGGCGAAATTAAACAATCCATGCTCTAATAATGGCTGATATCAGTCTAGCCTCAAAACTCCCTAAGTCTCTAGTGATGATCTCCATGGACTTTTATGTATGGGTGCGATGGATCGAAGCCTCTTGATCAAAAGATTCTTCCAAGTCTCCTCGCCTAGAAGAAAATCCCCGACAATGAGCTTAGCCAACAAGGCTCCTTGCCTGGAAGAGGACCCCTAACAATGAGCTTAGCCAATAAGGCTCTGCTCTCGCAATCTAGGTCTATGATCCCTAGGCCTCCTCTAGGTTTGGGCTGTATGATAACATCCTAAGCCACCTTTGCTCTAGCCAATATCCCATCTTCTCTTGACCAAATAAAGTTCTAATAAGACACTTGCCACGAGAACGTAAAATTTTGAGATACTTAAATCTTCCTAATAACATTTGATTAAGATATTAATCAAATGTGCAAGGTTGTTTAAGTACATGTGATGTACATGGCAGATATTCCATAATAATAGGCCAAGGACCCCAAGGACGCAGTGCATATCAAAGGCAAAAGTTGTGATAAGTTATGTCAGTTGGTCTTTGGGGATCGATTGGTGTCAGTTTTGACCCTTAAATAGTTATTTCCCCAATGTCGGTGGTGACACTAGGGACTAGCATTAATTAATTAATTAATGTCAATCAAGGATCAACATAGGTTGGGGACCACTCCAACTTACAAATGGCCTAGCCAATTTAATTATGGATGGGCACACTTAATTTTGGGCAGGGTCAGAAGGCTGAAATTAATTTTCAAGATTATTTAATATTGAAAATTAATTAGATAGTTAGATAATGCTGAAAAATGGATTTAGAAGACTGCCACTTGGCAAAAATGCCCATGCAAACTGAGAAAACGTTTTTGGGGGTTGGGTCTCAACCATTCAGTCAGTTTACAGCTTTGGAGAGGGAGGGAGAGAGCTATTGCTCCATTTTCTGATCAAAGAACAGCAATTTCTGCACAAGACAGTCAATTTGGGGGCCTCAATTGGCAGGGGACAATAGGGAGTCACCGTACAAGGGCTAGCAACAGCATTACTGATCCAATGGCAGCATTTTGGAGATGTGTGGCAGTAGATGACTGCATTAAATGCAGGCTGACCCAAGCAACATGTAAAATTTAGGATTTTCTCGCGAAGAAAATCAGATTTCTCTCTCATCTTGGCTTTCTCTCACCTTCTCCAACCCATTCTCAAGAGATCTCGGCATTCCACAACCATTTTGAGCAGATCTCAGCCAAATTTGGTGGACAGCAAAGAGATCTTTGTTGTAAACTCCAAATTTTTGTAGAAACTAGGGTTTGACCGCCACCTTGGCACCCGTGCCAATTGATGAAGGCATCGTATACTAAATTCAGCACTAGAAATTTGTGTAATTGTCAAGGGAATTCAAATGCGAGCCCAATCATTGTAATGTGGGAAAACATTTGGCCAATTGGTGGTTCCATATATGTAAGTCCTGGGTGAAAAATCAAGGGGCAATTTGCCCGAATTGATTACTGATTGTTGCTACAACAAAGAGGATTTTTAGAAGAGCAAAGGAGATTGTGAATCTCAGCTTGTACTTATTTCATTAGCAATCAAACTAAAGAAATATAGAAAGGGGTGCTAGTTTTGGGGCCAATAGGGTGTCCAATGCCTAGGATTATTAAGGTAATTTGTGAATTTCAAGTTATCTTCATTTGCCGATTGCTTCAGTTAACTACTTAATCAGGGAATTATGGGCCTTTCAAAGAACAAAGGCTGGTTCTTGCACTTCACTTGGCCAATGTATGGCCCGGAGAATGCCCATTGGAAATGATATACCACAACGCCACGAGAATAACCTGGTTGGCAATCAACCACTCTCCTTGCTAATGAGAGTCTCGCTAAGCTTCAATATAGGATCATTTGTCTAATGCTCAAAAGAAGAGGTATCAACTATTGCTCTAAGGTAATGTCAATCCCCACATTACATCCAAGATATCTCACCACAATCGTAGAGGAAACCCAAGTGAAATCCTCGTGCAGTTGCCATTCCAGCTACCTAGTGTTACATACTCAAAATCCATAGGATTTGTTCCAGTTAATTAGGACACCTGCTACGCTACAAAATGTCTCCATGGCTGCTACAAAGGCTTTAAAGATACTCTCATCCTTGTCTAAATAAACTCGTGTCACCAACAAACTCCACATCAAGAAGCTCTTCAAACTCAAGGATGGGTAACATGATGCCTCTGATACTTGTGAATCTTCTCTCTCAACAAGAAGTACATGGCCTCTACTACGATAAGAATATTAGGCCTTATTAAATGCAAGTGTGGCCATGAATTCAGCGCTTGAAATTTGTGTAATTGTCAGGGAATTCAAATGCAAGTCCATTCATTGTAATTTGTGGCAGCATTTGGCCAATTGGTAGCTCCATTTGTGCAAGTCCTGCGTGAAAAATCAAGGGGTAATTGGCTTGAATTGATTGCTGATTGTTGATACAGCAAATATGCTTTTTGGAACAGCAAAGGGCATTGTGAATCTCATCTTGTACTCATTCCATTAGCAATCAAGTTAAAGAAATACTTAAGGTGTACATACTCAAAATCCATAGGATTTGTTCTAGTTAATTAGGGCACCTGCTACGATACAAAATGTCTCCATGGCTGCTACAAAGGCTTTAAAGATACTCTCATCCTTGTCTCAACAAGAAGTTCATGGCCTCTACTACAATCAGAATAGGAAGGTGGTGAATAGGTAGCCCTATCTCACTAATCTTAATTAAGGTTTGGCCAAAGTCTGGATAGTGGGTCTGATTAAATGCAAGTTTGGCCATGAATTCAGCACCTGAAATTTGTGTAATTGTCAATGAATTCAAATGCCAGCCCATTCATTGTAATTTGTAGCAGCATTTTGACAATCAGTGGCTCCATTTGTGCAAGTCCTGCATGAGAAATCAAGGGGTAATTGGATTGAATTGATTGTTGATTGTTGGTACAGCAAATAGGCTTTTTCGAATTGCAAAGGACATTGTGAATCTCAGCTTGTACTCATTCCATTAGCAATCAAGTTAAAGAAATACCGAAAGGGGCGCCAGTTTTGGATCCAACAAGGTGTCCAATATCCGAGATTATTAAAGTAATTTGTGCATTTCAAGCTATTTTCGTGTGTTGATTGCGGTAGTTTAGTACTTAATCAGGGAATTAACACCCTTTCCAAGAAGGAAGGTTGGTTCCAGCACTTCACTTGGCCAATGTATGGCTAAGAGAATACCCATTGGAAGTGATATACCACAAGGCCACCAGAATGACCTCGTTTTTGCGACCAAACACTCTCCTTGCTAATGAGAGTCTCGTTAAGTTTCAATAAAGGATCATTTGTCTAATGCTCAAAAGAAGAGGTCCCAAAACTCTTGCTCTAATGTAATGTCAATCCCCACATTACATCCAAGATATCTCACCACAATCTTGTAGGGAACCCAAGTGAAATCCTCGTGCACTTGCCATTCCAGCTACCTAGTGTTACATACTCAAAATCCAAAGGATTTGTTCCAGTTAATTAGGGCACCTACGCTGCAAAATGTCTCCATGGCTGCTACAAAGGCTTTGAAGTTACTCTCATCCTTGTCTAAATAAACTCTTGTGTCACTAGCAAACTCCACATCAAGAAGCTCTTCAAACTCAAGGATGGGTAACATGATGCCTTTGATACTTGTGAATGTTCTCTCTCAACAAGAAGTTCATGGCCTCTACTACAATAAGAATAGGAAGCCAGCGAATGGGCAGCCCTATCTCACTAATCTTAATTAAGGTTTGGCCAAAGTTTGGATAGTGAGCCTTATTAAATGCAAGTTTGGCCATGAATTCAGCACCTGAAATTTGTGTAATTGTCAGGAAATTCAAATGCAAGCCCATTCATTGTAATTTGTGACAGCATTTCGCCAATTGGTGCTCCATTTGTCTAGGTCCTGCGTAAGAAATCAAGGGTAATTGGCTTAAATTGATTGTTGATTGTTGATACAGCAAATAGGCTTTTTGGAATTTCAAAGGACATTGTGAATCTCAACTTGTACTCATTCCATTAGCAATCAAGTTAAAGAAATACCGAAAGAGGCGCCAATTTTGCGTCCAACAGGGTGTCCAATGTGCGAGATTATTAAGGTAATTTGTGCATTTCAAGTTATTTTCATTTGTTGATTGCGGTAGTTAAGGGCTTAATCAAGGAATTATCGCCCTTTCCAAGAAGGAAGGTTGGTTCCAGCACTTCACTTGGCCAATGTATAGCTTGGAGAGTACCCATTGGAAGTGACGTACCACAAGGCCACCAGAATAACCTGTTTTTGGCAACCAACCACTCTCCTTGCTAATGTGAGTCTCTTTGAGCTTCAATAAAGGATCATTTGTCTAATGCTCAAAAGAAGAGGTCCTAACTATTGCTCTAAGGTAATGTCAATCCCCACACTACATTCAATATATCTCACCACAATCCTGTAGGGAACCCAAGTGAAATCCTCGTGCACTTGCCATTCCAGCTACCTAGTGTTACATACTCAAAATCCATAGGATTTATTCGAGTTAATTAGGGCACCTGCTACGCTACAAAATGTCTCCATGGCTGCTACAAAGGCTTTGAAGTTATTCTCATCCTTGTCTAAATAAGCTCTTGCGTCACCAACTCACTCCACATCAAGAAGCTCTTCAAACTCAAGGATGGGTAACATGATGCCTTTGATACTTGTGAATCTTCTCTCTCAAGAAGAAGTTCATGGCCTCTACTACAATAAGAATAGGAAGGCGGAGAATGGGTAGCCCTATCTCACTGATCTTTATTATTGTCAAGAAGCTCTTCAAACCCAAGGATGGGTAATGTGAGGCCTCTGATACTTGTGAATCTTCTTGCTCAAGAAGTTCATGGCCTCTACTACAATAAGAATAGGAAGGCAACGAATGGGCAGCTAAAGTTTGGCCAAATTTTGGATAGTGGACCTTATTAAATGCAAGTTTGGCCATTTATTGGCAGCTTAATGCATCTCATATACCTTGTCAAGAGAAAGGCTTGTCTTTCCTTTTGCAAATCCTTTTCCCGCCAAACAAAAAAAATCCATGCCTCGATTTGTTGTTGTATTACAAGATTTCAAGCAGAGTTTGATTATTGTAGCCATGGAAATGGAAGGTGCATCAAGTTTTTGAGTTGGGACAATAGTCAGATCAATCATATGTGCATCCAAAATCAGCTTAGCTATCACGGGGATGTGAAATTTTGAGATTTGTTAATCTTCTTCTTCTTTTCCCAAGAAAAGAGAATTCTATTAATTACACCTCGGAGAAAGTCCCCCTAAGGTAAATACAAAGTACAAGAAACTCTGTGAAGAGTAACTAAGTATATCAAAGATACAATGGTTGTGTAAACAACCAATCTGGTGGGCTAAAGTGCCAGACCATCTAAGGGATAATGTGAAAGATGGTGTCTGAATCCCAAATCCTCAGGAAAGCCTCTCTTTTCTTCCTCATCCTCTCAGAGCTGCCCTGCAACCTCTCCCATCTCCCACCAAGAGTATGGACTATTTCTATCCAAATCCTTGATAAAGACTCCCCAGTGGATATATCCTAAAGATCAATGACCTGGCTACATCTTGCATTCCATATGTACCAAGCTATAATGCTGGAAATCAGCTCCCATCTGTGACAATGTCCCTGAGTCCACTGTGTCTGTGAGTAGTCTAGGATAGGGATCTTGCTCAGATGCTGTCCAATGATGAGAAAAGAAATGCTCCCCTGAGTGTCCTCATAGCCGCAAGCTGGACCTCTGTCTGTGACCCAAGCTGCAGCCCCCCATGTCGCCACCATGGACTCTGCTATACCATGGAATACTATCCTAAGAGCTCTCCTTCAAATCTCTTGGGCTCTAGGACAGTCCCATAGGCAATGTCTCTGTGTCTTCTCTGGCTCACCACATCGCGTGCAAGCCACTGGGTCCTTGCCATATCCAAGCCAAGTGCCAATCGCTAAACTCCTATGGGCTAGAAGCCATAGAAAGACAGATATCTTCATGGGCCTGAAGCTGTCATGTAGCCGCCTCCAAAAGTCGTATAAGAACTCATCTAAGACTCCTTCTCTATGCCAATGAGTGATGGCTGCAAGCTATGATCTAATCTTGCTCATCTATATCCTCCATCCCAATCTAGTAGTGTAGCCAAAGAAGGGGATGTTAGATGGCCTATCAAGGAAGGGATCCCTCCACACCCACTCTCCTGGATCCCACTGAAGTCTCTGTAGAGGCCTCCTCTGGTATGCCCAATATCTTCATCCATCTATAAGACAAGTGGTTGGGTCTGGGTCTATGTGCCATTTTCTTTGAAAGTGTGCCACTACTCTGATTCTCTGCCTGGAGCAGCCACTGAGTGTTGTAAGGTCAAGGCCCTCTCGTTGGAGGCGGCCATTCTCCTCAACTGTGAAAGTGAATGTCCTGTCTCTACTAGATGCAATAACTGCTAGAAGGATACCCCCTCTAGAGAAAAAACCAATCCAAGTCTGAGAGGAAGCTGTTTCAGTTTGCCAATCTGGTGGAACCCCTTCCATCATGGCCTTAATCATAGCCCTAGCTCCCCTAAGACCCTGTAATCTCTGCATTTGGGTCCCGTGTGGTAACTCCTGAAATGCAAACCACTCCCCCACTGATGTAGCGACCTATAAAGAGAATCTCCCCCATGATAAATGTGTCCACTACCCAATGGTGTGGCTTGACTCTGATCTCAAATAATGATTAAAGAGAAGAGGCTGTCTCCTCTTCTCTTCAATAGTAGTCGAAGGGAGCTGGTGGAGCCCTGGAGATACAGATCTCCAAGGGCAGCTGCAAATCTGACCTCGAAGCTTCTCCCTAAATCTCTGGTGCTAATCTCCTAAAATATCCAGTGAATGCCGGGCTGCCATGGTCCTCCATGTATAGGTGTCAAGTTCTCTCTAGCCTCCCCATCAAAAGTTTCTTCCAGGGCTCCTCACCTGGAAGCAAACCCCTAACAATGAGCTTGACCAATAAGGCTTTGCTCTGACTATTTGGGTCTATGATCCCCAATCCTCCTCTGGATCTAGGCTGTATGATGATATCCCAAGCCACCTTTGCTCTGGCTGGACTCCCATCTCCTCCTGACCAAATGAAGTTCTTGATGAGGCGTTTCACTTGGCCAATACATGACCTAGAGAATGCCCAACAAGAAGTGATGTACCACATGGTCGCAAGAAGAACAAGATGTTTTAATCTTGGTGATGACATTTGATTTTTTTTAAATCAAATGTGCAAGGTTGTTTAGTATATGTGATGCACATGGCAACTATTTCATGGTAACAAGCCAAGGACCCTCAGGATGCAATGGGTGTCAAAGGAAAAAGTTGTAATAAGTTATGCTTGACAAGTACTAGGTGGTATCTGGTGTCAATTTTTGGCCTTGACCAATTTATTAGCCACTAATGTTGGTAGTGACATTAGAGTCCAGCCATTAATTAATTAATTAATACCAGTCTAAGGGCTAATAACTGCTCAAGGATACTTTGTAGACAAAGTGGCCTAGCAAATTTAATTATTAACTGGTGAATTTAATTTTTTGAGTAGTAGAATAGTTATTAAATTAATATTCAGAATTAACATCCTGAAAATTAATATAATAAGCCGAATAAAAGTAATCTTGGATCTCCACAATTGAAGAAATCTATCAGGGGAGCTCACGCCCGTCATGTCGTGATATTGTCCCCCCGCCCCGACTACGCACGCCCGTCCGTCTACCCGCACCGTCCGACTGATCGCCCGCCATCCAACTGATCGCCCCGCCCCGACTGATCGCCCCCGCACTGTTCGCGCCGTCCGATTGATCGTGGCCGTCCGATCGATCGCCCCGTCCGACTGATCGTGGCCGTCCGATCTTCACCCCCGCACTGTCCGCGGCCCCCCGCCCTGACGTTTTGCAACGGCCTCCTGTCTGTCCCCCCCCCCCCCCCCTCGCCTGGCTATTTCCCCCCTGCTTGGCCGTCTCCCCATGCCTTGATAGATTCGCTGCTCCCCCCCGCCCCGCCAGGCCTCTCTCGCCGTCGATCTGTCTATAGGCCTCCCTCGCCAGGCCTCCTTGCCACGGAAACCAACATAGTCCCCCCCCCCCCCTTGCAATTGATCCCCCCACCCCCCAGTTGTTCCCTCTATCTACAACAACTATCCCCCCCCCCCCCCGCCAAGTAGCACCGCGACGTGACTGGTTGTCTCGCAGAAGGGACGTGCAATGGAAACCTCTGGTTAGACGCCGGCGCACTCAGCAAGTGCCCCCCAGTCAAACACCTTGCGCGTCGTCCTCTTTGAGGAGCAGCTCTTAGCCGTCCGAGCTAAGGAGCTAGAGCTAAAGGAAACAGCAATTTATGGTCAAGTAGTAGGACATTCTCTAGCCAGGGCCCAGCTTCGGGACTGGCTTCACTCCACGCTGCGCATCGGCACATCGTAGATCGTGGAGGCAGTCCTACTGGGCCAAGGGATCTTCATGGTCCGGCTCAATTCAACAAATGCATCTCGTGAGTTACTTGTTGCCAATTCACCGTATGCGTCCACAAAGGGGGTTATATACATGGTCCCCTGGTATAGTGGCTTTACTGTGGAGGCGTTTGCACTCCACAACAGGTTTCTCCGGCACCCAGTCACCCCTCTTTTCCCCGGCCTGGCAATAGAGTATCGCCATTTGGTGGAAGACTTTGGTCGGCTCTTCAGCACTATCCTTCCCGCATCCTTCGCGGATGCAGTGAGAGCGGCAGGAGTCCCAAAAGTACGGGTGGTAGTGAAAGAGATCAAGAATATCCCACAGTTCCTAGAGATTGAGGCGGGCAGGCACTCCTTTAGACAACAGGTCATTGTGACGGGGCAGCCAAGGCAGTGCCTGCGGTGCCACGACTTTGGGCATCAGGCAGCAGGTTGCATGCGTTTCGGAGCCAAGGTGGCTCCGCCGACAAGCCCACAGGTGGACGTTGATGGCTTTATACGGGTCTAGAGACGACAGAGAGGGAGACGGCAAGGGGGGCGCAGCCAACGTCTCAGACCCAGCCTCGACAGGGAGTAGGAAGGCGTGTGACCCCCCCTTGGCAGAGCACTCCACAGCCCCCCATACCCGCCCCACCCTGCAGGACCACAGCCCCCCACATCCACCACCCGCGCCACAGACTACCTCTCCTGAGTCCCCACAGCCTCCACATCCCATGCACCCCCCCACTGACCCTGGCCCACAGCCCCCCACTTCCAGGACCACTAGCCCCCCCCACACCCGCCATGTACTTCCGTCCATCCCACCATCCCTCGATCATCCTCCCCCCCACCACCTCTCGTACTGAGCACCCCCCCTCATCTGCACTAGGTTCAAGCGAGCCCCCCCCAAGCCCATCCCCCCTCCGACCACAGGAGGTGATGAGCCACACACGCCTACATCCTCTTCGCACCAGCAGTCCCCCCCCTCCCATACAGCCACCAGCTTATCCACCCCTGCCGCCCGTCACACTTTCTCGAGATAGGCTCACCTACTGCCACAGGAGTTCTTCCGCAGTGGCCCATGGTCCTACTTGAGAGTTGCGGAGCGCGGAGAGTTCCCACTACCTCTAGAGGTGGGGATCTTCGTGGTTCGTAAGTCAAGGAGGGGCAAGGTCCATCTTCTAGCACCACCGGATGAACCAAACTATGTTTTTTTTCTTCAGCCCTCTCACTCAAGGGAGTGGACGACGACACAGATAGAGGAAGAGTTGAAGAGTCAAGTGGCAAACCACACCTCCCAGTGGATGGGAGAAGAAGGACTAGCATTGTTTGCACAGCAGTGGCCTAGTTGCATGATGGACATTAACTGGTGGGCTGGTGTCGAGGTCCCTCACCTGAGCATTATCTTCCGAGCCCCTCCATAGTGGAGGGCTCCGAGGGATGTGATCGAGTGACCCCTGGCACAGGCGGCCTGTTTCTACCAGTGCACAGAGTCTCGACTCTCCGCATGGCTGATAGATGCATTGGTAGTACCAAGTGGAATGTCTATCACCCTTATGGTCCAGCTGAGGGCCACCATAGGGGAATGGAGCTCGCCGTCCAATCCGGCAGCAAAGCGCACCTGCATGCCTCATAGCTCCTCCTCGTCATCAGCAGCCTCCACACCGAACAAATGCCTGTTCAGGCAGTCACAGGTTTCCCTATGAGCTTACACCTTGCATCCTGGAATGTGAATAGCCTCCACTACAGTAGGGGACGTGGTTCCAGGAAATTGATTGTTCGACAAGAGCTACAGCCTGCCCTGGCCGAACAGATCGACATCTTACTTCTACAGGAGCACAAGCTCACCCTCGCCCAGGCCCAGCGGGTAGGAAAGGTACTCCCAAGCAACTCACACACTTACTGGGAGCATGCCATAGGTGCCCACGATAGGAGTGGAGGTGTGTGCACCTCTATTGGTCTGAGTCTTACCACTTGTGTTCGTGACCACGGGACGATAGTGGCAGGGAGGGTGCTATGGATCAGATTGGATATCGGGGACTCTTGCCTTGGATTCCTTGATATCTATGCCCCCACGGAGGTTAGGGCACACAGCAGGTTCTGGGTGGAGATCGCGGAAGGACTCCCAGAGGTGGACTCTTGGATTGTTGGAGGAGATTTCAACAACCTGGAGGCTTTGAAGGACCAGCAAGGCAAAGGGAGAAACTACCAGGGCATGGCCGGGGAGGAGCAGGAGGCATGGGAGGTGTTTCTACTGGCAGTAGGAGCACCCGATGCTTGGAGAGACCCTACCTTCCACAGGAGGGAGAGGTCACTGGACTTCTCTTGGGGATACAGACGGCTAGTGGAGCCCTGCTGGAGCGGTTGGACAGGTTTTATGTGGGAGAGTGGGGAGGCTCTCGGGGAGGCCAGATTGAGCAGTTGGCGGGCACCACGTTGTCCGATCATTGCTCGGTTCTCCTGACACTAGATCCCCCAGCATCTGCCCTAGATTCACAATCTTGTCAGATCCCTGACTCGATCTACAGGAGGGAGGAGGTGACGAGATAGATAGAGCAGATTTGGACCAGAGAGTGGGGCAGGAGGGGCTAGATCGCAGAGGAGGTTGCAAAGGCCCTAGCTGGGTTGAGCAAGATCTACTAAGAGGTAGCCATACAGGCCAGGCAGCAAAGCTGGGAGGAGGAGAGAGCACTCTGACGGGACCTTGCAGCCACGCAGAGATTATTACAGGTAGCACTAGGGGATCCCACTCTCCACACACAGGAGATGCATGCGCGAGCAGCCATTGCTGGTCTAGAGGACAGGCACTCTGAGTTCTCTTTCTGCACCTCAGCAGCTTTCTAGGCGCAGAAGGGGGACACGATGTGCAGGGAGTTTTTTCAGGTGCACCAGCCTCGCACCTCAGGAGAGCAAATACGCAGCCTCCAAGATCAGTATGGGAGGATCCTTTCTTGCCCAGACGAGGTGATGGAGATTGCCACTGACTACTATAGTTGCCTCTTCCAGCAAGAGATAGCCTTAGCTAGAGGACAGCGAGGTAGACAGCAGGTCTGGGGTAATATCCTGTCCCTTGTCACAGAGGAGATGGGACACTCCCTCCTAGCCCCCTTCATAGAGAAGGAACTAGAGGAGGCTTTTTATACACAGGACGGGCAAAAATGCTTGGGAGACGATGGCCTCTCTGAGGCTTTCTTCACTACCTTCTGGGAAGTGGTGAAGGACCCCCTACTGTTGGCCTTTCAGGAGATCTTCACTTCAGGACAGATGCCAGGGAGTCTATCGGTAGGCCTTATCAGTCTGGGGAGACCGGTTGGAGCTTTCCCAGTGGAGATCAATCACCTTACTGTCAGTGACCTATAAGGCACTGGCAAAGATGATTGGTAGGCAACTATGCCCCTTGCTTCCTTCCATGACACACAGACTATGCCCCTTGCTTCCTGACATCATCCATGACACACAGACAGGCTTTTTCCAGGATAGGAGCATCCTGGACGATGTATTCACCTTCTTTGAGGCGACAGAGTGGGTCCAGCACAGTGGGCAGAGACTGGCCGTACTACTTTTGGACTTTAAGAAAGCCTATAACAGGGTGGACTGGGATTTCCTAGAGGACACCATGGTGAGGTTGGGTTTCCCCAAGGCTTGGATTTCCAAGGTCTCCGCACTTTACAGATCGGCCTCCAGCAGGGTTCTCATAGGAGGGAGGTGAGGGGTGGAGTTTCGGCTGGAGAGATCGGTCTGACAGGGCTGCCCCGTGGCCTCATACATGTTCCTTCTCTTTGCAAAGGCGATGTCTCACTTCCTCAAGTCACGTGTGAGCGGTTTACATGGCCTCCGACTTCCAGTAAGAGAGGAGACCGAGTTGTTAGACTCAGAGTATACAGATGATACAGCTCTTTACATAGAGAACGACGAGTTGATGCTTGAAAGAGTAAGGTTGGCTCTTGAGGTGTTCTGTTCTACGGCGGGAGCGAAAATCAATTGGCGAAAGTCGGTTGGTTTCCTCACAAACCCGGACTCTAGCACGGAGTGGGACGTCCACCTGGGATTTAGATGGGTGAGCAGAGCACAACAGACCATTCGGTACCTAGGGTTCCAGGTGGGACTCGACATCACTCCCGCCCAGCAATTTCTTCCAGTCCTCGATTCTATTCGGAGGAAGCTGACCTACTAGAGCACGACTAGCCTCTCACTAGCTGGCCGAGCCCTAGTAGTTAACCAGGTCCTCCTAGTGATGGCCTAGTACATCGCCTCGTGTTGGTGCTTCTCCTCCTACGTAATGCAGCTTCGCCACCTAGTGCGGAATTTCCTTTGGTCCGGGTCAGACGGCTCCAGGGATTCCGGAGCCAAGATGGCGTGGGCGACCATTATACGACATCGGTCAGAGGGAGGGCTTGGGATCATAGTCCCACAGTATCAGAGTATGGCCCTCTTGGGCAAGCTAGTTGTCCGAGGCCTCACACCGGGAGGGTAGACCTGGAAGGTCCTATTGCAAGAGGGTCTTCAGGATTGTAGACCGAGGCTTGGCGGTGAGTGGAGGCCGTCCTGAGATGGATCTTCACGTCAGCCCAGATCACCCCCCCCCAGATCATCCTTCCTACGCAGCTTGTGCCGTGTGTGGCAAGGCCTCCACAAGGCCCTTATCGAGAGTCCCCTAGGTTGCCAGGAGGAGATTGACCGTCAGCCGGTGATTTGGAACCCCCAAGTTAGGGATCGGAAAGGGGCACAGATTGGCGAGCGCCCCCACATCCAGTGGGCTGGATGGGAGGCTGGCCCGGCTCATACCATCAGGACATGGCGGAAGGTGTACAAGATGGCGGACGAGGAGGTGTTGAAGCATACATCATGCTGCCAACAAGGAGTGGAGCTGAGTTGAAGGGAGATAGACGAAGCGATACCTCAGGAGTGGCTTGCCCCCAGATTCGAGAGCCGATAGAGCCCCGGGAGGTATGGGCCACTAGGTTTTCACTTGTTGGCATCCCCCTACAGGTGGCAGGAAGAGTGGGTGGCGCTCCACCTGGGACCTTTTTCACAGTGCAGGAGGGGGGGCGTCTAGCTCTTGACAGAGGGCACCAGGATGAGGGGTTAGTTGTCCTTTCATGGAAGAGGATCCGCATGGTTGGCCTTCAGGGGAAGACATGGCGGCTGGACCCTTTTGTCTTTTGGCAGGAGCTTAGGGAGTGGCGCCTCTGGATCTGGGAAGAAAGGCCACTTGAGGAGTTGGAGTGGGATCCAAGAGAATGGCTTTGGCCGGCCACTGCAGTCGCCAAGAAGCCACCAAGGTTCTTGGACTACACCACCAGGATTGGCAGACACGTACTGATGTGGGAAGACATAGATTGGGCGCTGTCACGTAGCAGGCACTGGGCGGAGCACAGCATCACGGACTCGTTCCGACGGAGCTTCTGGCGCTGCCTATGGGACAGCTGGAGGCCGAGGAGAGTATCGTATTTTTTATGGTTGGCGGCACATGGAGACTTGGCGGTGGGAAGTTGGCTTGCCCAGTGCAGGAGGGAGTTTGTAAGTGCTGCACACAGCAATCAATGGAAACCCCAAAGCATTGCCTTTGGTCTTGTGAGGCGGCACAGCTCGTGTGGAGAGGAGTATGCCACATCTTGTACCACATAGCACCTAGCCTTGGATGTATCTCTTGGGGTGCTTTCTGTTGGCAGGCGATCAACCAGGGCCGTCACCTTATGTATGAGGCCGGGATGTAAGACACGATTTTCATGATCGAGACAGGGTCGTGTGCAATGGTGGGTTTAGAGGCTCTTCCCATCTGCCAAGTATTGGAGCCCACAGCAGACCGCTCTGAGGTATGGGAAATCATAGGAAGTCTTACTAGTTGGCATATCTGGAAGGTGTGGTGTCAGGTGGCTTTCGGTGGAGAGAGACTTTCAGTACAGGCAACCCTAGCAGAGCTCTGGACCTCCATCATCCACTCCCTTCGAGGCCGATGGGATCAGGTGCAGGGCGAGTCCAGGGCTCATCAGGAGCTCCGAGGTCATTTCAGGCGCACTTGGGGTGGCCAAGACCTGTTCTTCGTGATGCAGGCAGGCAGCCCCAGGTAGTGATACATCCCCCCTCCATGGCTTCTAGCCCCTATCTCCCCTAGACCGCCTTGAGAGGCTTGTATATATGATCTATCTGTGACTTTCACAAGCTCCAGCTTGGTCTGTTGAGCATGAGCACTTCTTTGTATTCAGGTTTTTTCTGAAGTAATATAATTAGCCACACTTTATTTGCAAAAGAAAATAGAAAAAAACCGGATAATGCTATTGAATGAATTTAGAAGGTTGCCACTAGGCAAAACTTGTCCATGCAAGTGGGAAAAACGTTTCGAGGGACTGGTAGAAGTCTATTCTAACCATTGTGAGAGAGAAAAAGGCTATTAGAGAGCAAGGAGAGATTGCTAATGTGATTTGCAGTCACCACTAGTTTGGAGCCATCCAGGAGCAAGTGACAACAGCCCAAGGTTCTTCTAATGCAAACGACAACATACAAGAGAGAGCAGCAGTCTGGTGATGACAGCTTCCATGGCTGTTTGATCAGGGCAGCAATAATTTTTCCGTGTTTCTCGCAATGCCACTAGAGATTAGTCCTACAGCATGTGACAGCAATTTGGAGCCCTTGAGGAGCAAGTGACAACATCCCAAGGTCCTTCTGCTGTAGATGATAGCATACAGGAGGGGGCAACAGTCTTTTTGGTGGTCCTAAGCTATAGGTGGCAGCTTCCATGGCTGTTTGAATAGAGCAGAGGCAGTTTTCAGTGTTTCTCATACCAAAACCCTTAAATTTCTCTCTCTACAACATTCTCTTTCATCATCCAGCCATCTCTCAAGTTATCTCAGCATTTTTCAGCAATTTGAGCCATCAGAGGAAGAGATTTCAATCAATCTATACTGTAAACCCTAATTTACAATAGAAATTAGGGTTTTGACCACTAAGGCCTCACTAGGAGGATACCAAGGGCCACCAAAGGAAGTCTAAGCATCCGATAAAGCAAGATTGAGAAATGGACACATAAGAGAAGACACATCATCCATTGCCATTAAACATGCATGTCCTTTTTATATCCATGCATCGATACATGCCTTTCAATCCAAGGTAGACAAGATAAGAGGGAAAAGGGCATGCAATGGTATAACATTGACAAGGTTAGAGGAAAATGTGCATAACTTCCATCCATAGCAAATAAGGTCACTTGTATTCCAAAAGAGATAAGGTTAGAACAAAAAAGTGAATGCACTGGTGCATGCCTTTTTGTTCATGGAAAACAAGGTCACCATATGAGCATGATAATAGACAATGTTTAAGCACAAAGGGTAAGTGTTGGTGCATGCCCTTCCATTCATGGAAAGCAAGGTCACCAAACTATCATGGTAGCAACAGTCAATCCATGGTAGAAGAAAAAGGCTAGTGCATGAGCATGATCATAGCAATGATCAATCATGTGATAGAGATGAGTCATGGTGAAGAAGGCACCATGTGAATAATGGTGACAAAAGCTAGAAAGGTGATGTGGCACATGCAAAAGAAGGGTGAATAGAAGCACATAGTGGAGTTGGACAAAAGGGTCTATAATTTCAAATGGCTGGATAGATACTCGAAAGAGGCACTTAATGAGTGATCTTAATATCTTTCATACTAGTACAATATCTCTTAGAGCTACAGACTTATTGGGCTGTGGTGTGCAGGTCACAGGTTTTTTCCGATCCAATATATATATTTAGCTTTATAATTATGACTTAGATGTTATACTACTATTGTAATTTATAATAGGAGAGGTGATATTTGAACATCTCAATGAAGCAAGTCATATCTTGGTATCTTGCTGTACTGGTACAATATCTTAGATCTCTAGATTTGTTGGGCCATGGTGTATAGATTAAAGGTTTTTCCCAGTTCACTGTTGCATTGGCCAAATTACACTAGTCTTTTTTACAAGCATCAAGTTGGATAATTTGTTAATTAACAATGTCAGATCACCTGCACATGTTTACTTTAGTCTGCATTTTTTAGACAATCAGAGATGTGGTGCATGGAATATACCCCATTGAAGAACGTGATGCTGTGATGCTTGGTGCATTACAACTGCGTGCTGATTCTGGGTTTATTGAGCATTTGGAGGATGCACTCACGTAACTTTCCAGACCTTCAAAGTTTATAAAAAGTAATACACTTCTCTAAATCTGCACAAAATCACCAAGCATGTGTATCAAGATAACATTGCTAGCTTGATCTTGTAGCAGTGATGAAATGGTTCAAAAGTTTGGTCCCAAAGTATATGTGGAAGGAAGTGAAAGGGAATGGAAAGCAGCATTGTTAAAGACTGCAGCAACACTTCCACATGAAGCTGACACTTCCATTTGCATCAATGATTATATGGAGTTTCTACAAAGCCGTTGTTTTCTATATGGGTCATGCTGGTATTATGTTAAGGTGCACAGAGCTTTCTCACAATATATTTGAGTCTTGCCATATAATGGGTGTATATTTTTTAATTTGTAAAGGTAACTGCTAGATAAAGAACATATAAACTATCATATTCAGATATATAAGTTATTTTCCTACAGCAAAAGATCGATCCAAGATTACCCCGTGAGATGTTTGTGGTTATCAATACATTTGGAGTCTACTTTGTTCAAGTGAAAACAAAGGTATCTTCTTTTCAAGTGACGTGTTTTTGTCTGCCATCAACATGCTTTTGGTTCAAGGAATGTTTCTAAGAGAAGTTATTGATGTGGCTAGCATTACACAGACAAGTGCTATTTTTTCCGTGGAAGATAAGAGAAATTCTAATAAAATATGCCTCAGTGATATTCTCCACCAAGGTAAAAGTACGTAATTATCCTGGCTCTTTGGTTACAAAAAGATGTCGAGGGCACCCTCCAGAATCTCCCATCTCCCTCCCAAAATATGAATGGTCTCAATCCATTTATAGATGAGGGTCTCTGAAGTAGAAGTATGCTACTGCTCTATGGCATTACTGCATCTTGCTGCCCAGATACACTGTATGTTAATGATGCCAAAAAGTCAATCTGTTACAGTGGACAGTACATCATTGTGGTGGGGATGGCCCTTATGCATGACAGTGGACAGTTATCGACTGGGGTGGGAAAGACCTCATAGATGAGCAGATATCTGATAGGCTATGATCCCTTGGAAATCCTCATATCCACAAGTGAGCCCTCTGTGCATGACCTACCAAACTCACTATCATCTTTCCCTACATGGCGTGAAAAGCCAATCTGAGGGCTTTCCTTCGTACAAGCCTTAGGGTACTATGAGATGCAATGCCTCTAAGCCTACTTTGATTTCCCAGATCGTCTCAAGGATGCAAGGGTCCTCTGCTGACGCCCACACAACTACCTACTGACAAATCCATGTATGCCAATAGCCAGAAGAATTATGAGATCGTCTCAAGGATGCAAGGGGTCCTCTGCTGACACCCACACAACTACCTACTACCAAATCCACATACGCCAATAGCCAGAAGAATTATGAGATGTTTCCTTACTTAAGCTGTCTTCCAATATCCTCTAGAATTGTGGTAGGAAGTGCTTGAAATGTGATGGATGAATCAACCTTGAGTGGCAGCAGGAATCATCCTGATCTTGCTCGTTTAAATCCTCCTTCGCAACTTGGTCATATGCTGGAAAAAAGGTATGTCTGGAGCCCTGTTGTAGAAAGGTTCTCTTCAGACCCACTACAAGTGTATCGTCTGTCATATGCATCAAAAATTTCACCCCTCCGGAATATAATGAGCAGGGTCTGCATCTATGTGCAATCGGCAACTGCTCTGATCCTCTATCTGCTACAACCAGCACACAGTCCCCTTGTGATTGTACAATTCTACTAAATTGTTTAATTAAAGGAATCCTCTCTGCCAGGGGCTATCACCAAGAGGAACACATCACCTCTTGAGAAAAGACCAAGCAAAGTCTGTAAAGAAGGCAGGTCTGTTCTCCCAGATCCGTTCTCCATTCAAGGAATTTGGACTGCACAATAAGTGAGCCTCCTCCAAGTCCTTATAACCTGTGTCTCTAAATGTCCTAAGAGAGATCTAAGAAAGAGAATCACTCCTCAACAGCACTGGCAATCTCTGATGAGAATCTTCCCCACAAAATGCGGGATCTCTGTCCTCACATGTGTCCTCTACACTCTTGGTGGATTCCATAGAGTGAGGAGGAGATACTCTACACTCTTTTAATCTTTTTAAACCTAGTTTTTTCAGCTTTTTCAGATTTTTCAGTTTTCCATACTTCTCATACCTCTCATCCCAATCCACCATGTAGACCTACACATTTATCTCTATCTCTTCTTCTCTGATGAGAGATGATGATACCGGTTGTATTGGTTATGGTCTCATAGGCCATTCTGGCCTTTTAGAGACGTTAATAGATCTTATCTTATCGTATCGTATCTAAGACAAGATTTGAGTATGAAGAGAAGGGGCTGCCTTATTCTCTCTTCAATGCTGTCTGAGTCACTCAGAAACAAACATGGTGAGACAGACCTCTAGGCCTTCATGATAGCTGTTCCAAATCTGACTGCGAACCCCATCTCCATCTCTGTGGCTTTAATTTGATCCAGTTGCTGCAAGGTCCACCCAAGTATGGTCTAATTCCTCAAGTCTCTGGAGCCAAAGCTTCTTCCAAGGTTCCTCCCTAGTAGAAGTCATTTAAAAAAGAGCTTAACCAACAAAGCTCTACTCTTACAATCTAGGTCTATGATCCCTAGCCTGCCTCTAAATCTTAGCTGAAAGAGAACTTCCCAGGCTACCTTTTCTTTGGCTTGGGTCCTATCACCTCTTGACCCAATGAAGTTCTGCATGAGACACTTCTCCTAGCCAATGTAGGGTCTAGAGAAGGCCCAACAAGAAGTACCCCTTATGGTTGCCTGAAGGACCTAGTTAGGTACCACTACTCTCCTTGCAAGAGAGTCTCCCTATACTTCAATAAAGGATTCTTTACCTTACGCTCAATAACAGGAGCCACATGATGTTCGAAAGTAATCTCTATGCCCATACGACACCCCAAATATGTACCTAGTTCTGCAAGTGACCCAAGTGAAGAGTTAATGAAGTCTGCAATCCAACTGTTCTGTCGCAAACCCAAAATCTGCATGGTTTGTGTGAGTTGATAAAGGATACCTGATGCTAAGCAGGAAATCTCCATGGCTAACACGAAGGCCCTAAACTGCCCTCATCCCATCCAAGTAGATGGTCATATCATTTGCAAGCTTCAAGTCTAGAAGCTGATCATGATCTAGGATATGTAGAGCCTAATCCTTCTAATACCTGTACACCATGTGCTACTAGAGTTCCTAGCCTCTACCACAAAGAGAAAAAGAAAGGGTTCTAGTGGGCCTCCCTGTCAGACAGATCTTTGTAAGTTGAATCTCACCCCTTGCAGCACTGACTATCACATGGCTGTGAGCTGAAGAATGAAGTGTTTGGCACACCTTTTGACACTATCACATGGCTGTAAGATGAATAATAAAGTGTTGACACACCTCTAATACACTACTCCAAAAACCTATCCTCGTACAATTGCCTCCAAAAACTACTAGTTCACTCTATTGTAAACATTCAAATCAAGGAGCAAAACATCATAGTTGCCTAGAGTTTTGGAAACGAGGAAACGGATACATATGTCACAGTTGCAAAATGGAGTTTCGGCCCAAGGCCTAAACGACAAAACTAGGAAATAAATGTTATGTCTATTTCTAGGAGTACTTTAATATTAGACATATATGCAAGGATAATATTATTTGTAACTTTGAACCTCTACACCAAAATACTTAAATTCCTCAACAATATAAACATGATTATACTAAGGACTGAAAAATCACAATCCATGAGCTTCAAAAACTTTCAAGATCAAGATTCAGAACTCCATATAAAAGATCATAATAATCCATCAATGATAATGTCAACAGTCACATAGATTCATATTACCAATGGCTGCAAATAGTGTGGACAGGAAAGGAAAAGGATTAGGCAGCTGAAGGGTGAGGGATTTAGGGTTTAGGGGCTGTAGACAACAGTAGATCTGCAAGGGGGAAGCGAAAAGCAGCTAAGGAGACTGAGCAGCAGTAAAAGAGGGTGGAGAGTAGAGGAAAACAAGTGCAAACTGCATGCGAGGGGGTGGAATGACCTAAAACTATGGTTTTCTCCTGGCTAAACGTGTTTCAGATAGGAACCATTTCGTGCCATTTCTATTTCCATTTCGGGAAACTATGAAAACAATGAGATCCTATCTCCTAGCTCTAGCAAAGGCCGTACTCTCTAAGAAAGTAAAAGTGTTGTCTAGGATATTACACTCCTAGGCAACTATTTTGAGTCAAGTGAAGGATATTTGGCATCATTGGAGAAAGACTAATTGCCTTTACTAGAATCTTATAAGTAGGTTCTACAAGGTGATCAGTCTCCACTGGATAATTTCTAGTCTATCTCACTCATACACTTGGAAATAAGATGAATGAATCCATCAAAGAGCCTCTCTTGCATCCATCCAAAAGTTATGATCTGTTGAAACTTTTCCAACTGACCTCTATTAATGATTTCCCAATATTTCTAAAAAAAAACCAAGTTATGTCGGCCATACTCTACAAGGCACTTGCCCCTTGGAGGGCAATGAATACTTTCAGGATGCAGCCCTCAATGGAAAGGCAACATTTAAGCTTGTCTCATACTATTAAAAACCACTCTCTTGGTGCTCTACCACATACCATCTCTAGCCTCTCTATGTCCTTGGGCCTCTAGTCATGGAACCTAGTAGAGAAGTACTTTTTGTCCATATCAGAAATTTTCAAGATTAACGCTCCTATTTTGTTCATATCCCAAGCCATTCTCCATGTACTCATGGTAGGGTCATTAAATGCACCTATCTTTGTTGTAACTATGTTTCCATCTTCCTATGGACTCTCTTTTTCCTCCCATCATATGACCTGCACGTGTAGAGCCATTGCATGCCTCTTAGCTTCCTTTTTGAAGGATTCATTCAATGTCACAAACACACACACACACACAGAACAAAGATATGTATATTAACATCTTTGAAGACCTATGAGATGTGATTTTGTGGTACATCTATGAGTTTCATCTTGTCATGAAGTATTTAAAAGATGAGATGCATGCCAAAGAGACTTTGTGAGGGGCTGATTTCACCTCATTTCCAAAGGAAGTGGAGACAAACTGGAGATCACACAACGGAGACCAATCACTGTGCTTGGAACTTTCTATAGGATCTTTGCAAAGGTGACCAGCCTCAAATTAGCCCCATTGATGTCAGATATTGTACACCCCATGCAGACAGGCTTTGTCCGAGAGCACAACATCTTGGACAACATCTTCACTTTGTGGGAGTCTATGGCTTTGGCTCAATCCAGGAAACAGGACCCTACTGTGCTCCTCCTTGACTTTGAGAACACATATGACTGCATGGATTGGGAGTTCCTGGAGGGCACGATGCTGAGGATGGGCTTTCTAGAGTAGTGTGTTGGGGGAGTAGCTTCTCTTTACTTCTCAGTATATAGTCAGGTTATGATGGATGGGGTGAGAGGAGACAGATTTAGCATTCGGAGGTCAGTAAGACAAGGCTGTCCAGTAGCCCCCTCCTTGTTTTTATGCATAGCAGAGGCCATGAGCTCCTTCTTGAAAGATAGATCTACAACAATCAGAGGCATGTTACCCAACCTTAAGTTTGAGGAGGTTCTTGATGTGGAGTTTGCTGATGACACAGCTGTCTATCTAGATGGGGATGAGGATAACTTTAGGGCCTTTGTATCATCCATGGAGATATTTTTGCAAAGCAGCAAGTACCCTAATCAACTGCCACACGCCCTATGGATTTTGGGTACAAAGGAAATGCACTAAGTTTGCAGAGAGGGCTAATCTATAGAAAGTGCCAAGTATACTTCAGGAAATCTACAGGGAAGTCTATAGGGAATACAAAAATGCCTAGAAATACACGTCTGGAGGATGTGTAAAAGTCTAGAGACAAATGGAAGTTGGAGGAGTGCAATGTGAACTGTTAGAGATAAATGCATGGAGAATCTCTAAGGAGAAATGCAAATCTAGATATAAATAGTAAAGCCCAAAGGTAAATGCAAGTCTGGATAATGGAGAGAAATGTTGATGTCTAAGAGAAACATTGTAAGTCGAAAGAGGGCTGCTAGAGTGAAGAGAGAAATGCTAGACGGGGAGGGGCAAATGTTGAAGAGAGGATAGAATGCAGACAGAAGAGAGAATGATAGAGAGAGGAGAGGAATTCTCGAGAGAAGAGAGAATGTAGGGAAATACAAGTCTGTGGAGAATGTCACGGCAGAGGTGGAATGGAGTGAGGGGTTGAGTGAGGCACAAGTTTGCAGAGAATGGCGCAGCAGAGGTGGAGTGAGGAGGTGGAATGGAGTGGAGTATGGAGGTGGAGTGAGGTGGGGTAGAGTGGTGGAGTCAAGTGAGATGGCACGCAGTAAGAGGTGGAGAGATGTGGATTGAGAGTGAAAGCATTAAAACAAAGAGGTGGAGAGATGTGCAACACTCTCTAAACAATGCATTTGAGGATTATGGCACCTAAACACTCTCTAACCACATTATGTAGCTTGGAAATGCTGTGTGCATGTCTCTTGTACACAATCAGATTGGGAGAGTGAGGACAGTTGGGCTTACCTTAAAGTCCCAAAGGACTCCCATTCAAGGATTCTTGGTAAGTGCTATAAATTATCTTCGAGGTGCTATGGCCTTATCTAGATTACCAAGAAGAGCATATCTTATGAGTGAGACTTCTCTCTTGACATTTGAGTTTATCCGATGTGCTATAAATTATCTTTGAGGTGTTGTGGTCCTAGCTAGATTACTAAGAAGAGCATATCTAACAAGTGACACTCATCTCTCGACATTTGAGTTCATTTGATGTTTCATGTGAGTTGTTTAAAAGAACGATTGGGGCAAGGTGAGACCTAAAGGTCATGATAGAGGAAATTTTGTGACTCCAAGAAATTGCTCATTACATTTTTCTTGAGCTCCAATTGGTTTTTGATTATAGGACTAAACAATCCCATCAAAGTCCCAAATATTTGGTGAAGTAAAAGAATGGCATGGAGGTGGAGGCTACAAGGGAGGAGTTGTATTCATTGAAGAGTCATTTTTCCACTTTACTCTTGAGGATATTGCTAAGAACTGCAATCATTTGTAAAGGGGAAAGTATTACATCCTTGGACATCCAGATGGACACTACTAATATTAGTCATTGTAGTCATGAAGTGATTTAGAGTCAGTCCTATGAGTTAGACTTACCTTTGATATTTAAGCTCACCCAATGTTTCATATGAGTTGTTTGAAAGAATGATCGGGGCAAGATGAATTGATGATTGCGATGGAGAGAAGAGAAAATGTAGGAAAATGCAAGCTTCCAAAGAGTGTCACAACAAAGTGGAGTTGAGTAAAGGGTGGAGTGATGCAGAGTAAGTGAGGTGTACGATAGAAGGAGAGTGAGCTGGAAGAAATCACGCTTCTATTATTCAACTGCACACTTACAATGGTATTGTCTCTTTTTATAGGAAAAAAGAGGGCCAGAGGAAAATCTAGATGATTTCTATTCCAACAAGATTCCTTGCTCAACCCCAAAAAGTCATTAGAGAAATTTCATGTGCTCAAATGGAAAAAACTCTAAAGAAAACTAATATCAAAGAAAAAATATATTAGAGTCTAGAAAGGTAAATGTCTCCCTAGTGAAGTCATGTAAAGTGACTTGCATATACAAAGTAAAGCAAATATGAGTATAAAAAGTTACTAGTACACCCTAATTAGAGACTATTTTAATGCTACGCACATGAGTGGTGTACATCCTTCTCTCTTCTATGAGCACTTTGAGTGTGAATACATGATCCAAAGTGGTAATGCCTCTTCTAAAACCAGCTTCCCCGGAGCTCTTTGGCTAAGTTTCTCTATTAAGAAGGCTCAATGCATCCTCAATGCATCCTCCAAAATAGCGCCATAGCTTTTTGCCAAGCAACATCCAATCGTAGTCATCCAATAACGGTTGGGAGAGATGGGGTCTCTTCTCTTAAAGAGAGGCACGATAGTATAGTCCACACAACTAGGTGAGAAGTCTTAGGCCACTAGACGATCATGAATGTTGTGTGCTCCTTGTCTACAATTTATCAATAGCATCTATGATTAGTTTGTGTGTATAGAAACTAATCTAGTTTCCCATTAGTTGTGGCATTGTTTGTTGTCTCAGTACATCATATAGAGCACTTGCATATTCATCAAACTTATGAGAAGTGAGGAACTATAAAGAAAAACAAAAAGAGAGACAAAAATGGAAATGGAAAAATTTTGTGAGTTATGGGAGTTTTAAGTAATTTTAGAGACAAGAAAGGTCCAAAGGGAAACCAAAATGAAAATGGAAACATTGAAACCAAACTAACTTGCGTACATAAAAAATATTAGCAAACGAACCAAAGAATCACTGAATAGGAGAGCTTGAATGCTCTTGCACGGTAGATGACACACAATAGGCCCCAAAGTTGGCACCCCGTATTACAATATTCAAAGCTTACGCAAATGATAAGTGCCTTGCTGTCATAAACATAGTCTTTCAATGCCAATGATTCTTATGTACCTAGCTCTTGAATTAGCCTAGACTTGTCTCCAACATGATGTCCTCGATTACTCTCACTAACCTTGACAAAATGTACGAGATAAATGTATCCATTCACATTCTAAGAAATGTCATCTATTTGAATCCATATTACACTACAAACAATGTATAATACAATCAAATCTCGATTCAAAAGTGATTTGATCTCCTATAAGAATCCCGAGCTCTATTTATGTCTCAATTGTAGTGCTTTTCCCTAACCTTTGCATACCCAATTTACTATCATACTAAGGAAATTCAAACTTGCATTTAAGACCATTGCTACCACAACAAATCTAGCATTTGAATTTCATGCCCAAATTTGAAGCACAATTTCTCTAACCCTACTAAATGCAACCCATTTGATCCTACCTTGCATTTTCCACAGCAAAAGAGCTGTAATTTCACTTTCTTCATGATAAGCTATCCAAAGATGCCTCCAACGATGATACAATTGAGAAGAGAAAAGAAATCCAACAATTGACTATTCACAACAGTGAATCCACATCGTTGCACTGTTTATGCAGCAGCCATTGCTGAACTGCTACTATCCAACCTGCCCAAAGACATTAATATATTCACAAAAGGACTACAATGGAGAATTGCTCTAGATTAATAGCAGTGGCTGGTATTCTGGAAGTTTTGTGTGACACAATTGATTTACAAATGCTCAAGATCCCTATTACCCCTGTTGATTGACTCCAATTAAGCCTTGTACTTTTCAGGTGTCCAAGAACTTTGTCACCTTCATTGTTGGACTGAAACCAACTTAAGATTTTTCAAACGTCCATCCATAGACTTCAGCCTATCCCACCCCTAAGAAACACCACCAAAAATAAGCTCAAATTCATGGAATAATCTTCCAAATAAACCTATCCTCCAAAGTCTCCATGCAATCCCACCCTACTCCTTTCACAAATAGAGGGATTTCTCATGACAAAACTTTGAGAAGGTCACTTTCTTCATGACAATTTGATCCAAAAGTGCACAATGATTGAGATCTCAAAGAAGAGAGGATATTTGCTGGTAGTGCTACAATAACAATATTTTGATGAGATTTAGATCAAAAATAGTTTCAATATCAAGAGAAGAATGGCTCCCACCTTGATTTCCATGTGTGTTGTACTTGTATTCATTGATGCAAAGGACTTGAACTGCACAAGAAACTCATCAACAAATTTTGGCACTTTTGTTCTTAGATAAGCAAAAAGAAAATACATCAATACATTAAGCCCATGCTTTGACTTAGAGCCCTAGGGATGTCACACGCCAACAAGGCCATAAGTTGCAAGTCCTACCTTTCTAGGGAAGCGTGACAACAAAGGAAACAACAATAAGAGGCTAAGAGATATTGTATCCCCTTTTGGAGCAGGCCACTTGCAAACTCTTTTCACATTTGAGGAGGTTGGTAGTTTTGAACAAATCTGCTTTGCCAAATCTGCTCTTGAATCATTTTAGTCTATTCTTGAAGATTGCTGCTTTGCCAAATCTGCTTGTCTTTGGCATATCTAACGGGTACGTGATGTATTTAGTTTCGATTTAGCTCCAGGTATTTACGGTCATGTGGGCCGCGTTCAAGGATTGTTGTTATGGCAAATTACTTGCATGGTTTCGACTTGTGATCTTCAAAGAGGTGGCTGCTCCATGGGTAGATATCATCCGCACCACCCCAATCGTTCGTGCATGCTTCACGATCCCCTCGCTCCTATTCTTGTAGCCTTTTGGCTCCATGCATTGTTTTCTACATGTTCTCTCAGTGTGCTTCGTTGGTCAAAAGGCCCTTTGAAATATTTTCCATTCATAAATCCAAACTTTTTCTCTCTCACACACACACACACGTAGATACATAGATAGAGGTAGAGGTGCAAATGGAAATACACACCTTTCTAAGTGAATTTTTGTCTCCCGGATCCCTTTGGATCACGAGGGGAATGCTTGACATCTAGAATCCTTCACTACCAATGTAATGTCACCATGCCAAGAGCTAGGGTTACAAAAATTAGAGCTCCTTTTAAGGTAAAGTTAAACCTTCATTTCTCATGCTAGTGTTAGTGATCCTTTCACCTAAAATATCCTCTCGACTCTCTTGTTTTCCTATCCTAAGAATAGTTTGTATGTAAAGCTAGCTTAGCAAGGTAGTCGCAATTTTACTTTTATACTAAGCATCAAAAAACTCTTATCCTAGTAGTGTGTACCTATGCATAATGGGATATATTTTCATAATCTAGCCCTAGTCTAATGGCATTCATCATTATACCAACTATTCTAAGGTGCTTGTCCCATGGGTGTTTATCTAGAGGGTTTTCTCTATGGGAATATATACATTGCAAATGCATATACTTATCCGCCAAGGTGCAAACTATTAGGATCCATGTTCCATAGCCCATCGAGGTAACCAACAATGCTACCATATCCTCTATTGTTCGAGAAAGTCAAAGCCCTTAAATTTGGATGTCTTTCCAAGCCATTACAAATCACAAGACTATGTGCAATATCCAAGATGCATAAATGTGTCCCATATTCATTTACATCTTTATCCTATAAGCTTATTTGGACACCTCTCTTCTAGTGGCAAGTCTCTATATATAGGGTCATTCGCATCATATAAAGATGTCTACAAATGGCTGGCACATGCTCTCAAGTCCACTACCTATAATAGGGTCATTTGCATCATTTAAAAATTCTACAAGTTCCCAATATATGCAAGTCCACTACTATAAAGATGTCTTCAATTTTAGAAAAGTGCATAATATCCTCATATAGTGACATGTGGGGTGACCCCCCAAAATGCATAACATGAGCGAGTAGCTAGAAACTAGCATAGTATAATAAAGATGTCTATTTAACCTTGTGTAAACAACTAAACCCATATATATTTGGCCTCTACAACCTTAATGCAATGTTTGTATTGTATCCAGTACTACCTCTCTGAAAAGCACAACCACTTCTCTTGAACCTCTAGTGCTCCCTATGGTCTATGATTGTGGAAAAAAAGCTAATTGCCATCCATATCCATGCACCATTAGAAGCTTGTTGCTCATCCACTAATGCGTTTCATTGTAAAGGCAATGACTCTCCCTTTGAAAGTGCCTTTAAATTATCTTATGTCTAGGTGCAAACTTCCATTGCAATTCCATATAAAGGCTTTTAGTTTCTTATATATCACACACTATTGTGTGATTTTGTGGTCTTTGATGACCACCTTTTGATCTATGTAGACCTACTCATATCTCCTTTACTTGCTTCTAACACTTTGGGTGTACTTTCTTTCATAAGTGCCACTCAAGCTATAGTGAGATTACATTCTCACCTTTTAAAAGCTCCTTTTGGTCAAGAATGTGTTATTCTCGCCTTTTAGGAACCCCCTTTTGGTCAAGAATGTGTTTCTATGTTGTACTCTACAAGTTTTAGGGTTACTGACTTTTCCTACATAATGTTTGTTGATTCTCGATGCACATGCAATTAGAGAGAGAAAGAAGGAAAACATTCACTTCAAGTCACTTTCTAGGATGGGGCAAGCCAAAACACCTTTTCATAACATAAATTTAGGATTCCTTTAGTGATTAATGCTTAGCTACACAAGCATTCAAACAAAAGACAATTATGGATAGACTCACACGTTATTGAGTTGAATTTAGCTAGACTATTCCCTTGGTGGATATACAAAGATTCCAATTATGCCCATGAGGCATAACACTTGAGACCCTACTTGCAATACATGCCTCTTCTACACCAAAAAAGAGATAAGATGCATTGTGGACTTTTGATAAGATTTTCTTTATGTTTAAAACTCCTCAACAAAACACAAATTCATCAAAAAGAATCATGTGGATTTTCTCTTAGACTTTTTGAACATATGATACTACATAATAATTTTCTTTTTAAGTATTATAGATAAGCATCATTCATTCATTTAATTAAGAGTAGAACAATGGAAAACTACTACTCAAAAATCTTATGTTTATGTTTGGAAATTTTGATAGGAACAAATCTTGCATATGCAATTCACAGAAATATGTAGTTGGGGCTATTCAGCATCTTCATTTTCACTAGTTACTGGGAACATGTAAGTTACTAACATCAATTTGATGTTTCACACATTTTTACTTAAATGTTACTTCCCAAAATGTTCTTTAGCACCTTATTTCTTAATTTATTGCACAATGTTGTACTCCTCATCTATATTAATATTAACTAGGAATCTTAAAGTCTGTATCTTGACCCCATTAACCATTCTTGTTTATGATTACTTTATGGTTAAATCATGAAAAATGTTTGCATAGTAGCTCAATAAATTGCATGTTTTGATTTTTGGCATGTTGCCTTTGAGCATATAACATATGCATCAATTTAAAAATCTTGTTGATTGTTGTTTTCTTTTTGGAGAGGACAAAAAGAATATGTTTTAAAATAGAAAAAAACCATGTTGTAAGTCATATACTATGGTGGTGATGTGTGGACACACTTAGGACCACCCAAGTTTCTTCCCTTCTGAAGAGGTGCTCTCTCTTTAAAAGGCTTATGCACACATCGTCTTAATCTATTTAGGGTTCTATATCTACATTTTGTATCCTTCCTTTCATTAGTTTCGAGTTTCATCTTGCTCTCCATTGTTTGTTGTACTCTTGCTTTTCTCTCTTGCCATTGTTTACAACCATATTTATCAAAGCCTCTATTCTTCCTCCCTCTATAAGCCTCTCCCACACCAATGCAAATGACACAAATTGTTATGCCATTTGAATTGGACTTAGCTCTCAAGGTGTGTACAATATAAATAAAATTTCTCCACCTTTTGGCAAAATTGTATGCTTCAAACACCTTTTGGACTTTGCAATTACATCCTAGGCTATCTTCGCAATTTCGAATAATTGGGATTTGCTATTTTTGAACCATTTTGCTACATCATGGAGACAAATTCCTCCACCAAATCGCTTCTATAGCTTTGAGCTTTAACCACCTCACTTTTGCTATTCTTATTACTATCTTCTCTATGTCTCTTTCTTCTCCATTCTATAATACAAGTGCAATAATCTTCATTGTGTTGGAAGAATACATCTTGCTTTTTTGATTTGGGATACTTTGCAATTGTAATTTGAGAAAATTACTGGCACATTTGAAATATCAAAATGTTTGGGAACAATGATATAGACAATAATCTGTTTATCAGTTAAATGAAAAAATGTGGGGCCAATTATCAATTGTTAGGTGCAAAAGGGCTATGTAAATGGAGTTGTAGATATTGAGAAGTGGCATGAGTTTCATGTTATTAATGTTACTTCTAAAGGCACAATGGAGAATGAGGTAAGTCCGACTATTCACACACTAGGTGTATATCCCACTCAATGATAAGCTAGATGGGATGCAAAGGTTCATGCATTACCAGTCTTCTTTATCAAAAGAACAATCACCTCATATCTATGTATCTAAAGTTGGAAATCAACCTTGGGATATGATGGGGAAGCTCTATCAAGTATGTAATGAGGCATGAATTGCTTGCTTACATAAATGATTGGATTTCGAGCATATAAATAAGGGTGATTTTATGGATGCATTTCAATTACTATGTACTTGAATCATCCCAGATAAAGCTTGTTTTACCATTATATTTGTGGATGATAAATATATACTTCATGTTTGTAGCAATGATAATGACATTATTATCACTTTAGGAACCTTACATCATGGAATTCACTTCTACAGATAATGCTACATTTTGTGACATAGATTTTTGACACTTGATCTATGGACCCTTGTTGCATATTGTTAGGCAAGACATGGTGTCTAATTTATTAGATTTGTAGGCTCCTATAAAACTTTATCGTTATGCTCCTATGAGGGCACCTTCAATTGGTAGGGATTTGAACATCGTTACATTCATTATCACTAGCAAATTTACACTAGTGTTAGCTACCCTTTGAAGCTAGAGTTAGAAGTTTTTATGTGGCTAAAATTGTTTCATCTATGGTTGAAATGAGATTGGTCATCTCTTGGTATGTAATTTACAAATCATGGGGTGAGCTACATGTCTAAAGGTTTTTATGTATCTTTGGCTAAAAACATGTCAAATATCAATGCACAATATCTCACACTCCTCATAAAATGAAGTGGTTGAGAGGAAAACTATTACTCTTATGGATTGAAATCAAAATACCCTTTCATAAATCCTTATAGCTTATCATGAATACTATAAGAAGCCAACCACTGAAAAAGAGGGGCTCCATTCATCCACCATCCATTGAACTTTATAGAAGCTATTAAGCCATGGGTTCACTCCTATAGCCATAGGTCAAGAAGGAGATTGTTTCCTCAAAGAATATAATAAATGGATACATCCTACCCTTGAGGAGGGTGTTGAGAATGAGCAAGAGTAGTTACAATTTATCACATTAAATCAAAGATAATAAAATGTTTGAATTCCAAGTAAACTCAGAATGTTGTCCCACACTTGAGGACGGAGTTGGTAAGAAGTTGTGTCCTACTATTATCAAGGTGGCATGTCATTTGAGTGTGCTTGGGATGATGTCCTATCCTTGATATGCCCTAAAGTTGTGACATGGAAGAGTGAGCTAGGGTATTGGCCTAGGTGCAATGAGGGTATAATGTGCCTTTCTTCTTTTTTTTCTTTTTTTTCTCAATGTTCAGTAAATACAATAAATAAATTGTGTGTGTGTGTGTGTGTGTGTGTGTGTGTGTGTGTGTGTGTGTGTGTGTGTGTGTGTGTGTGTGTGTCCATCGCCTCTACATCCATTACCTCTACCTCCATTATCACCTTCTCTCAACTGGTATCAGAGTTACATTTGTGGGAGCTCATAATTGGAGCAAGGAATATTATAAATCATGGTTTACCATGACATCCATGATTGTGGTCTAGATTTGAAAGAGATACAGAACTTATCCTTGAGCTCTTCAATTTAAGTCAAATAGGTAGATTAAGAGAGTCATTGAGGCTCAATTTAGGGGCTGTCATTGCACGATTTTGAAGTTTTTGGACAGCCAATAGTACTAGAGATAAGGAAAATTAGATGATTTTGGATCAATCAAGAAGATATTTGGTTCATGTATTAATGTATGCAAGCAAGGGGGCTGCTCAAGCATAGGAGCAACTTGTTTCTTGGAAGTAGGAGGTTAGCTTAAGTACTAAAGTAAGGGGCCTTCTCAATCTTTTATCAAAATAGATATAGAAGAAGAAATCAAAAGTTGCTTTGATTATGACTACTAGAAAGCCTTGAGCCTCCTCAATCACATTGACAAGGACTAAAGTATGTTCTCTACCAACTCCAACGTGTCAACAACATACTCTTGTTCTTGCTCATTCCCTACACCGTGCAACTTATTTCTAGCCTTCACTTCTTGTTTTGACCTCTTTTTAAGCTTATTTTTTTATTTGCTTCTTTTCTCAAACTTTGTGAGGAACTTCTTATTCAGCTTCTCCCCACTTTCTTGGAAGCTCAAATCTTTCCCACACAACAATACAATGCATCAACTGCAGTAGCAGTCTCTATGAACTGAGACATGCTAGACAATATTGATTTAATCTAAAAATCCACGATTTCCTTAGGCAATCCACATACATACTTTTCCACTTGCTCATGAAGAGGAACTGTACGATAAGAAGTTATTGATAGCAAGGCATCCCAAAACTTCTTATTATACTATTCCAAGTTCTTACACTATGTTGCATCAACCTTATTCCCAAGCTATCATAATGTGCACCTCAAATGAACTAGTCAACCAATTTGATGCAAACATTTGCTTCAATTGTATCCATGTTGACGGTGCTCTACCTTATATTAAGAGTGTGGACCATGTCAAGGCTCTCAGCATATCTTGTGCACCATTGAAGGACTCAAACTTCACCCCTTTTCCACCCTCATCATAGTCTTTTGCTACCCCTTTGGGAGTCAAATTGGCATACATTGGCTACTGCAAAAGGGTGCATTTGTTGTGTTTGCATCATGACCAACACCAAATGAAGCATTTGCATAACCAGCACATTACTAAGCCCCATAAGCATTTGAGAGTGCAGATGCTACCAAACATGCCACTTTGTGTCCCAAGCATCATGACAATGTTCCCATACATAAGTTTATGCATATTACCAATTATACCTAGATACATTGGGCCTTGTACACCATGCATTGGTTACTGCATACTATAAGGAGTTGTGCCATACATCCTCGTATGTGGTCCTTCACTCACCATAGTATGGAAAATAGTGCCATCACCAAACTATCTTGGTTGTCCCATTAATGCATGTGTACTTAGCTATCCAAAACCCATTGGATTAGCACTACCAAGATGGCCTTGCATTTGGGTATCCAATCCCACTAGTACTATTTTCTTTTGCTCATCTCCAACCTTGGATGCATCTTTAGGCTGCAATGGCTATGCTTTGGAAGCTTCTTGCTGCCCAGATTCCTTGGAATATGATATCTTATTCTTGCCCTTGCTATCCTTTTTGGGAGAATTCAAAAATCTCTCAAACTATGGGTCTTTGGCCAATTGAACAAAGATGTCAGCTACTATCTTCAATCGAGCCTTGAACTAGTCATCACATTCTTCACCTCCTTGCTAACCATTAGCCTTGTGGCTTTGAAGGACCTGCTTCTTAGTCAACAACCATATTTTCTCCTTGTTGTCTATGTTGTAAGCTTGTTCCAAGGTTAGGCATTACATTTTTTCCTTCATTTTGGGTACTTTAAAAATGAGATGCATTGTTACTACTTGATCCCATCTCATTGTAAGATGATGTACTTTCTCAACTAAATACAAATTTGGCCCAAGCAAAACTTCTCACCTTCAATCAAGTGCCTTGGGCCCACCAAGTCAAGAGATGTGATGATACCCCGACAATGAATCCATAAAACAAGCCTTCCTCCTTGGATGGGGTGGTACTAACATGATTTAACACTAAATGCGGTAAGTAATTAATTTGCATAAATTGAAATGTGCACTTTATCACTTTAATCTTGAACATTGGACAGACTCATTGACTTTAAATTAGTACCCCATATAGTATTTCTTTAGCTTTTATTGCAAATGGATGGAGTACAACTGAGATTCTCTGATCCTCTCCTATAATCCAAGTGCCCCATGCTGGCTTTGAAATCCTAACTTTTTTTGTAAGTTAGGTCTTATAGCAAAAATTTTCCAATATCTCCACCTTTGATAACTCAAACTACTAGAAAATGCTTAGGGGAGTTAAGAAATGAGTATAGGATGAGAGAGAATACCAAAGAGATAAATTTTGAACTTCCATTGTGAGAAAATGAAAGAAATCAATTGTTTCCCTATCTAGATAGCCATGAAAGTTGTCTCTACTAATGGAATATACCAAATACAATGTTATTTGTCTAAAATAGCCCTCCAACTACAATCGCCTACTACTACAATCTCTTCAAGGCATATCACCAGCTCTCGGAGGGTCTCTTGCTGGCTGGAAAAGGAATATCAAGTGTTGTAGCACTTATAGTAGCCTTCTCTCTATGTCCCTCAACTTGTGATAAGACTACTACAGTCTCTTCAAGGCATATCACCATCTCTCGGAGGGTCTCTTGCTGGCTCAAAAAGGGATATCAAGTGTTGTAGCAGTTATAGTAGCCTTCTCTCTATGTCTCTCAACTCGTATTAAGACTCTCTCTCTCTCTCTCTCTCTCTCTCTCTCTCTCTCTCTCTCTCTCTCTCTCTCTCTCTCTCTCTCTCTCTCTCTCTCTCTCTCTCTCTCTCTCTCTCTCTCTCTCTCTCTCTCTCTCTCTCTCTCTCTCTCTCTCTCTCGCTAAAATGTATTTTCCACTTACATGGGAAAGTTTTGTCAAGTGAAAATCTTTTAATCTCAATTTTTTAGCATCATTCGACTTATTAAATTAATTTAATAATTATTCTAATGTCCACAAATAATTTTACCAATCAATAATTAAATTTTCTATACCAATTTGTCTCACAAGTGTCCCTGAGCAATTATTGACTCCTAGATTATTGGTATTAATTAATTGATTAATGCTAGTATCTAATGTCACCACTAACATTAGTGGCTAATAAATTGGTGTAGGCCCAAATCTGATATAGCAAATACTACCTATTACTTATCAGGCAATAACTTATTACAACTTTTTCCTTTTGTACCAACTAATATCTCGAGGTTTTGGGTCCCATATTGTGAAATAATTAACGTGCACCTCACATATGCAAGTCACATTAGCACACTTAATTAAATTTTAATCTAATGCTAAGAAAAGTAATAAATTTTCATGTCCTCATGATAATTTGAGGCTCTAGTAGAGCATCTCAAAACTGGCTATGGGGACTTGTACATCATTTTCTCTCTATCCAACATTATGATCATGTACAACAAGTAGATCTTGGGCCACTACATTATCAACAACCACTCCAAGCACTCTAACTGGTTGTACTGCAATAGGAGGCTCCTCATGAAATATCACCCTATGTACCTCAATCATTGGCTCTAGCTACTTATATATCTTATCCTCATGAAAAATAACATCATGGTTGTAGATAACATTTTGATCTACAGTTCCCAAGGGTAATAGCCAATTTTACATGCATTGCATATGATGGACTTTGGATCCAGCTTGTTATGCTTCTCTTTGAGAATATGGTAGAATGTCTCATATCCAAAGACTCACAAATGGACATAGAAGGGAGGTTTTCTAGACCATATCTCCTCTGCAACTCTACCACCAATAGCAATGCAAGGGGATCTATTAATCAAGTGAATGGGAGCAATGTCTACCACAGCAAAAAAAGTATGTGAATAAAACCGCTACAAATAACTTATGGAAGAAACTATGTGACACTTATGAGAAAGATACTACCTCTAATAAGGTGTATCTCATGAAAAAGTTATTTAAGTTGCATATCAAAAAGGGTTCTACTATTTCCTCCTACCTTAATGAATTCAACATCATATTCAATCAAATGCAAGCTTAAAAGTTACAGTTTAAAAATGAGGTTAAGGTAATATTTTTTATGTGCTCCTTACTTGCATCATGGGATCCCCTTAGAACATCCATGGTGAGTAATTCGTCTCAAATGGTAAGTTGAAGTTTAATGATACTGTAGATAGTTTATTGGCTAAAGAGATACGCACAAATAGATCAAATCATTAGAGATGGATGGTGCCCAACCTTGGAAAGTGTACATAACAGTGACAACAAGTAAAGACGAGCTAAATCAATATTTAAACAGAGTGAAACTTAGATCTATAGTAAAAAACAACACCAAAAATTTTAACATGAGCATTTGATACCATGTCAAAATAGGGGTACAGATGGAAGCATGAGAATCTATTGTAATAAATTACACAAAAACAATGAGATAAAAGAAATATTACAAGAAACAAAAGAATACAATAAGAATATGCTTGAAAATCCCTAGACCAAAGGCATTAGCAAGTCATGAAGAAAGAGGTAGATAATAATACAAAGACAAGAACTAGGACCATGGTCAATCATGTAATAAATCCAAGTCTAAGAAAGACATTGAGTTCCTTCATTGTAGGAAAACATGTTATATTGAGAAGGACTATTATAAATGGAATCCAAAGCAAAAGGATAAGGATGAGGATAAGAATGCTAATAGGAAAGAAGGTAAAGGAAAGGTAAAGATTAAAGAACTAAGGTGATATTTTTACCATTCATGTGCATATACTAGTTATAGTAGATAGACAACTAGCTCAAGATTGGAATCTTGATTCTGACATATCTTTTCATGTGACTCCTCATAAGGAGAGGTTCTTTTCATATGATAGCACATCAAGCATGGATCCATCCATCTTAGTATGACTATATATGTGATATAGTTGGTGCGGATGTTGTATGGTTTGCTTTTTAGAATGGATCTACCTTTACAATTTAGAATGTCTACCATATACCTAAGTTTACCAAGAGCTTGATATCTACTGGTTAGTTGGATGACTTGGGATGCTCTACAACTTTTGGGAATCAATCATGGAAAGTCCACAAGGGATTATTGGTTATTGTTAAAGGATCCAAATAAGGCACTTTGTATCCTCGTTATGTATCTTTTGTCAAAAGTCATGTAATTGCAATAACCAAGAAACCAAATGTATATATGTGGCATTGTCGTTTGGGACATATGTTTAGAAAAGGAATGAAAATGCTATCTCATTTGGGTTACTTGTTTTCTCTTGATTTCTCTAATCTTCCTATTTGTGAGCATTGTATACTTGGAAAGCATGCATATTCAACCCATAAAAATATCGTAAATAAAAAAGGAGCGAATCACTTGATTTGATGCATAGCAATATATCTAGGCCTATGCTTACAACTTACAAAGTCTATGGGGGGAGGGCATCCTATTTTATCATATATCATTTGATGATGCAACTAGAAAAGTATGGGCTTTCACCATGAGAAGGAAAGATGAAGCTTTGTCTTGTTTTTAGAAATTTTTGACACTTATAGAAATCATTCTAGCAAGATATTTAAACATCTCAAAACTAATAATGGTGGAGAATATCTCTCATGAGTTTAACATTTGTTATGAAGCATGTGGGATAAAAATGAAACTCATAGCACCTGGTAATCCTAGCCAATATCTTGTTGAAGAGAATATGAATAGGATGATAATTAAAAGGATATTGAGTATGGTGTCTAATACTGGTCTTACTCGAGGATTTTGGGTTGAGGCTATGGTGACTATTGTACATTTATGAAGAAGTCTCCTAATACTACTTTTGATGGTGGCATTCAAGAATAGATATGGTCGTGTAAGAAGCCCTCTTATGATCAAGTAAGAGTGTTTGGTTGTGAAGCTTATGTGTATGTGCCAAAGGAAGTCTAGTAAGTTAGAACCAAAATCTACTAAGTGCATCTTTTTGGGCTATGGAAAAAGTGGAAAGATGGGTTATCACCTTTGGGATCCAAAAGGTAGAAAGATTTTCTACAGTAAAATGATGTAAACTTCTATGAGAAAATGATGCATAAGCATCCTCTTAAGGGAGTGAAAACAAGAAAGGTTACTTTCCAAGATGCAATGTCACCTATGATTTTACCATATAGGGTAAGTGCTAATGCACTAAGTGTGTAGACAAAGGGCTCAAATAAGGCTTCAACTAGTGTGCAAAAAGTAAGGAGATTTATTGAGTAGTAGGTTGAGAGCCCTATGGTGCCTTATGAAAAAAGAGTGATTGAAAGTCCCACTCTAAGTTAGCTCATTAGGCTACATGGATCTACTCATATCTCTTGTCCCCCTAAGAGATTTCAACCCAGGGCTGACTATGTAATGTTGACTGATTGTGGGGAGCCATCTTCTTATAAACAAGCCATGACTTGTGATAATAAGATTAAGTGGAAGTTAGCTATGGAGTTTAAAATGGATTCCATTATGAATAATTAGGCTTGGGAGTTAGTTCATTTGCCAAAGGGTGAAAATGCTTTGATCATCCAAGTGGATCTATAAGTTGAAGGTTACATGTGATGCTAAACCAAAGTACAAGGCAAGGTTAGTGGCCACAGGTTTTAAGCAAGAACAAAGTGTGAACTTTGATGAGATATTTTCACTTGTGGTGAAATTTACTCTTCTTTACATTATGCTTGCCTTGTGGCTAAGGATGATATGAACTTTATACAATTGAATGTCAAGAGAGCTTTCTATATGGTGATCTTCATGATGAGATCTACATGCATCAACCAGAGGTTTTTGTGGAACATGGCAAAGAAAATCTTGCCTTCAAGCTAAAAAAGAGTCTCTATGGTTTAAAGAAGATCGCATGAATGGTACAATAGGTTTGATACCTTTATGCAAATCTCATGCTTACAAGAGAAGTGAGATAAACCACTACTTATACACTAGAAAGGCTAAAGATGGTAGCTCGATAGTGTTGATCCTCTATGTGGATGACATGTTGATAGTAGGAAAAAAAAATTATGAGATTAATACCCTAGAGAAAATTTTAATGAAAACCTTTAAAATGATGAATTTGGGACATACAAATCACATTCTTGACATGCTCATAATCAAGGATAAGAGAAAGAGATTGCTTTATCTATCCCAAAGGATTATGTCAACAAAGTATCGTAACATTTCAATATGGAGGAGGAGAAGGCAATTAGCACTCCATTGCATCCATATATAAAGCTTACTATTGATGATTGTTTGATGAGGAAAAGGCTAAAATGGCCAAGGCTTCATATTCATCATGTGTGGGCAATCTCATATATGTTATGATTGCCACTTACTTGGACATTATATTTGCAATGGGAGCAGTGAGCAAGTACATAATAAATCCCAACAAGAAGCATTGGGAAGCAATGAAAGGCATCTTGAGATATACAAATGAAGACTATGTAGGGAGTGTTAATAATAGAAAGTCAACCATAAGATATGTTTTTACCTTATATGGTGGTGCAATCTCAGGGATGTCTCGCTTGCAAAATGTATAGCATTATCTACTATTGAAGTTGAGTATATTGCAACCATAGAGGCATGTAAAATATCCATGTGGCTTACTCATCTAGTGGGAGATTTAGGCTTCCATGAAGACATGCCATCTTTGCACAATGATAGTCAGAGTGTTATCATGTTGGCAAAGAATCCTATGTTTCATACGAACACCAAGCACATAGAAGCGAGGTATCACTTCATTTGCCAAGTACTTGAGGATAAGCGAGTTGGACTTTATCAAAGTTTATACTAATGATAACCCTACAAACTTTCTCACCAAGAGTCTAACCCTCCAAAAAGTTTGCACATTGCAGAGAATTGATGGGCATTGGTGGGTGACGGTAACTCACATTTACTATACCTCACACATTCTCTTATCTCTCTCTCTCTCTCTCTCTCTCTCTCTCTCTCTCTCTCTCTCTCTCTCTCTCTCTCTCTCTCTCTCTCTCTCTCTCTCTCTCTCTCTCTCTCTCTCTCTCTCTCTCTCTCTCTCTCTCTCTCTCTCTCTCTCTCTCTCTCTCTCTCTCTCTCTCTCTCTCTCTCTCTCTCTCTCTCTCTCTCTCTCTCTGTGTGTGTGTGTGTGTGTGTGTGTGTGTGTGTGTGTGTGTGTGTGTTCTCCATTCTACTTGTAGCTGTAACGAGCGGGGGATACATGGGAACTAGAGGTTAGACACCCAATCACACTGACCGGGGTATAAAAGGTGTAAGAGACCTAGTTTAGGACATCCAGTTATTAATAAGAATGTACTCCTTTCCTCTTTCTCCATCTAGTTCCCTTTTCAAATATAAAATCCTAGTTACTCAGGTCACAGGTATAGGTACAACAAGAAGGACCACAATTAGTTTTAGCTTTTTGGAGCAATTAGGAGGAGCTACGACTAGAGACTTAGAGATGTGTAGAGGTAAAATGGCTAACTTAGCAAGTTGGCACTCCTTTTCATGCAATTTTTAGATGTTCCAAGACTAAAGTGGAGACTCATCAGAAGTTACATCAGAAGTTAGGAGAGGGCAAAATCTCAATTACTTTTGTCTCAACTCCCTCTCTCTCTCTCTTCTCGTGCAAGTTGACATGGCTTCCAGCTCTAAGAAACCCCAAGATCTTGCTCCACCTCCCTCCAGGATATTAGCCACCACCTGAACTTGATCCTTCTCATCTCTAGTAGCAAGTAGAGCAGCCTATAGGCTCGATTTGACCAAGGGGAGATGCGAGAGAACAAGGAACAGCCCGCAATTTGCAGCACAAATTGTGTTGATGTTCCTACTCTCCTCCTACCCCTCTTCAGTAGTAACTAGCCTCCCCTATGGCTTCCCTACTCCTTTGGCAACCGATTGAAGCTCCTGATCAAGACTTGACCTCCTTTCTCCAGCATTTGAGCCCCCACAAGTTAAGAACCCTGGTACACATCAGTAAATTGTTTGGGGCAGTCATTAAAGAGCTCTTAAACCTCTCTAATCTCATCCCCCCCAAGACCCACCTTCAACCACTCTTGGCCTCACTTTCCTTGGGTTGAAGACATGAAGCTCAAAAGCTCCAATTGAAGCTTTCCAATCTTGAAGTTCAAGCTTGAAAACAAGCAAGGAGTCCCTACCATCAAAGGAAACACCAAATCTCTAAAGTGCTCTAATCAATCGAGCTTACTTTGATGGAGAACTTGACATGATAGCGGATCATGCTTCATCCATCTACTCCAAACATTGAAGAGGTATGTCAGTCTAATCTTAATCTCTCATTTTAATCCACTTACTGAGCTTAATTCCTTTTGTTGGAGAGATTATAATTGTATATGCTCTTTTAGTTAAATCCCTCATTGTATGTATATTACCCACCTGAAATCAGTGACCCATTTGCCTTCCAACGCATCATGATTAACTCTAAAACAATTGCTTTTGTTGACATTAACTCTTCCCTTATCTTGTATGCCTTCAATTAATCCCAAGTGGATTGTAAGCCATTGTAAAAAGGGTAAGTAGTAACCAATGAATCATTGAGACTGCCAAGATAAGCCCTACCCAAGCTCTTATTTCATCCTTGCATCTCATGAAAAGATACAATGCATCTCATGCTGATTATTTAAGTAAAAATGTTAGCCATGTATACTCCACCTGAGAAAAAAATGACGATGCCAAGCAAGGTGGTAAGCCAAAAGGGAGGTGACCCTCCCTTATCACTTTAGACCCTAAAGGGGTGCACAACCCAGCCTAGGGGGGACTTTTCCCACCTCTTGGTGATCCAGAGCCTGATACTTGTATGTAGGTGTAGGTACACTCCATGGGCAACCCACTTCTGATAAAATACCCCCATTTGGATACCCTCTCGGTGCTCATGGCACCCATGTAGGACATTTGACATATATGCAGTCAAAGGAGATGTATGGCATTAAGATCCACTTATGCAGTGATGATGATAGATCAAATGGACATGTAAATGTACTTGGGATTATGCTCAGTATGCCCAAAATGTTGTTTATTATGATGTATAGGCCTCTCGGTCCATGAGCCATCCGTATAATGCAATTGGAAAAAGGGACATACGTTGTTTTAGTCACAATCACTCAGATACAATCATAGCGATCCAATTACATAAAATTATGTATTACACCTAGGAGTGAACCCTATAGCTCTTCTCGAAGAGGGCTTCTTCCTCTCTGTGGTTTGAATCAAAAATCTTCCCAATGGGAGCTACGATCTAAAAGTTATGGCCATTTTTGTGCACTAAGGTCACTATGGATAGGATGCAGACCACACATTAATCCAATTACAGAATTCTCTTATCATTTTCTATCATAAATCTTAATAGCTCATCTCAAAGAGGGGTTCCTTCCCTTTGAAAAATGCCCTTAAGTCAAATACATAGTGTGGAGTATGCCATCAAGCAAGATGCCACCAAATGTACCCAAGAACCAACTATTCCACAAGCTTTCTATTCCTGTTAGCTAAGAAGAACTATATAAAATATATATGTTCTTAGAAGGAGATGCATGATAGAAGAGAAAGAGAAAAAGAAGCAAGGTTCCAACTATTGGACTCTAAGATGACCACCCAAAACATTATGCCAAATCCTAGAGAGTTTGGGCCCAACTTTGAGCGTAGAAGGTTCCCATCCCAAAGATATAGAGGATGATAGTCTAGGGGTGGTCACAGGATGACAATCCAACGATCTTCCTATGATTGCCTCATTCTGCCTTCTAGTTTTCCCCATTCCTTCCTTGACCTCTTTTGGAATAGTTCTAAGAGCCCCAGTACCCTATGCATTCAAGGTAATATTAATTGGAAACACGTATTTATCCGTGTGAATAATGGTAGTACTCACAATTTTATTAATGGAAAACACGTATTTATCCTTGTGGACAATGGTAGTACTCACAATTTTGTAAATAAACCAGCCATTGACCGGTTGCAATGCACCCCTGCAGAATTACAATACCCCCTAAAAATTCAAGTAGTAAATGGTGAGGAAGAAATTAGTACACATATATGTCCCACAGTCCCCCTCTGCTTGGCTGAGAATTATGTGGCATTGCTTGACCTAATCGCATTAGAAATGGGTCCCATTGATGTTGTATTGGGCTATGATTGACTGAAATAATTGGGAAAATTTTCTATGGACTTCTCTCATCTCTACATGGAGTTTATGATGCATGGACAACTCATCTACTAAGAGGGAGTTCATGATAATGTTGATTTTCAGCTAATTATAGCAAAGCAACTCAAACAGAAGTTTAAGAAATGCTCAAGATCTTTGTCTTGCACTTGAATAAGAAAAATTCATATCAACTGTCCAAAGTATCTAATTTTAGCCTTTCAAGCTCTACTTGATCAGTATAGTAATTTATGTCAAATGCCTACATTCCCCCTAAGAGGCAAGTGGACCACCCACTTGATTGAGAGTCCCATTCTAACAAGCCACCTTATAGACTCTTCGAGTGTGAACGTGAAGAGGTTGCAAAGCAAGTCAAGGAGTTACTTGAGATGGGTTTTATTGAACCGAGTTCTTCCCCTTATACATCTCCCATCTTGTTAGGCAAGAAGAAAGATGGCTCTTTTCACATGTGCATTAACTATTGAGACTTGAACAAAATCACCATGAAGAATCGATATCCCATCACACAAATTCATGACTTGTTGGATGAGTTGAAAGGGGCACTCTTTGTCATCACTAACATTGATTTGTACTCTAGCTACTATTAGATCCATATGAGGGTGATGAGATCAAAACATCTTTCATGACTGATCATGGGCTCTATCATTTTTTGATGATTCATTTTGGGTTTATTAACACCCTCGCCACGTTTTAGAGCCTTATGAATAAAATTCACCACCCCTTCTTATTCAATTTTATGCTTGTTTTCTTTGATGACATTCTCATTTATAGCAAGTCACAAGAGGAGCACTTGGCACATGTAAAAAGGGTGTCTGATATCTTGAGAGAGCATTAACTCTTTGCTAAGGAAAGTAAGTGTACCTTTATACAAACATTAGTGGAGTATTTGGGACACATTGTTAGCAAAAATGGCATATAAGCTAACCCCAAGAAGGTGCAATGTGTTGAAGGACTAGCCCATTCCACCCACCACTACTTCATTATGTGGTTTCCTTGGCCTCTCTTCATTTTATAAATGATTCATTAAGCATTGTATCACCATTGCAACACCTTTGACTAATCTATTAAAAAATGAATCATCCTTTTGGGATGCTTTTGTTTATCACAACTTTAAGCAATTGAAGGAAATGCTTAATTTAGCTCCAATCCTCATATGCCCTGATTTCTCTAAGGAGTTTACCATTCAGTGTGATGGCAGTGGCAAAGGTATTGGCATTGTATGGCTGCAAAAGCGTGGTGTGATTGCTTTTGAGAGCCATATGCTTGATGACAAGGAGATGTAAATGAATGTGTATGACCAAGAGATGTTGGCCATCCTCCATGCTATTAAAACATGGTACCACTACTTATATGACAGCCATTTAGAGTAAAAAGCAACCATAGAGTCCTCTAATACTTTCTAACTCGATCTACTTTGACACTTAAGTAAAGAAGATAGGTGGCAACCTTGCAAAACTATCATTTTGACATCTCTCGCACTCAAGGCAAAGATAACATCATGGCTGATTCACTCTCTCGGATGTGGGTATGCAGAGTATCCTCCATTTCAGAGTTGCATATTGATTGGATTGAGGACCTTCAAGAAGCTTATTTATTGGATGAGGATTTCATCCACATATTCTAAAAATTATAGCATGGGGTCATGCCTGAAAACTCCCAATATTATCAGCTCAAACATGGTCTTATTTGGTCCCATGGTTGGCAACATTGTCATCCCCCACACTTCTCCCTTCACACAGAAGATCATGGAAGAGATGCATTCTTGCCTCACTACTGTCACTTTGGTGTTTTCAAAACATATGATAGGATTACCAAGAGCTTTCACTAGAAAGCCTTATGGAGGGATGTCAAGGATTTTGTGACCAAATGTGTTCCACACCAGCAGCAGAACAAGGACAGCACGCATAGTTCTGTTGGCCTCTTGCAATCCCTGCCTATTCCTGAAGGGAAATGGAAACATATTGCCATGACTTCATCACAAGCCTCCCTATTACAAAGAATGGATGGAACAATATATGCGTGGTAGTTGATTGCCTCATCAAGGCTATCCACTTTATCCCCACTAAGACCCAATACACTACCTCTCAAGTGGCCACTCAATTTATAGAGTATGCCTTCAAGTTGCATGGATTACCGCAAGTCATAGTGCATAATCGGGATGCCAAGTTTATGAGCAACTTTTAGCAAGTAGTTTTTACATTTATGGGTAGCAAGCTTGCTCCATCCACCACTACATACCACCCACAGATAGATGGCTAGACCAAAAGGGTAAATAAATGGCTTGAGATGTACCTACAACACTTTTTCCATGATGTACAACACAGTTTGAATACATGGCTTCACTTGGCTAAATTTGAATATAACAACTCTACACACTCTAGTATTGGGATTTTCCCTTTTGAGACATTATATGGATATAAGGTTCCCCTTCCTACAGTATTATTCGATGATGAGATCCAGCCTTAGAGTAAAGCCAAGTTGGATTGCATGTAGGCCCTGCTTCAGCAATGCAAAGTGAATCTTCAAAAAGGCACAAATCCACATGAAGCTCTATGCTAATGAGAAAACAAGGCATTTGGAATTCCAAGAGGGAGAGTTGTTTCTCTTGAAAGTGCCTAAGCCTCGTTTCTCCACTCTCAAAGAAGGCAACAATAACAAGCTGGCCCATTGCTTCTATGGCCCCTACCGGATTCTTAAGAGAGTTCATGACTTGGCCTATCAATTAGAGCTTTCCCCCACTACCAAGATTCACAATGTGTTTCATGATAGATAGCTCAATCCCTTCATTGGTACTTCAATGGACTATGTGGAAGAGCTTTCCTCCCATAGACAAAGAAGATATCATTCAATACATCCTTGATGCAATCATTGGGCAATGAGATAAATACTTAAGATCTTGATCCATCAAGGAATACCTTATCAAATGGCAAGGCTTATCCTTGGAAGAGGCCTCCTGGTGCCTAGCCACTATTATCAATGAATTTCATCACCTCCAAGATGCCCAACAAGCTGAAGACTAGCAAGTTATGTCCCCTTTTGACCACACCCTACCTGTAGACTACACACTATTTTAGAACAATTTTGTATGTACCCAAATCATAGCCATGTGCTTCCTACATGCGTTAAAAGTACACGTCACAAGGTTTGCTTTGACATGTAGTACATCCCATTTGGAGCAACCTATTAAAAGTTATAGCAGATTTACCTCAACAAGCCTTAGTGGACAACATGCTATCAATCGTCTTCAGCCGCCTATTTTCATTGTAATGTGGACCAAAGTAGTACTCTGCACCCCACTCCTTAACCCCTCTATCAAGCCCCTCCAGTTATCTTTTGTTTTTTAGGGTGAAAACTTTCAGGGTGGGGATGGATTGTAATGATCAAGATACACATGGTTAGACGCCCAATCACACTAACTTGGGCATTTAAGGTGTAAGAGACCCAGTTTAGGGCATCCAGTTATTATCAAGAACATACTCTTCACCTTCATCACCAGCTTCCGTATCTTTCTCCTTATTTCTCCCCTCTTTCATGTATTTCTCTATCCTCTTCTAGTCCTTCGTCTTCTTCTTCCTTCTCTCTTTCTCTTTCTTTAGCTCATTCTCCTCTCTCCTCTCAGTTTCATTTGTTACAGCGGCTCCAATAGTTGGAACAAGAAGAAATAATCTGGACAACTCAATCTCTCCCTCACTCTCTTATCTCTCAAGCTCTCATGCTTGGGCTCCCATAGCGAAAGCATCAAATACAATTAACTCTTTACAAATGTTAATATTTTTTCTCCTTTAATTTTATCCACTAGATCGTTCTTCAAGCATGTCAATATTATTCATAATCATGTTCATTACTCGTCTACTTCGCTCATTATTTATTCAAAGAATATGACTAACAATTATTATTTTTAATAATGGATCATAAAACTACAACCTACCTTATTTTCGTATTTTAGACTATGCATGCAAGTATGTCATTATGTTCCGTGGTTTTGATGCACATGAGGGGATTTATCATTCAAGTGTCCATATCTCGGCCAACGAAACCAAAATCACACTCTATGAGCTTAACATTGGAACCATTGAACATGCTCTTATTACTTCAAGAGGCTTGACACATACAAAACCTATGACTAGCCTACTCACATGATAGATCTATATGAGATGGGAAACCACATTTACATTACTTGCCTCCTTTGTTGTAGTCCACATATTGGCTCACCTTGTTCTCAATCCAAGTGCACACTCTTTCACCTTTGCTCTCAGTTTCTTATTTCCATGATGGACAGGAGATGCCCACAATGAGCTCAAGGAAAAGAAGAGAAGAGGGGTAAAAGATGATTTCTCATTCCACGTCTCTCACCCTCTTGCACTCTCAGACACTCTTGCTCATGACGGTACTCACCATGATGGGATGGAGAAGAGAAGATAGCATACAAAGAGCTTTGCACTCCATGTCCCTCACTCTCTCACAAGGTCTCAGCTCCCTCTTCTTCGCTCTCTCTCTCTCTAGGCAATGGGTTGCAAGAAATCAAGGAAGCAAAGCTTGCCCACACATGAATAGTCTTTTCCCTTGTTTCTCATCCTTTTTATTCATAAATGTTTTAGGGTTAGTATTTTCCCATCCCCCTTGGGCATCCTGCCTCTTTTATGCCCTTTTTGACTAGTCATGGCCCCTATTCATGCTTGTAGACCTTAATCTTTACTAGAAATTGACTAATACAAATTATAACTTCAAAAAGCCAATTGATTGTTACAATTTGCATTGGGTAGGAGCCCAACTCTCAACAAAATAGTGAAGTAAATTTTACAAAATCATTTCCTTTTTCAAAATTTTGTAGATTTGTTTCTCTTTGCAGTTAACACCAACTATCCCACATCTATTTCTAGCTAGGCAACCTATTCTGGAGCAATTCCCAACGACTAAAATTTTAGTCTTCTCCACTGATGTCAATTGCTCAAAGTACCTCAACTACTCTATAACATTAAAAACCCTAACATCAAACGACCTTTTTATAGCTATTTTTATTAGATTTTGACCTATATTTTGCTTCCGTCCCATTACTAATTACTATGACATACTATATTTTATAGCCTAGAAAACCACCCTCCTATCACCCATCCTTTTTTTGCTATTACAATCAACTAATGTCATATTCTCATTAGCAAGACCTGTATTTTTAACATCTTGGCTAACTCTCAGCTACCGCCACTTCTTGAACATCCTCAAATATTGCTTTCTGAATTTTGGGATTCATTCAGGGTAAGACATGCCCTCTAAGTTATTCTCAATATCTTTGACTTCTCTTTCAACTCACCTCTTCCTTGGTCTACTCAAAACATGAGGATATGAGGCCCATTGCATCATGCCAACATCGTTTGACTCATTCATTCATTCACTCTTCATTCTAAGTTATCTTCTCCTTGAGTTTTATTACTTTTGTTATATTCTTATCGTACACTTTTGAGTTCTCATTCTCTGCTCAAACATTTCTTTAGATGGTATCAAAGCTGAAGAGAAGTAAGAACCCAAAAAGGAAATGTGTCTCATCCAACGTCACCAAAGTAATCTCCTCAAAAGCTAACTTCTTCAATATAACAATTTCCATGGAAGCTAAGAGAAAGAGTCAACAACCTCCTAAAATACAAAATTTTCCACGACTTGATTACTTGAGTACACAATATATATACTCAATCACCCACGATGTGTATACTACAATCTTATTGTGTGTAGACAACAATTATGCAATCAAAAAAGGAGCATGCCTCAAAGCTCATATATTCCTACTTGAGTGTATATCCAACTAGTCCTCTACAAGCCAAAGGGAGGTATAGATTAGCTCAAGTACAATGTTGACAAGATCCAAGCTCTTACCCAAAGGAGGACACACTAACATGCGATACATACCATTCTTCAATTTGAACCCCTCCAAAATCTATTAAAGATAAACAAACTACATTTTCTAGTCCCTTTATTTACTTTAGCTAAGTGTAGGCTATGTGTACAAGTATTCACGATAACATTGACCCATACTAGTGAATATTAATAGAGGTTGCTCAAGAATAAAAAGATTAGGTAATACCTCACATTCATTTACCATTCAAGAGTTATTTCTTTTGTACAATACATGTCATCCATCCCACCTACATCTTACACTCAAATTCACATATATCTCACATTGAAATCCCACTTTTCCCACTCTTTCATTTCGTTGCACATACATCCATGCATCCACCTTTAGCACAATCCACCACATTGGAGGAAACACAATCCTTACATACTCACCCTTAGCTCATAAGCTTATCCTTCCATGACTAAGAGGTGGAGGTGCACTTATGGTGGGGTTATATCCCCCAAACCAAGAACCTTTAGGGATCTATTTTCAAGGGTTACCTACCCACATGTACCAACCCTCAGTGTTATCGAGATGGTTTCACAGTTTACTCAAATATCATTACCTGGTAGACCATCACTTTATTATCAACAAGCACCTCAATCTATAGTTGTCCAACACCATGGTTTACATTGTCTTCTATTGCACCACATGTTATATCAAACTCTATTCCTACCCCACCACCTTAGTTGTGCTATGTAACACCTCAAAATCCGCACCACATTGCTACCTCTGCCAAGAATACCTTTTACTGATAAGACTTGTTTTCACAGGTCTAACTACACTACTCTGTCCTTTGTTTGATGAGGCATGTGTTAGATTCTCAAAACTTGTGGGACCTTATTCACGAGTTGGTTGAGTTTCCCCTAAATAAGGATATCCACCCTTCAAAATCCTAAAATGCTTTTGCCATGATTGAGTTTATGCAAGGCCTTTTACTTGAATCTCACTCTCAAGTACAACACTCTAACCTTGCATCTAGTTGATGGGAGCACGTGACCAACTGCTTTGTGCCTTGGGATAGGACCCATCATATCAATCTCAACCATGAGGCCCAAGAGTTCAAGATATCTGACCAAAATGGCCTTAAGATCCAATTAGCTCACCACTTGCAATTACTCACCAAGTTTTCCACTAGCAAACTCCTTAAGTTCCCTAGTGACCAAGTCTCTTTGTTCCCTAATAAGTTGCCACTAAAAACTTTAACTTCATACAACAAGTGATCTCATAGCCTACTACACATAATGTTTATGAATTTCAATGCATGATGTTGCACTATATACAACTATTTGACCAAGTTCATAAAAGAAACCCTCTTCCATGTAGAGTCGCCAAGGAGGGGCCCAGCATAATCAAGCTCTATTCTTCATCAATTTCTGAGCTCTCCCATCTATGAATAGAAAAAAAAGGCCTTGGCAAGTGAAATTCAAGTGGTAATCCTTACATTAACTTGACACTCACTATGGTATTATGAGCCTTCAATTGACGGACCAATGAGCAAGTCAAGGGTCAAGCATAACATTTTTGGATGTAGCAAACTAGAGTGTGTTGTAAGGAGGGCAAGGACAATAGGGAGGGCGAATGGAGTACACTTGGAAATGTGGTTGAAGGTGCCCACCATGCATCATTGAAGTATACACAATGGATCTAGCTATGGTAATGGGCTAACTAGGCATAGCTATGCTTGCCATCTAAGTATCCCAAGGAGGTGGAATAGGCACACGTAAGCATTGTATGGATAAAATCCCTATGTTTGAGTGGCTATGAGTGGCCAAGTAGTGTGAATAGATGCACTATAAGCACAAGATGAATATCCCTACATCTAAGTGGTTGAGCGTAGAGGCCTAGGGGGCATAAGGAGGATATCCAACAATTTAAACATATGTGCTCACTTGCAAGTACATTGAACATGCATAGTGTATAGGTACCATTCCTAACAATGCAACATCAAGGTCCAAAGTGGCATTCATATTAGGGAAAAGGGTAAAGCCTAAGGGCCTACTACATAGCGAGGAGGTCGCTAAGGCAACCTAAAAAAAGGAAAATGAGTCTATACCCAAAACTTAAGATCCTAAACCTGATTTTCTAGAGAGCAAATAGGACCTAAAGTTGAGGATGCTAAAGTGGTATCTATTCCTACCAAGAACATGTTCAAATGAAACAAAAGTATTGATTATACTTGTATGCATTCTTCTGCATCTAGAATCTCCACTATTTATGTTCACATATTGGTACTCCACTATTTATGTTCACCTATTGGTACTCATATGGGACATTGGAGTAACTTGCATCCTATTCCTCCAATGAGAGCAAGAAAGAGGAGAGGGGTTATGGCTCATACAAATCGAATGGTTATAGAAACTTGCCATTGGGCATGGCTTTGATGAAGATGATGGATCACTAGCCGCCTAAAGTGTTTTGTCTTTTTCCGTAGCTAAGAGGTCCATTCTCACCGACTAAATGCTCCAGTCCTTGTTCGTCATCTGCCCAAAGTCTAGTCTCCTTGGAGGAGGAGAATAAGGTGATGTTTGTCCTCCATGTCGAGAACAATGTCATCTCAAGGCCTCCAAAGCAAGAGAAGCTTGAGTAGACACCATGGGCTCCCAAGATAAAGGTATTTGAGACATTGTGTTAGGAGTGTATCGCTCATGCAAACCAAGCTTTTCACGACAGCTGTGCACGCGGCAGCAGGGAGCACTCCAATCAGCTGGGCAGCAAGCTGAACCACCAAACGCAGCACAGCTGGAGAGGTAGGTGACTAGCTCGAGCAGGCCTTACAACAACAGGGGGATGAAAACATAAGCTTGTGGACCTGGTCTTCAGCAAATCACGGGCTGCAATGCAAGTTGGCAGCTCCTGATGCGAAGGCGGCAGCTGGCTTCAGTGGGCAGCAGCATTCATGGCAGTGAAACAGGCAGCAACAGGATGGGAGCGGCAGCCACAAGGGCAGGGGCAGCAGCCGACTCAAGAGAGCAGCCACCTTAAGAGGAGAGATGGAGGACAATCATGGAGAGCTGGCACTGAAAGTGAGAAGAAAAAGGGGCGAAGGGTGTTGGCCTACATGTCCTTTTATAAGAAATTTTTGGGCATTTGTCCTACTATCACAAATTAAACGTTTTCTTCATGAATATTCTTTCTGGGGCTGCTTTTGTCGAGTTGAATTAGGCCGAAATGCATACGGTGATCTCCTCTAAATTGAGGCTTTTAATTTTACTTGCTGAACACTCTGTGTACATCAGTGCAAAAATTATTCTATCTATTATGGCATCTGTCACCATACCTCTCCAAGACCTCCCACAGCTGAGGTTTCACAACACAACCACGCAATTTGCAATTTGCATCTTTCCGTAAAAAAACATGTTGACACACGACAGTTTGAGAAGCCCGAAGCTTAATGGTATGCATTGCTATGTTGCATGTCAATATGGACTTCGGCTTCTTCCACATTAAAACATTTTCATTTTGTAAGAGCCCATATGCAGACTGATCTTCAAGGTTACCAAAGCTCAAAATAGGTTCTTCCAAGGAATCACCCACCCAACTCTGATAATTGTGAACGGCTTCATCCATAATGATGACTTAGCACATTGGAATTCTACTATATTGTAGTAAGGTCACTTTAGTCGATGGAATTATGTGACTCTGTAGGTCACAGCAATGCCTCAAGTTGGAAGTCACCAATGCCTCCTCTCACCGCAGGCCTGCAGGTGACTTCTTTCAAGTAGAATCCAGCACATCAGTCAAGAAACCTTAAGATGACTAGCAAATATCCATTTCTGTAGAGTGTTGAATTTTGAAGCCTTAAGATGGCATTACAGCCTTAAAATCCTTCCAACAATGGCTTGCAAAAATGGGGCTGAAGGCCAAAAATTTCAAACACTTTTCCACACAACTAAGTATATTTATAAATAAACTAAAACATATGATTATCGGCATTATAGGCATTCAAAATGAAAATTAGGCAGGCCTCCATTTTCCAGGCATAAGCAGCACAATATGACAACCAGTGCTGCACTTTTAAGAACTGGACACTTTCCCATCAAGGGAAGTAAGGCGTAATGCAAAGAGCTATATGCTTCACAGTGGTTCTTGCAAGTAAAGGAAGAGTCACCAATGCACCACACAACAACAAAGCACACCAAGCACATTAGTTTCAAAAACTGAACCTGCCGAGAACTGCCAGCTACTATGAACTAACGCAAAAGCTTGCATCATATGAATGATGGAAGTAATTGTCTCTACTTTCTCACAGATTGAGAAGCTTCTGCACAAGTTTATGTACCAATAGCTAAACCTGCAAAATCAGATGTGCCGTCACACTCCCAAGTTAAGTGATATCTTAATCATACCAACATTCACAGTGCTGCCACAACTACATACTTTGCCCTGCATCTCTTGCCAAGATGCACTAAGAAAAAAATCCATAAAAATGGCACCTTCCAGCTGGCCTTCATTTTCTGCATCATCCAAGGGAGAGTATAACAGGCCCCTACATTATCCATTGGAGAGTATAACAAACTGACCTAAAGCTCACCAACTATTTGGTATGTACCCATCCCATCCATCCAATTTTGTGCTGCTCAACTACAGTCGCAACTTCCAATCTGCAGCAACACCAAAACACACACTAGCTTCTCAGAAGCTTGTGAAACTTCCATTGGGGTCTGGAATCATCAGTTTGACACGATGCAGATTCCAGTTTAACACAACACTGCACTCCTTTGTCCAAACTCCCAGCCAAATCGAGAGCACCCTTGATGATCTATTAAGTAACACTTTCCTGAAAACCACCACTTGTAATGGAGCAACTCTCATTCCTTGTATCAAACTAGACACCTGAATACTCTTTATAAAATTCACAGGACCTCCCATTATTGAACTTCTTTTCTATGATTTAAAATTGTCACACAACAAACCCTTGATCCTTTTATCAAACTAAACCTGTGCAAGTAATTACCAATATGTCTTGCCCTTGAACTTTCCAAATCATGCACGTGTGCTGTGTGACACACAACCAATGCACATGTTATCAAACCAATATTTCTTGAAAGCTGTTAGCCATGTCTCCCTCTTGCGACAATGATCTATAGCGACTGGATTTGACCATCAATTCCATTCCATAAAAGATTACACGACTTTCATTCAACAATATCTTTTCCCTCAGCCAAAGGAGATTAAAAAAGATGTTCATTTGAACTTCATATACACAGCCGTGGTAGAATTAGTCCCATAATCAATATCCTGCCATAGCCGGCCAAGGTTTACTAACAAGAGAAAAATATGTAAGATTAGTCCTTTGACTTATTAGGGTAAAACACAAATATATAGGCAGGAATCTTAATACAAGTTGCTCATTTAAATTCAACTTATAGTGAAAAGCAACCATACTAACTCATGATTTATGTCAAGCACCACAAGGTCTACTTACACTTTCAACAATAACAATCTCATATTAAGAGAAACTGACTAATTCGTTGCTTTCTCCTAACTAATCAGTTATGTAAAAATTTCAAACTTCTTTGCTATCACAAAATTCTGGACTAAAATTAGGATAAGCCTCCCAATAAAAAAAGATAAGCACCACACAAAGCCATAGACAGGTTGTCACATCTCAAAATAGTTGCAGTTCATCTAGAGTCATCACACAGTCTAATAACAGTTGCAAAAATGCAATAAACTGTATGCACTTCCAGAAGTCATCATGATCATCATTTGACAAGGCTGAGAATATGAAGCACTGAGCCAGAATGCATTTTTAATATATTTCAACAAGACTTCATACAGTACCCACTGCATTTTCCTCTTTACCTAGAGCAACCACTACTTTTTTTAACAAAGCCTCCACAGGAAGATGGGCATTTTCTACTGCTTTAGAAACTGCAATCCAGCGTTCACCATGTCTGGGTTCAGCTGCAATACACCTTTTCAAGACATCTTGCTGCTGAATTTCAGTTCCATGCTGCAGCTCAAATTTGTACCACAGGGCCCAGAAATCTCCAATGTCAGGAGCTAGCGTTACAGCACGCTCCAACCATGTCCTGGCTTTATCAACCTTCCGATCATGCCAAAATAGCTTAGCAACAGATGCAATAACATAAGGGTCATGATCGCACTTTTTCAAAGCATCCACACTTTTGGTCTTTCTTTGAGGCCTGGGGGCCATTTCGATTGCAGCAGCCCATAGTCGTCCACTTGTAGGGCATTCTTGTAAAGCCTTGGCCATAAGCGACTCGGCTTCCTTCTTGTATCCTCCCCTAACCTCAGCACGAATGGCTGCTAACCACAACTCTGGGTTCTGAGGATTCTTCAGCCTTGCTTTAGTCAAAACTGCCCTAGCCTTGCTCAGCCCACCAATCTTTTCCTCTAGTTGGGCTGAACAAAGCCACAGAGGAATACTGTGGGGACAATTTTTCAAACCCCTTTCGTATATGTCTCGTGCAGCCTCTGGATTGCCCAAGCGATCCTCTAGCTGGCCAAGCATCAACCATAGCTTAAAAAAGTCTGGAAACCGACTCAGCCCTTCCTCCAACAACTGCTTTTCTTGCTCAATGTTCCCTAGCTCACGCTCCACAATGGCAGATTTCATCCACACACGTTCTGTGCCTCCTCTTTCCCTTGCTTTGCTTAAGAGCAGCTTTGCCCTCTGAGGCTCATGATTCTCAAACTCCAGTTTGAATGCTGCCAGCCAAATCTCCTCAGAGTTGGGAATAGCAGCATATGCTTCCTGCAGAATAGCTCTAGCTGCAGGAACTTCCCCAGCCAACCATTTCTCCTTGGCTCCCATTAACCACAGTACTTCAGCTTGAGGACAGTAGGTGACAGCTCTTCGCAGTAACGAGTCCAAAGACTCCCTTGTTCCATGGCTCTTCTCCAGCTGTGCAGCCTTAAGCCACACACTCTTCTTACCCTTAAAGACTGAAAGAGCATGAGTGTAAATGGCCCTTGCAGTCTCAATGGACCCCCGCTTCTTGCATTCATCTGCATCAGCAACCCACGTCCGCTTACGATCTTCTTCCTCCACACCAATCCCAATGGTTGCCTGAATAATGGCCTGACATGTTGCCACAGAACCAGCTTTTTCAGCTGCCTCCGCCTCTTTCATCCAAGCTTCTCTGTCAATCACTACACCCTGACTCTGCAGAGACTTGATGGCCCTTGCTATAACCTTGGACACTGTCCCAATGTTTCCATTTGCTTCTTCCAACTTTGCCGCAGTTATCCATATAGATGGTTCAGTGGGCAGTGCTTCTCGGGCCTTGTTCAGTACTTTCTTAGCTTGCTCATATGTCTCAAGGCGGGCAAGAGCCAGCCACAATTCAACATGCAGAGGGCAGCATTCTGTAGCACGTTGGAGTAAAATTCTTGCATCTTCCTCATTTGCAAGTTCAACAACAGCTTTCCACAACCTAACAGAGTCTGGAATGTGTTCAAGGGCCTTCCTGAGTACCCTGCTTTTGTTCACATCATCATGTTCAAGCCTAGCAGCCTGCATCCAAAGTTTGACGGAATTCGGAATGGCTTTAACCCCTTTCGCCAGAATAGCTTTAGCATTGTCAGGTGATGCCAAACGGCAAGCTTCCAACCAAACATCTTCATTCTTTGGGCATTCCTCGCATCCCCTCTGAATGAAGTTCCTGGCAGCTTGAATCTTGCTAGCAACCTCCTCCAATCTAGCAGCTGCAATCCAGCCAGGTGCATGCTTTGGATTAGTCTGGATCACTGATTTTAGAAGCAACCTTGCTTTCTTTATGTCTGAGATCTCAGCATCACTGGTAATTTTCATGCTCTTAAGATCAGTGAGATAACCTTTTGGATCCACAACTGTCAGACCACTGACAGAATCTGACAATTTATCAAGCTTCAGCGAAAGCACAGTTCCCCTTCCTTCACCAACTGCAGTCAGATCAGTCACAGGTGTTTGTGACCATGGCGTCTCTGCACCACCTGCAGCCCTGCTCCTTGGATCCAGAGCTGTCACATGCTCCTGTTCCTGTTTGGCCTTCTCCAGTAGAGTGTCAGGCGGTGGAACAAAACTTTCAAATCTTTTCTTTTTATTTCGAAGTGAATGGTCACCAACTTCTGGTATGCTGTCCCACTCCTCTGGGGTCAAAGTTGTAAGCTTTCTCTTCAGATTTGCAAACTGCTCTGTGATCTTAGGGTTTGACGCTCTGTACTTCTCTATCTCCTTCTTCAGTCGTTCTTCTCGCCTGTCCTTCCGCCTTGAATCCATCCGCTTGTCAATGCTCTCCCATACAGCATCTGCCTCCTTATCATCTTCATCGTATTCCCCAGTGGCAAACAGACCAACATCGTTCCCTTCAAATTCATCAAATTTCTGATTTTCATCGTATCCCTTGTCATCTGCATCTTCCTCCTCTTCTTCCTCAGCTCCAGCCTCTTTGCCCCGACCTCGTCCAGCAGGTCCGGCAGCGGCACCACCAATGGTTGTGACTGATCGATCCGGCAGGTCAGGGGCAGCACGGGCAGGACCGATATCGGATCGGGTCGTAAATCCAGTGGCTCCTCTACCGAGACCTGCAACATAATTGGGAGGGGGTTTCGTGTTTAGGAAATCTAACCTAGGTCGAGGCAGAACAGGGGCCTGCATGCCACCAACGACAGGGATAAGGAGCGAGACGGTGCGGCCGACCGAGACGCCATAATCGGCAAGGGAGGAAGAGTCGGTGGCGAGGATTTTGGTGCCAAGGAAGAGCTTCTGTGCGCTGACAGGAACTCCTTCTCGATCTTGGATGGCCAGCTTCAGGGCATGGAGTGTGGTAGAGGAGCCTTCGGCGAAGAAGAAGGACAGCGTTTGGCCTGTAAAAGAGGTCACGAACAGCTGCATCTCTGTCCCTCGCTTCTGTCTGTCGGAACTGCGAAATGGATCTCAATTCCCGTATTCTGAGGTTCATCACATTTTATACTTGGTTCTGACGTTTAGAATTGAGCATCTAAAGACTTTTATTAAAATTGCCTTCCTTAATAAACATTGACAAAAGTAATCGTTGCGATTTTCATAAGTGGGTTGTGCAATTTTGTTTGGTTAGCCTTTTTTTAAATAATGAGGTTTTGTATTGATAACCAAAACCTAAACGTGCAATTTTTCTTGGTTAGCCTTTTTTTTTGATAATGCAGTTTTGTATCGATGACCAAAAGCTTAAAGGTAAAATACCATCAACCTAAACTTCTCGAGGAAAAGCTTGAAAAGCCAGTGTTTTGGCTTCTCTATCTGAGAATAGACAACTCCACCACCAAGTGAGTTCTACATTCATTAGGGGGACAACCCTTGTTGCCAAAAAGAGACTTGTTCATGCAACTCCAAAGGATTTTGAGAGTGGTAGCTAAGATAAGACTAATTAGGCGCCAATTCACTTTGTCTAGGTTACCATGGTCTACAAAAAAGGTTGTTGGCATTCCAAAACTGTCTTTTAGATTGGCCTTGGTAATTCAATTCCTCACTTTCCTCCAGACCAGTGCAACATGAAATCAATCCCAAAAAATATGTTTATTTCTTCAACCCTCTTGCAAAAGGCACATGGGGAGGACTAAAAGCCTTTTGGCTAAAGCAAATCTAAGCAAAAGCTTCTTGATCAATAATCTCAATATGAGCAGCTTCAACCCATATGAAGGTGTGGCATCAACATGTGTTTGAGTCTCCTTCACCAATGACATCGCCCTAGACATTGGGCATTTCATTCTTCCACTTAAATGAGGTTGCCAAATTAGGATGAGCTAGCCTTGTCTTTCAACAACATACTTTATAAGACACTACATCATAGATTTTGTGCCCATGTAGAAAACCATATATGACCTAGATGCAAGATGGTAGGAAGCAGGAATTTGACTCAAAGCCATGGCCTTTGCCATGAGTCTATAGCAAACATTGAGTGTGGTTAGTGGTCCTACTAGCCAAGTTTTTCAATGTTAAGAAATTTGGGTATAAGTATAATGCAACATCCATTTGCAAAGGTGAGAAGCATACCTATTTTTATGCTCTCATTCACAACATCACACAAACACTTACCACAAGATCTTATAATACTTCATAAAGCTCCATAGGGATCCCATTAAGTCTAAAAGACTTTGATCTTTTCATTTTTTTAACTAGATAGCATAGTTCTTCCATAGTGAATGGCCTAGCAAGGAGAAGTGCAACCTCCTCCAAAATCACACACTCAATTGATTTAAGGGATTCCTCAAGCACATTTTGGTAGTCTAGATCATTGCTAGGCAACAATAGCATAGAGGTGCCCAACCAAAACCCTACTAATAGAATGGTCATCAAAATAGGGAACTCATTTTTTATCTTTGATCATAGTGATCATTACCCTTCTTTGCTTGTTCTGAAGTGCCTAAAAAAAGGAGGGAATCGGGGCATCCCTTTCAGCCAACCACTTTCCTTTCAATTGCACCTTAATACTCTCAATCATATCCCTCTCTTGAGTTGCAAAGTGATCCTCAACATGTTGTAAGAGCCACACAAGAATATTATCATTAGGAGAGAAAGAGATCAACCATGATGTGTACCACCACTACATTCCCATCATTATCCTTCCATTTTAGGATTGGTCTTAGTATCTCTTTAATAAGGAGCATGGAACCACCTCTTCCCTTACTTTAGGTGGTGGGTAACAAGTAATCTTAGTTAGGAAAATCATCTCTCTACACATCAAATTTGACCTCCTATAAGGCAAGTACATCTAGTTTTCTTCAATGAAGTAGGTGGTTGCACACATCTTTTATTTTGTCAAAGTTGAGTCCCCCTAACATTCCATGATATCAGTGTACATGTCCTAGAAATCTTATCCATAGATGCTATTAGATTTTGGATCTAAAAATTCTTCAACATCATCTCAAAGCATAGATATTGTAATGAACCATGGATATTCTAGTAGCAAATTTTTTTAAGATAATTATTAACTTTGCCCTTACTAGATTTTCAACTTTAGCATCTTCATTCTACTTCTCTTGCACACCTCCTTTCCTTTCTTGTTATTACAAGACTTGAAACCTTTATTCCAAAACTTTCGATTCTTATTTCCATCTAAAAGCTCTAATGGTTTCTTTTTTGGGTTGATGATCTTTTGGATCTCATCACCTTTAGGTTCTGGCAACTCCTTTTTAAGCTATTTCTCCTCTTTACCTTGGCTTTGATTCTTTGCACCCATAACTTTCTTTGGTAGCCTCTATTTTGCTTGGATAGTCATGGGCAAAGTGCCCTAATTGATGACATCTCTAACAAGACTTAGGGAAAGGGTAGAATTTAACCCCCACCACCATCTCATCAATCTCTTGTGGATCAAACACTTCAAGTAGCCTAGGAGTTTCTATTGACCTATCCCAAAGTATGTGTGATATCTTTTCTATTGGTAGGATAACACTTGGACATGTGGGAACATAAAGAACCTTACCCAATAGTTCAGCAAGTATATGGATCTCTTCATCCATCCAATCAAGCAATCTTGGGTACAATATTTTCACTAGGCACTCATGCATGAGTATATGATTAGGGGAGAAATGTGTGTCCAATGTAAAGCATAGATGCAATTCCCACTAAAGCCCATAATTGAAGAAAGTAACAACTCTTGTTCCTATTGAGACCCAACATGAGCCAAATTAAAGCCCTTTCCAACAAATCTATACTCAACAAGCATTAATCTTGCTTTGGAGGAACCACATTGCAAACACATCCTCTAATGGTACCCTTCCCATAAAGAAGAAGAAGAGGCAAAACATTGAGCAATCTTTATACCTCTTCTTCTTCATACATTGAAGCAAGAATGCAACTAGCACCCTAGGGATCTTAGCATTACTTTAGGCCACCTAGGTCTTCCTCTTCTCATTAAACCACTAAAAGATTATGCCAAAGCACCTTCTCAATCTTAAACATGTTGAGAAGATCACATTGTGCATCTCCATTAGTTGATGACATCCAAAAGGCTCCCCAAGTAATTCGCGTGAGGTTGGGCTCTACTAGGTGGAGGATCATGCAAGTCCCTCTCCCCACTAGTTATGGTGCCTCACACAACCACAACTAGTGCTTTCAAGTCTCCATGCATTATTGTGAGCAACATCGATAGACCCTATCTTGTTGCATTTTACCTACTACTAGACCCCAAGGATGTACTTATCCATCAATTGTACCATAAGTTCCTTCAAAGAGTACATCTTAAGGTCTTTTTGATGCTCTACTTTGCCCAATGTTGGCTATAAGTGCAAGCCGAATGCATATCATCTTGTATCAATATATGTGTACCAATTTGTGTCATGTAAATGAAGAAGCTTTTTGAAGTTTGTGAAGTTGAAGACGCTAGGCAACCATAGTCTAGTCCAACCCATAGTCATCACTCATGAATGTGTAGGGCAAGGTGCAAGTCTAGATTCATGACTTTCACTATAGTCTAATGACTTGATTCTCTTTGAAGGTGAGAAAATCTAGACCATGTTGTGTCCTATCCAATGACTTTCACTATAGTCCAATGGCATCGATTCTCCTCCAAGGTGAGAAGATCTAGATCATGTTGTGTTCTATCCAAGGTTAGCATATTCCACCCTCCTACACAACTCCACTTTTGACACCTACATGAGAACACATAGTCATGAGAATTGGGCTACCCAATGGTTGCTCAACTTTCACAAGCACTTTATTGGGGGCAAGCCACTCCTAAGGGATCCTCACATCAATATCAAGCCACCAAATCCCTACTCCCCTCTTGCTCTTCATCACCTGCTATTAAACAATCCTAATATATATGGCATGGTAAATGTCATTTTAGACTCTAATGGACTAGGAAGGGTAAGACTCCAAGGCTACCCACTAAATGTGCTTGTGCTCATCCAACCAAAATCCCTCCCTATCCCTAACATGCCCAATTCAAATGATCGATTGTCTATCAATATACTCCTAGCAACTCTAAGGCCTATGCTCTAGTGCATTATGTAAGATTTCTAGAGATGTAATTGAGTGTGCAAGAATGACAATTAGGGAAGGGTGGTCAATGCTATGATGAAGAAACACCTCATAGACAGCATTTAGTTTGCCCGCCACCCAAGTTGCGATCCAGATTCTCAAAAGCCCTCCTAAAGAAGCATCTAAGTCTGCCCACCTAGTATTAGACTTTGAATTACCAACTTGCCCTGACTTGAATATTTGGGGTCAATGATGCATAGGTTTCCATTTGACATGGGGGAATAATAATAATATGTGATGCTACTTTAGCTTGAAAATCTCTAAATTTGTATGAGGTAGACCACAAGAAGCTCCAAACCAAATGATGCAACTAAGTTGTGCACTATTACAAGAAACACCACCATGAAGTAATGTACAAAAGGTGGTTTCTAGTAAGACTTGACAACCTAGGACTTTGTCCAATATGCCAACTTTTGCTAGATGGAGTCAATCATTGCTAGGTACCTATGATTACAAGCCCCACCAAGAACATATAGGGTATTTGACTAATGAGTTATTTGCTCACCCATGTGGAAACCAAATGACTCCCTAATCTATGTTGGAATCAAGGTTTATGAGAAAATCGATGTATGCCAATTCACTTTCAAGCCAATTGTTATACAAGTCATTTTCAGATCTAGCATTGTCCTCTCTAGCATCATGACATCATCCTCAACACACAAGGATGCCTTATGTAGCTCTAATTTATTCCCCTCTTCATGGAGGAGATAGCGTAGACCAATAGATAGGCTATAACATCTACATAGAGTTGAAAATCACCTAAAAAGCCATCAACATGGGTGTCTCATCCTCTTCTTGAAGGTGACAAAGAAGGCACTAGATAGTCAATCCTCTCATAGGCGCTTCTCCTCGTTTTGTGCATGGAATGCTTTGAGTACCTCATACTCTATATGAGTGCAAGAAGGGACAATTCCATCTCTGAGAAAATACTAACTATGTATGCAAATTAACGATTTCATTATCCTTTTGCGGATCAACTTTCTCAAGAGTATTAATGACTTCAAAATAATGAGAAACTTGGAAATCCATTACATTCCTCAGTTGAGAAAGCTACTATTGTAGTAATGCTTTCTCATTTTGAAGCTGATTGATTAATAGACAAAGCTTCAATTGTTGCAACATTGGCCACATTTCTCTCCTTTTCAAGCTCAATAGAAAATCAATGAATCATCTCTGTTGGAGATTGAATCATAGAGTGTACCTCGTGCGAAACTTCAATGAAACCATACAAACTGATTGCATTCTGAAATTTTTCATATTTGACCAACTCCTGCAAAGGAAATGTAGTGCCAATCTTACAATTCTGCTTTTCTTGCAAATGAATTACATTGCTAATCTTGCAATTTTGCAATTTCTGTAATAAGCGGAATACCAACTTGTTCTTTAGATTGAGCAATGCAATGACTTGAAATATTATCTTGCATGTTGGAAACATGGGTAATAAATACATCCAAAGATGGTGCATTTTGCACTATGAGTAGTGACACTTCTTCAAGTTCTTGCAAAGTTCCTTCATTGATATCCAACTTAGTAGATGCATTATCTTCCTTAGCATCAATAAGAGAACTAAAAAAATCATGCACAATGACATCTTCATTGCAAAAACCATAATCCTCAAACTTATCATCCCTTACAACATCATCTTCTTGAATGCATAACTGATCTTCCTGATCACCAATCAGATCATCTTCATTGTTCTAATTGCTGGCTTGTTTTTTTCTTGATTAAGGTTGATTGGAGATTGATTATGGTAGTTTGAAAAATACCAAAATATAAAAAATACCTTGAGATTATTGATGTAAAGTGTGAGATGATCCACTCTCCCATTGGCAAGTTGCTCTATTGGGTTTGGGGGGCACTCGAGGATTCTTGGCTTCTTTGGCTCATATCCTCTCTCACTCCCTTTATCTCAATCTTTGGCAAGACCGCTAATAAAGAGCACCAATCATCATCGTCATCACTTGAACTTGAGTCAAAATCTAAATTGAAATCCAAACAATGTTCATATCTTTCCTTGAGCTTTTCAATTGTTGTAAGCAATCTCCTAATATGCTTAACACTTAAACAAGACCTAACTTTATTGCCTTCACAATCATTATGCCATTCATAAGCATCATGAAGAATATCCTCAAAAGAATCTAACTTCTCACATGCTTTATCCATCTTCGAACTTGAATCCTTCTTTGCTTTGTTGATGAAAACCTCTTACAAATACTATCAAACTCATTGCATAAATCAAACATATAGAAATACTTACAAGATTTTCCTTTATCACAAGACCCGTGAACATAAAAACAATTCTTTGAAGTATGTCCAAACTCAAAACAAACTTTGCACCACTTTTTCTTCTCCTTTGATTTACCCATTGCAATTAATCACATTGAAATTTTAAACTTCAAAACTAAAAATGAAACCTGAATGCTCTCTTGTTAATCCTCCGTGGGCTTTCTGTAGCATGAAAAAGATAGTGCTTCATCTTTCTCACTAGATTTAGTTGCAGTTTGTTATAGAGGTGGTATTCCTGTGATAGTGCTTGTATTTTGAAAGTTCTCTGTGAATGACCTAACTCTATTTTCATCTGGGATTAAAAATCTCCATGCTTCTCCTCCTATGATTTTCTGAAACTCCTGATGTTGTTGCTTTGCTAATGGTTTTTGCAATTCCTGAGACTTGCAAAACTAGACAAAATAATAGAGTAATTGTACACCATACAAGTAGAAAGGAAAAATGAACCCTATGAATTGTATCATCCTGTTTTAGGTAATACATCATTGCTTTAGGCAATTGTCACTACTTTAGGTTATGACAAAAAAATTGCAGATTTTTGGCATAAAACAGAAATGTTTCAAGCTGTAAAATTAGAGATACAAGAGGGCAACAATGATAAATTTGCATCATCTTGCAGTATGAAATGTATCACTGCTTTATATAGAAAACTCAAAATTCTACCATCAAACAAAGTCATTTTTGTTAGTGTTTTAAACCAGAGATACAGAGAAGTAATGACAATGTATATACATAGAAAACCCTTTGAACTCCATACAACAAATTCATTTTTCGTCCATAAAACAAAGTTGGTTTTCACAAGGCTTCATACCAAAGATTCAAGATGACAGTGGCAGTATCACAAAAAGGATAATACAATCTGCACATAGAAAACCTTTCAAATTGCATACAAGAAATTAGGTTTTCTTTCCCAAAATAAGGTTGTTTTTTATAGAGCTTCAAATTTTAGGCATCAAACAATTGGAGGCATTTTTCTATTAAATATCCACACTAGAGGTTCAAGAAAGCATGGTAGGATCACCAAACTGTTTCAACCCTAAATCTATCTTGGATGCATAATAGGACTGAACTGCCTCATACAGGAATAGAGAAACGACACCACATGCAATGTAGAAAATACCGAATACCTCATCAAGCAAACAGTAAGAAACTCAAAAATAATGACATAGAGACATAGAACTACACTCTACAACACTCATAATGGCAAATTAGAGATAAAAATTAGAGTATATACTGGAAACATCACATAAAGTGATAATGTTCCCGTGCATCTAGCAAAGGCTTGTTGTAATCGTTTTTGAGCTATCAAATTCCTAGGACCCCATGCTTCATTGAAGGGAAGGATATTGACATTATAGGGTGCAAGATATATGCCTATGGAGAACTCTATAATCTACTAAACGTGTATTTATTTGCCATAGTTAATTATTATAAGGAAGAGGGTGAATTGTGTGCCATGTAGGGACACACTAGGTCTAGAGGAGGGCCATATCTCAAGAGCACAATAGGGATGGGAAATTTGCCCCTAAACCATGGAGTGTGGCTTCATCATCCAAGCTATCAACTATGTCTCAATTGTTTGCCATGTAGAAGTGGGTGGGAAATTTGCCCCTAAACCATGGAGTGTCTATCAACTATGTCTCAATTGTTTTCCATGTAGAAGTGGGTGGCCTAGGTTGCTAGGAGGGTCTCAGCACTTAACCCTTGCTACAATGATACTTGCAGAGTGCACCTATAAGAAACTTTAGACATCACTTGCATTCAAGGGGTATTTAAAACACCCCTCTATTGAGCTTCTACTACATGTTATGAGATAATAAAGTTACCCCTCTTGGTCAAGAAACTTACAAGTTTTATTTTCAAAGTGCAATAAAATACCTTCTCCATAAATATCCCTCTTGGACTCACATGTTACATGCATCTTTTTGGAGGTGTGCCCTTTGAGCATTGATATTGAACTTTGGTGAATCCAATATAATTCATCATGAGGAGGGTTTCACCTATCGAGTTCCTATGGGCAGGCTTGCATTAAAACTATGTGCACTCAATAGTTTGATGTCTAAATGCATAATGGACACAAAGTCAATTTGCTAGCAAGTATGATTTGTTAGTAAATTGTATTATTCCATGCCACTATCTTGATGGTGTTGGGGATCCTCTACATGTTTGAGATTTCCACTCAAATCTTCAACACCCTACACTAGTTAGTGCATTTGTAAATAAGGTTAGTAAAATAGTCCAAAACAAGTGACCAAAGTCCTCCACTATGTGGTGAAACTCCAATGCGTCTAGGAAAGAGGGTGCTTGTGTATCAAGGGAAAGAGTGGAAGAGCCAAAAACCTACATTGGTGAAACCATTTGATCATGGCCCCATGCAGGACACCATTGAGAGCTACCAAAAGTATTTTTTGCATGGTCCTTACCAAGGTAAGACAAACCACAAAACCCTATCCCATCAAAATAGCCTAAATAATGAGTGAGAAGCCAATACACAAAGTGGAATGAAGCTAATCCCAACGTTGGAGTATGGGAGGGTGAGTGTTAGATGAGTGTGATATACTATTTCTCACATCAAATCAAAAGACTAGAAATTTATGAAATACTCCATACTTGCAAAGAAATATGAGAAATACACCAAGTTTGCAAGGAAGACATAGCCAAGGTAGCTAGGCATGAAATAGTATTGCCATGGAAGGCTGAGAATCGTAGATGTAAGCTGCAACATGAATACTCACCTCATGTCAAGGTGGGACATGGTATGCACCCCATATCTTGGTGGCTAAGAGCATGCACCCTCTTAGTTGGTGGGAGGAAGGATCCTCAAAGCATGTATTGCTTGAAAGTGGTAAAAGATCCCTCACATGTTACATCTCCACCCTTGTATACTTAACCCTAGCCTACTCTAGACTAAGGTGGCATACTTTATTACAAGCTATCCTGGCCTAAAAGAGCTTTGTCCTCAAAGCTAAATTGGGAACAAATTACTAAGGTGACTTGAATCATTTGGAATCACACTGTAATAAAGCTCCATGTTGATGAAGATCAAAGAGGTTGATGAAGAAGGACCATATAAATGGAACAGACTGCTATAAATTGTCCAGAACAGGTTGTAGTACAAAATTGGCCATATCGGGAACTAAAAGTGACCGATTTCCATGCATAAGATATAGAAATGTAGAGGATAACATGTAGTATCCAGCCATGCCTTCAAAATTGAATTTTGATGCGATGAGACAATTTACTTTCTTACAGCAAGATGTTTACTGCCCTGTTTATGAACTATTCCTTGCTTAAGCCATGGACATTGTTCCAAATATGATGCTTGTTGCCATGAAGACTCTTCAATAGGAAAACCCTTCCATTTGACAAGGTATTCCACAAGAATATGGTTCCTTAGAACCTTCTCCCATGTGCCAATAATCTTCTTAGGCTCATAGATGATCAAACCATCATCATCCAAGGGAGGTAGTTCTTCAAGAACTTGAATTTGAGGACCCACATACTTTTTAAGTAGAGACACATGAAAGACATTATGGATTCTTGTGTTTGAAGGTAAGTCTAATTGATAAGCAAGATCCTCAACTCGCTAGACAATACGGTAATGACTATAAAACCTATGAGCAAGTTTGTTGTGTCCTCCTTTAAGAGAAGCATAACGTGACTTGGGAACCTTCAAAAATACCCATTCATCTTCCTCAAACTCCACATGTCTTCTTATCTCATCTGCATAGACCTTCATTGTCTCTTGAGCTTTATGAACATTATCTTTGCATTGCTTCATAAGAGCCTCCATCTTTTCCGACTCCTCATGGGCTTGTGGATTTACATATTCATGAAACAATGCAGAGGGTACTTGTACTTTGTAGCCAAATAAAGCTTCAAAAGGAGACATTCCAATGCTCATATGGTAAATATTGTTGTAACAAAACTTCGCAAGATGGAGCCATTGGTCCCATGCATTTTGTGTCTCATGGCAAAAGTGCCTCAAATAAACTTCTAGCCATTTGTTAACTCTTTTGGTTTTCCCATCCATTTGTGGGTGATATGCGGTACTAAGAGTCAAAAGAGTCCCCATTGAAGAGAACAAACTCCTCCAAAAGTTGCCCACAAACTTAGTGTTGTGATCGGACACAATTTTCATTGGCATAACATGAAGCTTGAAAATACATTCTATGAATTGTTGAGCTACTTGCTTTGCTGTAAATTGGGCCTTAGTTGGGATGAAATGGGTTGATTTAGTCAACCGATCAACTACCACATAAATGCTATTCCACCCACTCTTAGTTGTAAGCAATCCCACAATAAAATCCATAGAGATGACAGTCCACTTGCCTTGAGGGATAGGGAGTGGCTGAAATAAGCTGGCGGGTAGAAGAGACCAGAGGTTTCTACATTGAAAACATCTCAAATGCTTTGTACACATACAAATCTTTTTAGGATGTTTCCATAGACATGAAACCTGTTTAAACGCATGGCTCTAACAAAGAGTTAGCAATTGTGGCTTTTACCCCTCCTATGATAGCTTGACCATCTTCTAAAGCTACAATCCTAGGATTTATCATTTTTATTCTCTATGTTTCCATTTCTATGTTTTCTAATATTAGGACTCTTGGTTTTGTTTATTTTAAAGGGTCATTTCCTTTTTTTAAATGAGGAGTATTCTTCTCAAATTATTAATAAAGCATCAAATTTCTTATTTTGGTAATCATTGCTACTTGTATATTAAGGTACTTTTTGTTTGCAACACCTTTGTTAATGCATGCTACTACTTTACTTGGCAGGACATACAATCATGATTATAGGTTATTAACCACACAAGTAAGACTTTACTTCTTTAATGCTTATTACACTTTCACATTTGTGTTATGATGAAAGAAAGGTTTTTTAGTTCTTGTGTGTGCTTTTAAATATGATTTCTATACTCTCCTTATTTTCCACATGCAATCATATAACCCCATTTTACTGTGTTTTGTTTTGATGCTTGGTTAGATGTGTGCTACTAGGGGTTAACCCCTAAGTATTAAGCCTAACCCTTCACATGTGTGCGTGTTTTTTTTTGTAAAGGGTAGTATATGTTTTAACTCTATTACTCAACATTCTTTTTTCAAATAAAGGAGTACTCCTATTATTAGATTCCTTCAGGAGAAATTGTCCCAAGGCAAAGTACAAAATTAGCATTTTAGAGAATTCTAAGATATTAAAAACATTAAAGAAAAAAAAACCTACTAGAAGGCCTACATGAATGACCAATTTTAAAGAAAAAAAAACCTACTAGAAGGCCTACATGAATGACCAATTCAAAGGCCTATAATACTAGACCATGTGTGACTTAAAATGAAAGAAAGTGCCAAATCCTAGATCACGAGAAAAGCATCTCTCCTTCTTGTGATTGTCATAACCTCTCCTATCTCCATAGGACATAGACACATGTGCGCACGCACACGCACACACACACACACACACACACACACACACACACACACACACACACACACACACACACACACACACACACACACACACACACACACACACACACACACACACACACACACACACACACACACACACACACACACACACACACACACACACACACACACACACACACACACACACACACACACACACACACACACGAGAAAATCTATATCAAATTTGTGGAGAGAGTCTCTACACTGGAATATATTAGGAAAATTTATAGCTTAACCAAGCAATGATACTAGCTATGAACATTGATATTTGAAAATGCTCCCTACACCATTTTGTCTATGAAAAGTTTGAAGTGGGTATCTTGCTCAAGAGTTGATGAGAAATGAGATAGAAGTGACCCCCTGAAACATCCTTACACCAACAAGTTGGGCCTTCATTCATGGCCCAAGCTACAATCCCCTATGTTAGTAGAGCATCACTATCATAGTGAAAAACATCATGAGGTTTCTCCTCCAAAACTCTTGAGCCCTTGGGTACTCTGATAAGAAAAGCCTATGGGTCTCCTTTATCCCTTCCCATCTAGGACAAGCCCTAGGTACATGCCATAAGCAAGCCATGTACTAACCTCTAGGATTATGCATGGTAATAGCCATACAAAGAATGAATCTTCTTGAGTATAAACCTATCATCCAATCTCCTAAAAAAGTCATTTAGGGAAATTGTTGGAATTGCTTGTCCAATCCAATATTGATTACTAGCTAGCAGTACTCTAATCATCCTCATCTAGATCTTCCTCCCCAATTTAGTGGTGTATCCAAAAAAAGGTTCGTAGGTCTCTCTCAAAACCCATTCCCTTAGGGGACATGTCCCATAGTAATATTTGGAGAGGCCTTATCCAATAAGTCTATCCAGAAAAGGGAATATCCCTGGGTCTCTCGATAAAGGTTTCTCTCAAGACCAAGTACCCTTGGTTACATTATAAACTTTGGAGAGACATATGTTGATAAGCCTATTACCTTTAACCCTCTACCATGCACGTCACTAGATCTAGCTCTAAGTAACAACTCGTGTTGTTACAATGAGCCACCACTCTAATCCTTTGGAAAGAGTATCCATGAACTCTAAACATCCAAATCCTCTCCCATGAGTTCCCCCCATCATCCTACATTGAAAATGTGTAGACTCTCTCTCAAGTGGTCCCACCATTTCAAGAAAAATGTCCCCTCTCATAAAGGGACAAATACAAGCTTGAGAGTTGTATGTAGTGCTTCAGTTAGAGGGGATTCCCTCCATAATAATCTTGGCTCCCTAATACCTTGAAGCCTCTATGTTTGTATATTAGCTAGTACATCTACACTCCCCCATTATAGAAGCTTCTAGAGTGGAGAAGCTCACATAAGAGAGATGCATCCTTTTTCCCATGGTGTGGTCTATCTAAGTCTTCATTAGATGGTTGAAAAGAAGAGGTAGCATCATCTTCTCTTCAATGTTAGTAGCTAGAGTAATCTATGAAGGCATGAAAATAATAATCTCTAGGCTCAAATAATGACATCTACAAATTTGATCTCAAGACCTCTTCCAAAATTTGTTGATGTGATTTTTTGAATGGTCCTCCAAAATCAAGAGTAATGGTTCAAATTTCTAGACGATTAACTCCTCCAAGTCTCCTTACCTAAAAGTACATTTCTCACAATGAGTGTGACCCACAACTATTGGGTATTGGAACATTGAGAATCAACCAACCAACTATGGAGGATAGAGCTCCATGAACACACACACACACACACACACACACACACACACACACACACACACACACACACACACACACACACACACACACACACACACACACACACACACACACACACACACACACACACACACACACACACACACACACACACACACACACACACACACACACACACACACACACACACACACACACACACACACACACACACACACACACACACACACACACACACACACACACACACACACACACACACACACACACACACACACACACACACACACACACACACACACACACACACACACACACACACACACACACACACACACACACACACACAACACACACACACACACACACACACACACACACACACACACACACACAGAGCATAAGATAGAGACAAAAATATAATCACTCTACCATCGATATTGAGAGTAGAAGTTAGGGCCTTATATAGGTCAAATTACAAAGGAGATTCATCACATTTCTATCTATTTTCTTATTTATGTTCAATTAGTTAGTAGATCTTTAGGGTCATAAGATTTTTCCCTTAAGTGTTGACTTGAGTATGAAGGACTAACTATGTAGCAATATCTATTATCACAGATGATTGCAAATAAGCAAAACATGAGGGTGAGATGCCAAATCAAATTCCTAGCATTGGCAAAAGTAGGGTTACTAACCTTAGAAATAATGCTACAAAGGTTTATCTTAATGATAATCTTGGAAATAGGTTTTAGACTTAAAACCCTTAGGCTTTTAAAAAATCATTGTAGCTTGATTTGATGTAGCCTCCTTGAGGAGACCACTAATCTCACTCAAACATCATGGCATCTCTCTTGATATGTGATGCACACATAGATAATCTCTCATGTACCTTCACACACCTTTATTCTCAAACAAAGGTCACGAGACCTTATATAAATCTCTAAACTTAATACCTTCACATTCTCTTATTTTCAAGCAAAAATCCTTCCAGTTACTTCCAATGCCACCCTATCTCAGGCTTTCTTCTCATCTCCACCAATCACAATCACTTAGACTCCATTATTTTTTGGATTACTTAATATAAAGAAATTATTTTCAAGAGATCAACATAGCTACTATTCTTTGAATTACATTATGGCTTCTTCTACTTCACTTTCTTCATCTATTGGCCTCCTTTTATAATCATGTTTCTATATAGTGCGAAGGATATAATAATTGAGGTGGTACATTGACACCTACAACCTACTAATACCTCTTGGTGAGATCACTAATTTGTAATTGGTTTGAAAATAATAATAACACAAGTATGTCTCTATCATGTTTTTGATACTTTTGTGTTATCACAAATCAACATTCATCCCATATTAAGCACATTCATGAATTTGATGATGGTCCAATCTAATTTGCATAATCTTCCTATGATTAAGTAATGAATGTATAATCATGGACTTGATTTTCCTTGCTAAGTAGTTACAATTTCTACATCTTAGCAATCTCACATTTTCTTTATATTAAGAAATTTATGCTCAATTTGATCCTCTTGATAACACACCCAACTTACATAGACAATCCCATTAGATATTTCCAAACTTGTTTCATAAAGCATTGTAAACTTTCTTATTTATACTTTCCAATACAGACCTTACTTGTAAACAAGGGATGAACCCTTCAATCCTCCATGAAAATATTGATCATACACTTTGATGTGTTCATATGGTGGGCTTTTGCTTTGCTCCTATGGCATGTTGTGCTTTGCATTGAAGATGACATGTGTTAGATCCTCACCTCTATCCCTCCTCATGATGGGTTGGGGATGTCTCTTTCTTGAGAAGATTGCAACAATCAAGGTCCTTGCCTAAATATTGAGAAATGGGTTTAGCTCCTATGTGCACATCACCAAATACATTGGAGAAAGGATATGCTTCATACATGTTTCTCATTCTTGTATATATAGCCACACTCTAGAAGTAAGGTCATGTTTCTATAATGAGCAAACTGTGCCTTCTTTACATGCTTCACAACAACATGCAAGTGATTTTTGAGACTACATGTGATGAACCATCCCTCATCTACACCATAAAGATTGCCAATTGTTGCAACAAGGTCAAGAGAGAAGTAAAGAAATGGACCCGTACATGATAATCTATAGACTCTATCATCTCCCATGTTTTATCTCCACACCAAGTCTAGTGGAAAGTCCATTGCCACACTAGCTTGGCCAAAGCCACACATGGCTCACCACCATGAGCCAATGCACTTTCAATCTCTTCTAACAATTCATCCAATTTACAATAAAAAAGATCTTATAGCATGACCAACATGACAATGTCAATGGTAGAAATAGAAAGAAGCTACAAGATGACCAAGACAATATGGAAATACCCATATGCTGGCCCACTCCAGAATTGTTATTATATCCTCCAAAATCATGTTTGCCATAGTGTCAAAGTCTCTTCTCCTCTCACCTCATGATTTGGGGTGGCCTAGAGAAGAACATTTTTTGAAGGTACATCCTGGCATATAGCACAAATACTAAGAGGATTTTAATTTATGTGACTTGCACATTTATTATATTAATTCAACATTAAGATGTACTATATTTCTCTCAATATGTATATCCACAAATTCTTTATAGGTCCTTGAACACATTTGATAGGTGTTTCTTCTTAAGATTCCACCTGAACTATTGTGGATTCAAGACTTGCTAGGTGCATTACACTTATATTCACTTGGTTATTCCTCTCTTACTTAACAATCAAAATGTTAACTTCTAGATTTGCTATAGTTGTGGAAGGAGGTGCATTCCACAACTTACGGAAGAAGGTGAACATAACCTAGGATACAAAAAACAACCACAACTAGAGGAATCTTCAATGAGGATGGTGTACAAGTAAGATGCTTGTTTGTAAAGTGGATTGAAGTATATAGATAAAATATCACGATTAATTGGATAAGGTAGGTGAATGAGGAGCTTAGAGAGAGATGGGCTTCTAGATATACCAAAGCCCATGTTGATCTAGGCAAACATGGAAGTGTGAATGGGCATGCACCCAAAAACATGGAAGGAGTGGGAAATCTTTACGTAGGAGTATAGGCAGTGTCCATGGTCACTGGACTATCCACATGTCCATGTGTGTCCCTCAAAGTAGACCCTTTCGTGAGTAATGAAAATGGATGTTTGCTTATGATGTTACTCTTCTTCTTAATTAGCTTTAATAGTGTTTGGTATTCTATGATGTTGATTTTGCTGCAGCCCAACAGATGCAATAAGAAGAGGAAGGAAATGATGAAGAACAAGAATAAGAGGGAGGGGGTGGTGGCATGAGAATCTTGGATATGTCAACACAAATAGAGATAAAGAGAGGATAAAGAAGGGATCCACCAGTAGCAAGAGGATGAGGGGTCACAAATAGAGATAAAGAGAGAATAAAGAAGGGATCCACTGGTATGCATTAGGCTAAGAGTCACACACAAAGAGACACCTCGATGAGAGAATAGACAAGAATGGTGAAGTTGCCTCTTGCTATTTAGAACTTCATCGTCCATTAATTGCATAGATACAGACAACTCAAGGATATGCTCAATGCTTGTCATCCATAAATTGCATAGATACAAACAACTCAAGGATGTGCTCAATGCTCAAAGCTTGCATGCCTATTTGCAGAAACATGCCCTTGAATCGCACATAGTGTTGGTGGGCAACCATCTAGTCATATGTGGTAGCCTGCATGATGCATATAAAAATTTTGATTGCTCATCCCACTGCACTGAGCATTCTTAGAGCTCCTTTATCTCAAGGGGTTGCTCAAAGCCTAAGCTAGAAATAAAATTTTTATGGCACTTAATGGAGGCATTCAAAAGTTGTAGCAGTCATGCATGTTCTTGGATGTGGTGTTGCATGTGTCAATGTCATTATGATGAGAAGTTCCAATGCACTATTCTTGTCATGATCAAGAGTGCTAGTGTGGTCGACAATGCTATAAATAGAAGTCTTGATATCTAGGTCATCATCACATTGGCATTGGATGCAAGTGAGTTGGCCATCCCAATCATCAAGCTTTGGTGGATATGCGGCCAATACTAGTGCCATAGCCAAAAACATCACCTCTGGTATCCCAACTCTCGTATGATTCCCTAAGCAATAGAACATAGATCATGACTTGCGAGGGTTTGCATGTATGTGTATTATATATATATATATATATATATATATATATATATGAAGAATTTAATACAAAACATAGGCCCATTAGGATGGCAAATAGTCCCATGAGTAATGAACCATTTACATCTCCTTCTCCTCCCATTTGTACATTTCCGAAACATGGGCCCATGAGGATGGAAAATAGTCCCATGAGTGGTGGATCAAATATTGCAATGTTTGAAGTCCATCTTTTTTGTCACACATCCTCACTCAATCCAATTTTCCAACCTTAATGTCCTCATTTAGACACACCCTCACTCTCTCTAGGATATCATCGGATCGCCTTATTTCCACTACCTTCCTTGTGTTTCTCTCTCTTGGGAAACTAAAGCATCTTCTTTGTCTTTGGCAACTAAAGACTTTGTACTGTGCTAGTATTTCTTGTGTCCATTCTACAACCTCAAAATCTTGTTTTTCCCATGCCCACACACTATCTAGGAAAATTTTGGATTTTCATTTTTTAATCACCTTCATTATTCTCCTATTCCTATATCGCAACTTAGGATTGTTCATTCCACACTATTTTCTTGATCCCCTCTTAGTTGGAGAATATCTACTACTCTATGCACCTTTATGAATAGAGAGAAGTGTGAGTAAAATGTGCCTTTGGATGAGAAAAAGCTAATTTTTATGAAATTATTCTTGTAGAGCCTTTTCCACCAATAAGGAGGTTCACAAATCTCAAGGTTGTATTCAATGGAGGTTTGTAGTCCAACTTCACAAGTGAGTGGGATGTTGAGGGGGAAGGAGTGTTACATGCTAGACTCCTCTCTTTTTGCTAAATATGTGGTTATATACAAGGTAGTGAGCTACCAATGAAGGTAACTCTATTGAGGGATGGGACAAGGAGGCTAGTGATAGTATTCAACAACATGATATGACAGATGATTTCCCGTTGTTTCGGGTGCTAGCTCATTAGGTGTGGGTGGTATCGATGTCAACTTGGACAACATGCTTGAAACACAACTTTTAGGATCTTGAATTGTCAAATGAAGATTTTATCATTGATGTGAATGATCTCAATATAATACTTGAGAGTAGAGAGAGAGAGATTTGTAGAATGTATCATGACAACAAAATTTGAGCTAGCAACCACCTTTGAAAAGTTTAGAGGAGTGGAATGGATGGAGTGAAAGTATTATGATGGCGGTTACTTGTGGACTAAACTTGTGACACCAACCACAAATTCAATTATGTTTTCTTCAAGGGCTTACTAATGAAGGAATTAGAACTTGGTACTATGCCAAGGATGGAAAAAATGCCATTAGTATGTATGGTTTTGGGAAGCCTCTCTAATCACCGCGTAGATTGGTTGGGTTGGTGGTCCAGAGGGTCCTGTGTTTTAGTTCTGATTCCACTGCACAGACATTTGCAAATGTATAGTGTATTATGGCATGCCACACGATGCTAATGTGACAAGGTTAATGGTTCATATTGGCAAGCACTGTCATGTGGTGTACGCTGGCACATCAAAGCCATTGATTACAAAAACAAACAAGATGGTGTCAAAGATTGTAATATTTTAGATAATAACGTGTAATAATATTTGATGTTGTGGACATGCAAATTGGTAGAAAAGCTCGCCTAAAATTCAATTAATCTAAAGAAGCTTGCACAAGCAAGCTCGCCAAAAAATCCCCCCCTCCACCTTGACCCCCATAAAATGTAGGTAGGTGTAAGGGGTGTTCACACATGAGAGCTATGAAATATCCAACAAACCCTCCTTTGAAGTAAGGCTGGGTGAGACCCTAATGACAAAAAAGTGGCAACCTTTCACCAAGACCAAGATAAGATGCTATATTTGCCACCCTCTTGCCTTTCAGCTTGAATGAGTTGAAATACATGAAATGCGGTTTGTTAGAATCATTTTAGGGACTACAAGTAAATGAAATAACTCAATAAAAAATAGGAAAATATAAGGATTGATTGGGTTTAGAAGGCCCTCATTGAGAGATCTTGAGCAATGGTGGTATCTACATCTTCAATCTCTACCTCTTCCACCAAGCTAGCATGATGTTTCTCTTATTCCTTGTCCAACTCTCTGAAGCATTGGCTTCATTGTGTTTGATGTGACCACAATTACAACACTTCATCAACCTTCCATTTTGAACAAGTGATGAATGCTTTGTTATCAAGAATATTGCTTGTAGAGGCTTGTCCTTCTTTCATGCACCAATCCTTCTCAAAAAGTAGAGACACCATATATTCAAACATGGTTGAAGATAGGTACAAGACTTCATTGGTTGATTGGAATTGATCTATAGGTGAATGAAACAATCAACAAGCTCTAAACCAATAGTATCGAATTCCTATTGATTCTTTTTCTTGCAAGCTTTTAGTTCAAGTCCTTCTATTGGAGATTCTTCATCCACCAGATATAATACCTGAGCCCCCATAGGTCTTCTTGCATAAGTAATAGCTACATCTTTGTTTGCTAGGTTGGAAATTTGGTCCTAAAAAATCTTCCACAAAGTTGAGGTTGTGTACAACCACCACTTAGGAACCTCTAAATGCCTCCTATAGGCCATAAGGAAATAATTAAACTTTAATCATGAAGGTTTAATGAAAACCTTAATGTTTAATGTTTACTCAGTCAGGTCTATTGAAAACCTTGTCTATGTCATGTAGATTGAGTTGGACTTGATGTGCTAACATGTGCCATTATGGAGAGGGCCGAGAGTTAATGATCGTGAGGTTGGGTGTGATGACATGGATCTTGGAAGATGGATCACAACTACTTGATGAAGCTTTTTCATGGTTTGTGGAAGAAGAGGGCATGTATTGGGCTAGAGGTAGTTGATTGGTGCTATTATGGAGACTCCATGACTAGCTTGAGGGAGGTGTCTTCTCCAAATAGCATGGGATATCTAGCTTGAATTGTGCTATAGAGTCTAGTACTCCTTTCTCTATCTTTTCTCTCCACCTCCTCTTTTTATAGCATGCGATGCTTAGCCTTAGGGATACGAGTTGCCCACCTAGTCTCAATCTCAAGTTGATGAAGATTTGAGTTGGCCAATGGATGCTCACATCTCATGTGGCATGTATACATCTAGGTATTCAGTCTCACAATGAAACCATCCCCTATAGTCCTCATAAAGTGATCCTTGTAGTATGAATCTTTGATGGAAGAGGCTATTGAGGTGAACTCCATGTGTGTTGTATGTACAATTGACAAAGGTCCCTATCGCATGTTGAAGTTCCTCTTAGTGTGGGGGGAGAGGTTTATAAAGGGGAAGTCAAAATCATACTAAAAGGGGAGTGGTGGTCCATGTAAATCCCCATATTGTGTGAGCCATTGTTGGACCTGTGCATACCATGAAGTCTCATGTCTTGCATGAGCTATCTTTTGAGAGACCTTGAAGGCTCTCCTAGGTAGTCCATCTAGATGCATGTTGTGTACTATGTGTATGAAGATGATGGCCTAAAAAAGGGCCTCCATCATCATGGGGGCATAGCAAACTTGGCTCTAATGATCTCATATCGTACTGATGTTTTGGTGCAAATCATATGTGAGAGTATGATGACCTATGGTCTCTCAATCTATGTCCATAGGTATATAGCTAGGCCAAGGGTCCAAATAGGTGCACCATATAGCATGGCTAGTGTGAGCAATGTGTTGAATAGCCACCTCCATGTGCAAGGCTCTTAGAAGTGAGCCTAGTGGCATTGTCTCTCCATCATGGCAAATGATGTGTACCCTCATGTGAATTGGTCTCTAGCTACTTGTGCCATGGTGAATCTCTTGATCGATGCAATGAATGTGACCCCTTGGTAGACATATGAGTCCACAGCCTCCATCTATCTTACTTCTAGGGTGAAGACTAATCTCCTCCTTACTGGGGCTAATGTGTGGAAGATCATGATCTTTTTCTTCCCAAGATTAACTATCAATCCATGCTATGTGCAAGTTATGAAGGGCATGGATTTGTCATTTTAGACCCTCAAGTGACTTAGAGACTAGACCAATATTGTTCGCATAGAGCATAATAGAGATTAATATGCCTACCATCTCCACCCCATCACCTCCTCCTCGTGTGATGTGGTCTTCTATCACATCAATATAGAGTCCAAATAGAGTAGGGGAGAGGGGACATCCTTATTTCACTCCAATGATGCTAGAGACCATATCTAAAAGTCCTTGTGAGCATCTATCCTTGCCTAGCACCCCCTTATATAATGCATAGATGCTCCATATCATGTTCGATGGGATCCCAAGTGTCTGCAACCTCAGTAGTAGTCTATCTCATGGAATTGTATCAAAAGATTGGCAAAAATCCACAAAGCAATAGTAAAGTCTCTTCTTCCTCACTTTAGGGTGCTCAATCATGCCCCTCAATGCAAAGATGTGGTCAAGTCTAGAGAATCCTCGTCTAGATCTAGTGTATCTTATTTCCCTCAATCTCCCTGTCTCTGCATATGCACAAAGCTCTACCTTCACCATTGCTCCATACATCTTAGCCAATGTTTGGCCTAGCATGATGGTTCTAGAATTACTAGGACCTAGGGAATCTCTAGATTTAGCCATGATGGTATCACATCCCACTTTTTTGGGAAGCCCTCCGCTAGAGCCTTGTTGAGCATAAAAAACAATGAGAGGCCAAAATGTCCACTGCACAAATGAAGTGTTCACGTTGTATACATGTGTGCTCTACCAATTCTCCATGTTTTAGATGCACGATCACTCTCCTTACCATATCATGTGTGAGGAAAGGTGGATTTGGTGGGACAAGGCTCCAATGGGTGAGGAATGAGTGGCTAGTGTGGTACATCATATAGCCCCTCTATGTAGGAGTGCCATGTCTCTAGGTCAGTGATGGGTGTGAGGCATCATGGCTCCTGTAGTTTTAGACATATTGTGCTACAAATTTGCTCTTGAATAAATGGTATAAATCCCAATACTATGCTTGCTCATATGCCTACCGCTTATAGCAAGTCGAAGTCCTCGCTTGCCTTTGGGTCTCCCTCTCTAGATAGTCCTCTTTGGATCCAAAGGTGTCTGTATAAATCCCTACACTAGTCATCATAACATGTGTTTCGAGCCATAGTGCTAGGCCTTGTGAGTTTGCTAGTGTGTGTGGAGTGTGGAAGCTTTGGGGAGTAGCTAACTATAGAATGGAGGTGAGTTGCGAGATGAGCATGCCTAGGGAGGCAGTATGATCAAACTATGTAAGCCCATCATAAACATGATGGTTGTATATGTTAGCTAGTTTGTGCATGAAATAGAAATTTGTGGTTGGGGTGTGAGTGTGGGAGATGGCATCTATGGTTGTGAGGAGGCTATGGTGAGGGATAAATAGTTATGTTTTACTCTGATTAGGCACATGGGGATGGTGAAGGATCTAATTAGCTCCATCATCTCAATGGAAGCTATTACATAATCCATTGGGCTAGAGCCACTTTTGCATAATGCTCAAGGGTAAGGGCTCTAGCTACTACTCTAAGATTATATCAATATCCATGTGAGATTTGAGATCTGAGCATGGGCTACCTTTTGGTTTAATGGGTTATGTAGAGACCTTGGAAGACCACTAGTGGAAAGGTATAGAGTTTCATGGTATTACGTAGAGTAAGAGACATGAAGGGCTTTATTTTGGTCATGGGGACTAGAGATGCTTGGAGAGACATAGGCTTCCAATGAGAGATGATTATTTGGAGTACTCAAGGCTAAAAATAGTTAGGGATTGTTGCAACTTAAAGTCCCTTGATAGGTTGACATGGGAGACTAGATGAGTTCTCAAGTAGGACATGTTGGCCAATTGGCAACACTCTCTCAAACCATGGTACAACTTTTTGTTGTGGAAGGGGGACACCATGTGTAGATACATTGGTTGAGCACCTTTGGGGATAAAGTTTGTGAGGGGGACTACATTTGCATCATTTGGGATTAATGACAGCTTTTTTAGAGGAGCTGATTGGGCTAGCCAAGGATTTCTACAAGAAATTGTTTTGGTAGGACTTGGTCTCAACACATATGCTCTACTACAAGGAGGTATAGAAGTGCATCACAAGGATGGCTAGACATGGGGGAGATCAGTCACTCTCTTTGGCATGAGATGTTTCATGCCTTTTAGGCATAGTAGGATCAAAAGTGCTAGGGAGAGGATGTCCTTTCTACTGAATCTTTTTTCACTTTCTACAAGGAGTGAACCTTCCCTTACTCATAGCCTTTCAAGCAACCTTTAGCTATAAATGGATGCATAGTGGTATTTTGAAGAGCTTAGTTTATCTCCTTCCCAAAATAGGGAGCTCAGCCAATGGTGCAATATTACACTTTTATTAGTGGCCTAAAAGGATTCAAGAACATAATTAGCAGCAATTTATTCTCTACTATCAAGTTGCATCCATGATAATCAGGTAGGATTAGTTGAGGATTAGAGCCACTTGAATAATGACTTCACCTTCTTGAAGGACATCCCAAGCACATTTGATAGGGGATAGCATTTCTTGTCTTGGACTTCAAGGAAGCTTATGACAAGATGTACTAGGACTTCTTGGAGGTACCATGCTTGGCTAGGATTTCCTTTGTAAAAGATCAACAGTTTGTTGGTCCTTTACATGTCACCCAATAATAGTCTGATCTAGTTGCCCTACGGACAACCATGAAGCAATTTGACTCAACGCATGTTGATGACACAACTTTAATATTAAGTATGATGTGGTTGTGCTAAAGAGCATTGGGTTTTTTCTAGATGCATTTTGAACTTTTACATGAGCAAGAATGAACAACACAAGTTAGTAGGCTTTCTTAGAGAGCTTGATCCTTGGTGGGGAGCTCACTTAGGCTTCAGATGGGTGAGTAGAGGTACAAGATTAGGTATCTTGAGCTCTACAAATGCTCGAAGTTTTTGCCTATAATTGATTCTATCAAGTGGAAATTGATATATAAGATCACTCCCATTGCTCTTTTTTGTCGTCAATATGTCCTACTAGGGATAACTTATTATATACATGGATATGTATGAGATACTAGATTGGGAGTTAATGCTTGGAAATCGATGTTGCAATTCCCCAAGAGTGACTCAAACCCTCCCCCCTTGCTCTCCACTCCCTCCACATCCCAATATGGGTGGCAACTGTGCTCTTTGTTGGTCTCCCCCAAATAACTTTATAGTCCAAGAGGATTGGAAACTTTCTCTAGATAGAGGACATTGGGATCTAGCCTTATCCAACCTTGCCTAGTAAAGGATATGTGCCAATGGGTTTCAAGGGAATTCATGACGCAACTCACATATAACAAAAGTCCCTATCATGAGAGTTCAACAAAAGAATAATTATACTGCTTGAAATTGACAAATAAATATTTATAGATGGACTTTGTATAAATTATTCTAAAAAAGATTTACATATTTGAATTGAAAAGGATGCATAAATTCATTAAAATATTCACAAATAAGGGGTTTATGATATGGGATTTGAATATATGCAATATATTAAGTTTTATGGAGTGAATCATCTGAGGGCTTCGTGTACACCACCTAGTAGAACTTTGGCCCTCCATTACTCACATTGTGCACATGAGAGTGGATCGAGAAAGACTCTTGGCATTGATAGCTTTGGCCCTCTATTACTCACTTCATGGGAGTTAGGAGCATTGAGGGAGAGTTGTGACATTAGTAAGAGCTTCATCTATTGTTCCTTGACACCTTAAGTTACCAAAGCTTATTTTCCACTCCATGGAATATAAGTCCCAATGGTATTACACTCTCTTGCCTTGGATGCTATCCCTTGTCCCCCCTTAAGCTACCTTACTAGACTGTCTCTTTGAGAGGCATTATATTTCCAAGATAGATTTGTAGCTCCAACTATGTTGTTGATCCCTTGTACTTATTTGATAACTTTTTTAGTAATATGATTATCTACACATTAAAAATGTTATTTGTATAATTCTCTTAGAGGTCAAAATCCATCGTTTCACAAAAAGGGCAATACACTCCTTGACAAGGATCCTCACTTGACTACAACATTACAAGAAAATTTAAACTACTACCAATTGCCTCTTTATCCCATCCACCATGATATTTCTATCACATAATGTGGTAAGACTAACCAAAGATTGATAATAATGCCCACACTTTCTTTATGTCACTAGACATTTAAAAAAGGCATGAAAACTCACAAATTCCTTATTGCAACTTACACAATAGCTCCCAATATGAACATTCTTAACATAAGGAAATTAAAATCATGAAAAAGATAGATTTAGTTGAGAATGCTATATTGAACTCTAAAATAGCGAATATTGATGAAAATACAAGTTTTTTGAATCTAATTGCAAAAATCCTACAATTTCCATGAACACAAATTGATTATAATCCCAATATTTGCTAGCAAGGACAATGAAAAATAGTCAAGTAGGCATGCCACCCAAAAGCATTTGTGAATTTTTATGACACACAACCACATTATACACACCTATGTACATGTGCGTACATGTAGTACAATAACTCAACACAAGCATTTGCATCATGGATTGCTTTGTTGCACAAGCTCAAATAATCATTCAATCAAATGAAAATACTCAAAGAGCTTGTGCATAAGGGAATAGAGCCACACACATCTAAACACTACCAAAATGCACATATAAACATGCCCCCATTAATATCTCTTTCCATGGTAGTCATTGCCATGGTAATCAAAGAGTTAGATAGAGAAGCTCTTGTTTTTGTACTCATACCTTATCCACCTAGGATAATATCCCAAATTCCCATGATCAAAGTTGAGTTTGTAGGCATATTTATCACTTCAATTTATTATGAAGGTTTGTTGCATGATCAAAGTGAAATTGTATTTTCATAATAATCATTAAGGTGATTTATAAATGCACATGCTTACACTTTGTCCAATTCTCCAATATGATGAAAAGCTAACTAATGGATTGCTAATTATTATCATAGGGGGTAGAAATTGGAGAGACTCTCCATTTGTATATTAATCGCTTACAGCATTGATAGACCAACAATTGAACTATCAAAGGTCTGTGCTCACACACACACGCACGCACGCACGCACGCACGCACGCACGCACACACACACACACACATTTTTGGCTTCTCATTCACTCATACTATTATGAATGAGAATAGTACTTCATGCCTTTCAACAGGGTATGTTGGTAATTATGGACACCATATATGTTTATTCAAAGTAATGTGATTTCTCATTTCTGAAATTGAATTCCACCTTTTGTATATGAATTTTGCACTTGTGATCATTTGACATGTACATTTAGAGAAGTAGTTTACCTTTTAAGAAAAACTCAATTACTACTTATAGGATTCCCACCTATTTGTATATAATTAAGGGGTTGATTGTGCAGCAAATTCTTACTATGTTGCATGTATGAGGTTCTAGCAAGTGCTAATATTTGATATAAAATTGTTGCAATAAGCTCAACAACCATACTCATGTCTTAATATAGATTATCAACAATGTATTGTGGCATCGTCTTTCATCCCTGTGATGAGGTTGTATGATATTATGATAACCACAAATATAAATTATGATATAAAAGTTGTGATTTTGGTCCTTGCATGTAGCTAAGTGGACACCTATTTTTATTGAAATGCAATCAAGATCTCTCTAAATGCATAAGTGTTTATTTACATCATTGGGAACTCTCTTCATGCATATATGGGATTCTTTGACAAATAATAATCAGTCATGAAACACAATCTAGGTGACACGATTGGTCCCTCTACTTTTGTTGGTAAAGATTAGATTTTTGCAGCATAGTCAATCCTTTTGTAAATAAAATCTCTCTCTCTCTCTCTCTCATGGATGAATTAAAAATTGAAATGTAGAATGACAAGTAGAAAAAAACATGAAAATTTAAATTTTGGAAATGCAACATGTGATTTCATCAAAATGGATATTCTATGAAATTTTATAGAATCATTCATAAAACTATGTTAAGATTTGTTGTAAGCAAACTGGTAATTGAGCACATATGAAAATGACTATTCCAATGGTAAAAAGTGGCCACATCGCGACTTATCCATGATCTACATCATAATCTCCCATTATGAAAAGTTATCAATGCAATCAAATTTTGAAACATCTTTTCTAAGAAAGCTTGTACTTGAGAAAAAAAAATGCAAAAATGCAAGGTCGGATTTTGAAACAACCATTGGATATATAGGATTTCATAATAATGGAACCAAACTGCATATAATTACACTTTTGGAGGTAGATTTGGTGTTTAAAAGCCCAAGTTTGTACTCAATTGGAATAATGGTAGTTGAAAAAAGACCATATGATTAAGGTCCTAGAGATTAATAATTCATAAATTACTTTGACAAAGTTTCCAATTCTTTAGTTTATTACTTTTGCAATGTATGTTGCAAAAAGATAAGCCCTTTCATCTATATATATCTAGACTATATTTTAATTTTGATTATGGCCTAGATGTTGCACAAACCACTAAAGCTCATTGGAACCTATTCCAAGCCCCTAAAACCTCCAAAATGGATGGGAAATTAGGATTTGAAATCGGAAGATCTATAGGGAGTTCATATAGGCACACTTGCATGTGCGCACTTACACACACACACACACACACACACACACACACACACACACACACACACACACACACACACACACACACACACACACACACACACACACACACACACACACACACACACACACACACACACACACACACACACACACACACACACACACACACACACACACACACACACACACACACACACACACACACACACACACACACACACACACACACACACACACACACACACACACACACACACACACACACACTCTCTCTCTCTCTCTCTCTCTCTCTCTCTCTCTCTCTCTCTCTCTCTCTCTCTCTCTCTCTCTCTCTCTCTCTCTCTCTCTCTCTCTCTCTCGTGTACACAACAACGCATTCGCCTCAAGAAGCAACACCACCTTGAGAATGAAAATAGACAAGAGAGGAGAGAGATGAAGAAACCAAGAGCACACATACAAAAACAATGGAGAATTAAGCGCATAGAAAGGTAGGGCTAAAATCTTCATCTTCTTTTTCTTTCTTCTTTTTCCACTCAAAAGAACTGAGTCTACAACATGAAAAAGGACTAATATGAAACTACCACAACGTATGTACATGAGGTCACCAAGTGTGAACTTGCTAAGGAAAGAAGAGGTGGCACAATGAATATGCCATAACCAATGGTGGACTTTGTAAATGCTTGAAAATGCCTTTGTAAATTTTGTATTGTATGGTTTTTTCCTAGTATTAGTTATGTAGCAGCTCAAAATAACACAACTAAGTAATAAAAAATCATTGCAAGTTCTTTTCAAAAAGTGATGATATTATTTTTGTGATAATAGTAAGGAATTAATCCTATTTTTGAAAATTGACACATCAAGGTTTAAAGAAGTTCAAAGGGATGGAAGGAGAAAATTACAAAGGGTGTTCATGGAAATTCTAGCACATGGTATACAAGGAGCATAGCATGTGGTTATCAACGCTTTAATCTAACAATGACATAGACCTATTATCATGATCTTCCATGAGAAAATTATGGGGGGAGACAAATTCTTGGGAAGTACAAATTAGTGAGCCACGAGATCATGACCTTGTGAGCTTCAAAGTGTGTAAGCTCTTGTTGCCGTGTGAATGAGGGGCTTGTGGGATATTAAAAACAAAAGGTTAGAAGCCTTTGCAAAGGATATTCTAAAGAAATAAGTCAAATATTTTTTTCAAATGATAAGCACATGTTGTGTTGATGCAATATTTGACACTTGAATGTCGACATTTGAAGATTGCACATGATTTTGGAGCCTTATGATTGATTGAAGTGGTAAGTTTTGATAAGTTAAACTAGCCTTAACAAAATTCAAAGAGCTTAGGATCTTAATAAGTGTGTGATGTGTAAGAAAAGGTCATGGAATCCACGTATGAGCTACAAGTGTATGCATTTGAGAAATTGATTGATTAAAAGACCACTTGGAAGCATCATAAAAGGGGGCATAAGCTTGTGAAGAAGGGGGCCCTCCATGATGATATTAATTGATGATTCTTCTTTTTCCTCCTCAGTTTTATAACATGATTATGCTCTAGTGATAATAATTTTATCTTATTCACCCACAATCCAATCATCCTTAACCTATTTCTTCTAATTGAATATTTAGAAGAGCTAAGCACAAAGAAGGACAAACGTTGTTGAGGCTCAAAGAAGAAGGCTTTTCAAATAAGACTTCTAAGATCTACTCATTTTATTAATGGTCAATCTCACTATTCTTCTGTATTGAAAGATGAACGAAGGTGATTTAACATTTTCAATTATTACATTGTTCATGGAAGGGTAAGATAAAATTGCTTAATCTAATCATTACTATTGGGGGAAGGGTTTTCTGAAGAGATTGAAAGATTGTTCTAAGGCCTTATTATGTCAATTGGAAAATTTTTGTTCAACTGATCCCATGGGCTTGATATAACATTGTATCATAAGAAATTGGAAAACTTATGTATTTAATAGTGTATCTTGAACCTTGAGTTCAATATGTGCACATAGAATATATCTCCTTTAAAGTTGTATTTGAAATGCATTTTGTGTATAATCACTTCATTGTAATGAAAAATCAAGCCCAAATTCTAATCCTTGAAAATCTTCCCGGTGGCATTATTGAGATAATGCCTTGTAAATGAAATAGTGCATCCGTAGAGCACTCAATAATCTTGTAACTACTATAACATTTTTCTTGTGAATCTCTAGTAATCAGCTTGTATAAATGGCTCTCTACTTGATCTTGGCCCTTTCACCCCAATGGCCATTCTTTGAAAAATGGACCCTTATTTTTGAATTAGGCCCTTATGTTCAAAGCATTGTTGTGCTAGAAGCATTACTTGAAAGTTTATGATGTCTTAGTGGTTTAAAAGGAAGAGTTTGCTATTTTGTAAATGGTTTAAGTTCTTGTAAAAATTCATGTAAATACTTTCCAAAATAGCACTCCCCATGTATATGTTGAGAAATGAAAAAGGATGAGACATTCTAAGATATTTTTCAATTGTTTCCATTAGAAAAAAGTTGCTTTGAGTTGCTTTTGGAGTTTTAGTTGTCTTGGTAACATGGATTTACTCGAGGGAAAGTAGCTATAGAGGACTCTACGGTATTGCTCTACCAACTACCATCACTGTGTGTAGACTTTTTGCAAGCACTTATGTGAATGCACATGCAAACTTAGCTAAGTACTTACTTAGATCGGATCCATTGCTTCTTTTTTATGGATTGGTCAATGATGAAAGATACTTAGACAGTTGTAACAATTGTCACGTTAAGGAAGGAATGCTTGAAGAAGATTAAATTGAGACATCATTTTGAATAGTCATTGGCATGGGGTAGGGATTCCCATAATCACTACTATGGGTCCAATCATGATGATTGGTTTCTTTCTTAAGAACCTTCCTTGCCTTGCTTCCATTGTTGAAATGATGGTACTGAGGTAAATGAGAAGTGGAGGGAGAAAGTAGAAGTGACTCAGGGAGATATGTCTAATAGTACATGATTCTAGCTCCATAGGTATGGCTTGCCCTGATAGGCCCTAAGTCTCAAGGAGTTCACCATGTGTATAACCCCTACATCACGTTCGTTCAAGGCTTGTTTATAAATACTCTTATCTATTGGTTTTCATTGTATTAAATACTTATAAAGTACACCCCTTTTCTATTCGATCCATAAATAACCCCTTTATATGGTACACTTTTGTGTGTAAAAAATATATAAAAATGGTATTAAAAAATTCATTTATATTGAACCCATGTGATATACATATGTATATTTATGAGCGATCCTTCGAGCCTGAGTGAATATGGAGGAATGAAAAAGAAGGACTAGGGCTTTAGAAATGGAGATGGCCAACTAAGGCTACCATGCTTTCTTAACTCGAAGACCCCTAGATGTGGTGAAGTGATCATGTGTACGTATTTGTGTCCTTTCCTTTCCTTTAAAAAAAAGTGCCACACTATGAGGTTTTCAATGTCATGAGAACAAATGGAACATTGATATTACAAGAGAACGGAAATAGATATGAAAAAGGCTAACGTGCATAAGCGGGCATATTTAATTACCTGGTTCACTACCCATTTAACCTTGCATGGTTGTGAACAAAAAGTACACCATTATAACTATGAATCAAACATGGATAAAAAGGACCATTTTTTCACACTATTTAGTGCACTCATTAAATTTGACAAATGCCAAACTTAAGTATTCCAAAAGCGCATGAAAATGATAGGAGAGATATTTGGGAAAAGCAGAAAGAAAATAGGCACACATAGAGAGAGAGAGAGAGAGAGAGAGAGAGAGAGAGAGAGAGAGAGAGAGAGAGAGAGAGAGAGAGAGAGAGAGGGAGGGAGGGAGGGAGGGAGGGAGGGAGGGAGGGAGGGAGGGAGGGAGGGAGGGAGGGAGATAGAGAGAGAGAGAGAGAGAGAGAGAGAGAGAGAGAGAGAGAGAGAGAGAGAGAGAGAGAGAGAGAGAGAGAGAGAGAGAGAGAGAGAGAGAGAGAGAGAGAGAGAGAGAGAGAGAGAGAGAGAGAGAGAGAGAGAGAGAGAGAGAGAGAGAGAGAGAGAGAGTCCATGATGCTAGGAGGTGCTTGAACAACTCGTATCAAAGGCATGGGAGTTTTTGTCATGTGGAGAGAATCTACTTCTCAAAAGATCAAAGGTTTGACTCACTTCGAATGTCCCAAGAATCTATGGTTTTCATCAATTTCTTTTGCTTATGTAAAGCTCATTTATTGTTCTTGTTCTTCATTGTTTACTATTCGAGGATCTCAAATTTCTATTTATATATTGTGTTTTTTCTCAACACTCAAGCTAATGTATTTTTAGCATATATTTTTTATGGTTTTGGAAACACATCCTTTGCGTTGTGACATCATGATGTAGCATAATCAAACACATTGATATCGAAATTTCGGTAGAGCTAGTAGCTATTGGACTTGCTCGATGAGTACGGTGTACTTTTCATGGCCATTGTGTGGTGCTTACCACGATCGATTGCAATGACACTAAGGCGAAGTGCAAAAAGGAATCGTGCAAATGGGTCAGGGTGACATGTCTAACCATAGGTCAGACAAGCTCCCTAGGTATATCCTACCCTTGATGTGCCCTGAACAATTGTGGGGGATGTGTAGAGGGCTAGGGGACTAGGGACTGAGCCAGCCGACCAAGGTCACTGGGCATACCTAATTTAAGGACCCCTAGGCATCGTGCTATGATTGTGAATGCTTTTTTCTTCTCTTTTATTTTTATTTTTCTTCTTTTCTTTTCTTTCCCACACTAAGAAAAAAAGAATAACATGAGTACAACCATTGCAATACGTTGAGGCCACATCCTTTCAATTGGATTGGGAAATGTCGAGATTCAAAGGCTGGGAAACTGGATATTACAGTGATGATTGTGTCCCAGCCTCGTTGCTAGAGGAACAATTGTTGAGATGGGGAGATACAGTGGAGATTTTGCAAAACCTCTTTGTAAGATGCGATGTTGATACAATTGAGGTAACAATTGCCGTGAGTGCGAGGTGTAGAGTTTGACCCAGAAAGAGAAAGTGGCCGCTGATCATGCTTTGGGCCATGCGATGTGGGCGATTGGCAAGGGTGATTTTCACTTTCGACGGTGTGGCTTCGTCATGGCTCTTTGTGAGGTTGGTGGTCTTGCGGTGACTTGGGCATTGAACACTTTCGTACAAAGACCTGTGTTGTCCTGCATCCACTTGACTTATGTTAAGGTGCATAGACTGGTTGTCATGGAGTGGATCAGGGCTCATCCCCGGAAGGATAGATCGAAAAGGGGAAAGGTGTATAGAAGGGGACGGTGCCCCGTCTACGCCATCAGAGATGTTGGTCAGGGCTTCCTATGGTGGTAATAAGGGTTGTATGCCCTGGTCATATGACTTCGAGATGTGTGGTGAGAGGAGGACCTAAGGAGCTCAGCTTATCAAACAACACTTTTCTCCCTGCACTTGACTATCATTGCTTGTGTGTGTTGATATTTTTCTATACAGGGTCACAAAACTCATTGTTTATTTATGTACATATTTACGAATCCATGTCACTTCCTGAAGACAAAAACCAATTGTAGAGCTCCGGATTGTACTGGAGCATGGCACACACATCTAGTACTCGTGGCAGCTTACTCAATAACAATAGATATTTTGCAACATCGAGTAGAATGGTACCTTGTCCGAGTCTACTGGCAACATGTAACTCCTCCTCAGTGAGAACCTTATCAGCTAGAGAGTTCTCTTGGCTAGTTCCGGCTAAGTCCATACCCCGACTGGTAGTCAGTACTCGAAAGGAAGTCGGTGCCACATAGGTTGGGTCTCTTTGAGAACGCCATTAAGCCAATCGCTCCTCTGAGATTGTCATAATCTGGGCTCCTAAGCCATTGCAATGCGGTTTTCAAACTAACATTTTTTCCTAGTATTACTTATGTAAATATTGTATCATATGGTTTTTTCCTAGTATTAGCTATGTAGTAGGTCAAAATAACACAATTAAGTAATAAAAAATCATTGCAAGTTCTTTTCAAAAAGTGATGATATTATTTTTATGATAATAGTAAGGAATTAATCCTATTTTTGAAAATTGACACATCAAGGTTTAAAGAAGTTCAAAGGGATGGAAGGAGAAAATTACAAAGGGTGTTCATGGAAATTCTAGCACATGGTATACAAGGAGCATAGCATGTGGTTATCAATGCTTTAATCTAACAATGACATAGACCTATTATCATGATCTTCCATGAGAAAATTATGGGGGGAGACAAATTCTTGGGAAGTATAAGTTAGTGAGCAACGAGATCATGACCTTGTGAGCTTCAAAGTGTGTAAGCTCTTGTTGCCGTGTGAATGAGGGGCTTGTGGGATATTAAAAACAAAAGGTTGGAAGCCTTTGCAAAGGATATTCTAAAGAAATAAGTCAAATATTTATTTCAAACGATAAGCACATGTTGTGTTGATGCAATATTTGACACTTGAATGTCGACATTTGACGATTGGACATGATTTTGGAGCCTTATGATTGATTGAAGTGGTATGTTTTGATGAGTCAAACTAGCCTTAACAAAATTCAAAGAGCTTAGGATCTTAATAAGTGTGTGATGTGTATGAAAAGGTCATGGAATCCATGTATGAGCTACAAGTGTATGCATTTGAGAAATTGATTGATTAAAAGACCACTTGGAAGCATCATAAAAGGGGGCATAAGCTTGTGAAGAAGGGGGTCCTCCATGATGGTATTAAGTGATGATTCTTCTTTTTCCTCCTTAGTTTTATAACATGATTATGCTCTAGTGATAATAATTTTATCTTATTCACCCACAATCCAATCATCCTTAACCTATTTCTTCTAATTGAATATTTAGAAGAGCTAAGCACAAAGAAGGACAAACGTTATTGAGGTTCAAAGAAGAAGGCTTTTCAAATAAGACTTCTAAGATCTACTCATTTTATTAATGGTCAATCTCACTATTCTTCTGTATTGAAAGATGAACGAAGGTGATTTAACATTTTCAATTATTACATTGTTCATGGAAGGGTAAGATAAAATTGCTTAATCTAATCATTACTATTGGGGGAAGGGTTTTCTGAAGAGATTGAAAGATTGTTCTAAGGCCTTGTTATGTCAATTGGAAAATTTTTGTTCAACTGATCCCATGGGCTTGATATAACATTGTATCATAAGAAATTGGAAAACTTATGTATTTAATAGTGTATCTTGAACCTTGAGTTCAATATGTGCACATAGAATATATCTCCTTTAAAGTTGTATTTGAAATGCATTTTGTGTATAATCACTTCATTGTAATGAAAAATCAAGCCCAAATTCTAATCCTTGAAAATCTTCCCGGTGGCATTATTGAGATAATGCCTTGTAAATGAAATAGTGCATCCGTAGAGCACTCAATAATCTTGTAACTACTATAACATTTTTCTTGTGAATCTCTAGTAATCAGCTTGTATAAATGGCTCTCTACTTGATCTTGGCCCTTTCACCCCAATGGCCATTCTTTGAAAAATGGACCCTTATTTTTGAATTAGGCCCTTATGTTCAAAGCATTGTTGTGCTAGAAGCATTACTTGAAAGTTTATGATGTCTTAGTGGTTTAAAAGGAAGAGTTTGCTATTTTGTAAATGGTTTAAGTTCTTGTAAAAATTCATGTAAATACTTTCCAAAATAGCACTCCCCATGTATATGTTGAGAAATGAAAAAGGATGAGACATTCTAAGATATTTTTCAATTGTTTCCATTAGAAAAAAGTTGCTTTGAGTTGCTTTTGGAGTTTTAGTTGTCTTGGTAACATGGATTTACTCGAGGGAAAGTAGCTATAGAGGACTCTACGGTATTGCTCTACCAACTACCATCACTGTGTGTAGACTTTTTGCAAGCACTTATGTGAATGCACATGCAAACTTAGCTAAGTACTTACTTAGATCGGATCCATTGCTTCTTTTTTATGGATTGGTCAATGAAGAAAGATACTTAGACAGTTGTAACAATTGTCACGTTAAGGAAGGAATGCTTGAAGAAGATTAAATTGAGACATCATTTTGAATAGTCATTGGCATGGGGTAGGGATTCCCATAATCACTACTATGGGTCCAATCATGATGATTGGTTTCTTTCTTAAGAACCTTCCTTGCCTTGCTTCCATTGTTGAAATGATGGTACTGAGGTAAATGAGAAGTGGAGGGAGAAAGTAGAAGTGACTCAGGGAGATATGTCTAATAGTACATGATTCTAGCTCCATAGGTATGGCTTGCCCTGATAGGCCCTAAGTCTCAAGGAGTTCACCATGTGTATAACCCCTACATCACATTCGTTCAAGGCTTGTTTATAAATACTCTTATCTATTGGTTTTCATTGTATTAAATACTTATAAAGTACACCCCTTTTCTATTCGATCCATAAATAACCCCTTTATATGGTACACTTTTGTGTGTAAAAAATATATAAAAATGGTATTAAAAAATTCATTTATATTGAACCCATGTGATATACATATGTATATTTATGAGCGATCCTTCGAGCCTGAGTGAATATGGAGGAATGAAAAAGAAGGACTAGGGCTTTAGAAATGGAGATGGCCAACTAAGGCTACCATGCTTTCTTAACTCGAAGACCCCTAGATGTGGTGAAGTGATCATGTGTACGTATTTGTGTCCTTTCCTTTCCTTTAAAAAAAAGTGCCACACTATGAGGTTTTCAATGTCATGAGAACAAATGGAACATTGATATTACAAGAGAACGGAAATAGATATGAAAAAGGCTAACGTGCATAAGCGGGCATATTTAATTACCTGGTTCACTACCCATTTAACCTTGCATGGTTGTGAACAAAAAGTACACCATTATAACTATGAATCAAACATGGATAAAAAGGACCATTTTTTCACACTATTTAGTGCACTCATTAAATTTGACAAATGCCAAACTTAAGTATTCCAAAAGCGCATGAAAATGATAGGAGAGATATTTGGGAAAAGCAGAAAGAAAATAGGCACACATAGAGAGAGAGAGAGAGAGAGAGAGAGAGAGAGAGAGAGAGAGAGAGAGAGAGAGAGAGAGAGAGAGAGAGAGAGAGAGAGAGAGAGAGAGAGAGAGAGAGAGAGAGAGAGAGAGAGAGAGAGAGAGAGAGAGAGAGAGAGAGAGAGAGAGAGAGAGAGAGAGAGAGAGAGAGGGAGGGAGGGAGGGAGGGAGGGAGGGAGGGAGGGAGGGAGGGAGGAGGGAGGGAGGGAGGGAGGGAGGGAGGGAGGGAGGGAGGGAGGGAGAGAGAGATAGAGAGAGAGTCCACGATGCTAGGAGGTGCTTGAACAAGTCGTATCAAAAGCATGGGAGCTTTTGTCATGTGGAGAGAATCTTCTTCTCAAAAGATCAAAGGTTTGACTTACTTCGAATGTCCCAAGAATCTATGGTTTGCATCAATTTCTTTTGCTTATGTAAAGCTCATTTATTGTTCTTGTTCTTCATTGTTTACTATTCGAGGATCTCAAATTTCTATTTATATATTGTGTTTTTTCTCAACACTCAAGCTAATGTATTTTTAGCATATATTTTTTATGGTTTTGTAAACACATCCTTTGCATTGTGACATCATGATGTAGCATAATCAAACACATTGATATCGAAATTTCGGTAGCTAGTAGCTATTGGACTTGCTCGATGAGTACGGTGTACTTTTCATGGCCATTGTGCGGTGCTTACCACGATCGATTGCAATGATACTAAGGCGAAGTGCAAAAAGGAATCGTGCAAATGGGTCAGGGTGACATGTCTAACCATAGGTGAGACAAGCTCCCTAGGTATGTCCTACCCTTGATGTGCCCTGAACAATTGTCGGGGATGTGTAGAGGGCTAGGGGACTAGGGATCGAGCCAGCTGACCAAGGTCACTGGGCATACCTAATTTAAGGACCCCTAGGCATCGTGCTATGATTGTGAATGCTTTTTTCTTCTCCTTTATTTTTATTTTTATTTTTATTTTTCTTCTTTTCTTTTCTTTCCCACACTAAAAAAAAAAGAATAACATGAGTACAACCATTGCAATACGTTGAGGCCACATCCTTTCAATTGGATCGAGAAATGTCGAGATTCAAAGGTTGCGAAACTGGATATTACAGTGATGATTGTGTCCCAACCTCGTTGCTAGAGGAACAATTGTTGAGATGGGGAGATACACTGGAGATTTTGCAAAACCTCTTTGTAACGTGCGATGTTGATACAATTGAGGTAACAACTGCCGTGATGCCAGGTGTAGAGTTTGACCCAGAAAGAGAAAGTGGCTACCACTGATCATGCTTTAGTCCATGCGATGTGGGTGATCGACAAGGGTGATTTTCACTTTCGACGGTGTGGCTTCGTCATGGCTCTTTGTGAGGTTGGTAGTCTTGCGGTGACTTGGGCATTGAACACTTTTGTACAAAGACCTGTGTTGTCCTGCATCCACTTGACACTTTGTGAAAGTATATGCAAGTCACATGCACCAATTATAATGAACAGATGCAACACCAAAAGATATTACTTTATCAAAATCCTATGGTGTTGACTGCGTTGCATATCCTCTGCGCTTGTTAAAGACATGACATATATTAGTAGTAGGTAAGGGAGGTTTATATAGTTGGGGAGCCTGCCCCTTTAACCACTTAAGGACAAAAAGTCATGAAAAAATGGCATTTGGCAAGGAGCTTATACACATAGGGCCTATTCTATTTGTATGAGGCATGGTGAATTTGGGTGATCAGACGACTGGGGCTGTGCCGGTGGTGGGCTCCTGTTAGGTTGGGTGCGGAAGATATCGGCCAGGACCCAAATGGTGTAGTCCCTGGTTGCAGTTGTTTTAAGAATACTTTTAAACAAATCATCAAATTCCCGCTTGTCTCTAGCTGCCTTCTCCTCTTTCGAGCACCTGGTGCTCGAGCGTCCGGTGGGGGCTTGCACGGCCGGTGTTTCCACACCTCGGGTGCTCCCTTGAGCCTTCGTCCTCTTGTCTTGGGGAGTTTTTGGCCTGCGTCTAGGGCGGTGTTGCTTAGGGCCTCTTTTTAGTGTGTACCTCTTAAGGATAGGCAATATCGCTATGGTGGAGGCACTTGTGCCATATGCTCCCTTCTACGGAGGAGAGCTTCCTTGCATGCGAGCTGCATTGTGTACTCCATAATGGCTATTTTGGGGAAATCTGCAAAATGTGAATCAAGGTTAGGCTTTGAGGCAGGATAGAATTATTTGCATGAAAGGGATTAAACAGTGGATTATCAAGCGCATATGAGGAGGAGGGGCGAGGTGAGGCATGCAATGTTTGTTGTAGAGGATTGCCCTCGTGATGATGTTCGTACTGCCTGGATTGCGGGGCGTATTCTAGCCATTAGGAGATCTTGGCTTATGTTAAGGTGCATAGACTGGTTGTCATGGAGTGGATCAGGGCTCGTCCCCGGAAGGATAGATCGAAAAGGGGAAAGGTGTATAGAAGGGGACGGTGCCCCGTCTACGCCATCAGAGATGTTGGTTAGGGCTTCCTATGGTGGTAATGAGGGTTGTATGCCTCCATCTAGAGGCGGGGATGGTCACATGACTTCTAGATGTGTGGTGAGAGGAGGACCTAAGGAGCTCAGCTTGTCAAACCACACTCTTCTACCTACACTTGACTATCATTGCTTGTGTGTGTTGATATTTATCTATACAGGGTCACAAAACTCATTGTTTATTTATGTACATATTTACGAATCCATGTCACTTCGTGAAGATAAAAACCAATTGTAGAACTCCAGATTGTACTGGAGCATGGCACACACATCTAGTACTCGTGGTAGCTTACTGAATAACAATAGATATTTTGCAACATTGAGTAGCATGGTACCTTGTCCGAGTCTACTGGCAACATGTAACTCCTCCTCAGTGAGAACCTTATCAGCTAGAGAGTTCTCTTGGCTAGTTCCGGCTAAGTCCATACCCCGAATGGTAGTCAGTACTCGAAAGGAAGTCGGTGCCACATAGGTTGGGTCTCTTTGAGAACACCATTTAGCCAATCGCTCCTCTGAGACTGGGCTCCTAGGCCATTGCAATGCGGTTTTCAAACCAACATTTTTTCCTAGTATTACTTATGTAAATATTGTATCGTATGGTTTTTTCCTAGTATTAGTTATGTAGCAGGTCAAAATAACACAATTAAGTAATAAAAAATCATTGCAAGTTCTTTTCAAAAAGTGATGATATTATTTTTATGATAATAGTAAGGAATTAATCCTATTTTTGAAAATTGACACATCAAGGTTTAAAGAAGTTCAAAGGGATGGAAGGAGAAAATTACAAAGGGTGTTCATGGAAATTCTAGCACATGGTATACAAGGAGCATAGCATGTGGTTATCAATGCTTTAATCTAACAATGACATAGACCTATTATCATGATCTTCCATGAGAAAATTATGGGGGGAGACAAATTCTTGGGAAGTATAAGTTAGTGAGCCACGAGATCATGACCTTGTGAGCTTCAAAGTGTGTAAGCTCTTGTTGCCGTGTGAATGAGGGGCTTGTGGGATATTAAAAACAAAAGGTTAGAAGCCTTTGCAAAGGATATTCTAAAGAAATAAGTCAAATATTTTTTTCAAATGATAAGCACATGTTGTGTTGATGCAATATTTGACACTTGAATGTCGACATTTGACGATTGCACATGATTTTGGAGCCTTATGATTGATTGAAGTGGTAAGTTTTGATAAGTCAAACTAGCCTTAACAAAATTCAAAGAGCTTAGTATCTTAATAAGTCTGTGATGTGTCAGAAAAGGTCATGGAATCCAGATATGAGCTACAAGTGTATGCATTTGAGAAATTGATTGATTAAAAGGCTACTTGGAAGCATCATAAAATGGGGCATAAGCTTGTGAAGAAGGCGGTCCTCCATGATGATATTAAGTGATGATTCTTCTTTTTCCTCCTTAGTTTTATAACATGATTATGCTCTAGTGATAATAATTTTATCTTATTCACCCACAATCCAATCATCCTTAACCTATTTCTTCTAATTGAATATTTAGAAGAGCTAAGCACAAAGAAGGACAAACGTTGTTGAGGTTCAAAGAAGAAGGCTTTTCAAATAAGACTTCTAAGATCTACTCATTTTATTAATTGTCAATCTCACTATTCTTCTGTATTGAAAGATGAACGAAGGTGATTTAACATTTTCTAAGGCCTTGTTATGTCAATTGGAAAATTTTTGTTCAACTGATCCCATGGGCTTGATATAACATTGTATCATAAGAAATTGGAAAACTTATGTATTTAATAGTGTATCTTGAACCTTGAGTTTGATATGTGCATATAGAATATATCTCCTTTAAAGTTGTATTTGAAATGCATTCTGTGTATTATCACTTCATTGTAATGAAAAATCAAGCCCAAATTCTAATCCTTGAAAATCTTCCTAGTGGCATTATTGAGATAATGCCTTGTAAATGAAATAGTGCATCCGTAGAGCACTCAACAATCTTGTAACTACTATAACATTTTTCTTGTGAATCTCTATTAATCAGCTTGTATAAATGGCTCTCTACTTGATCTTGGCCCTTTCACCAATGGCTATTCTTTGAAAAATGGACCCTTATTTTTGAATTAGGCCCTTATGTTTGAGGCATTGTTGTGCTAGAAGAATTACTCGAAAGTTTAGGGTGTCTTAGTGGTTTAAAAGGAAGAGTTTGCTATTTTGTAAATGGTTTAAGTTCTTGTAAAAAGTCATGTAAATACTTTCCAAAATAGCATTCCCCATGTATATGTTGAGAAATGAAAAAGGATGAGACATTCTAAGATATTTTTCAATTGTTTCCATTAGAAAAAAGTTGCTTTGAGTTGCTTTTGGAGTTTTAGTTGTCTTGGTAACATGGATTTACTCGAGGGAAAGTAGCTATAAAGGACTCTACGGTATTGCTCTACCAAGTACCATCACTGTGTGTAGACATTTTTGCAAGCACTTATGTGAATGCACATGCAAACTTAGCTAAGTACTTACTTAGATCGGATCCATTGCTTCTTTTTTATGGATTGGTCAATGAAAGATACTTAGACAGTTGTAATAATTGTCACGTTAAGGAAGGAATGCTTGAAGAAGATTAAATTGAGACATCATTTTGAATAGTCATTGGCATGGGGTAGGGATTCCCATAATTACTACTATGGGTCCAATCATGATGATTGGTTTCTTTCTTAAGAACCTTTCTTGCCTTGCTTCCATTGTACTTTCTTGCCTTGAAATGATGGTACTGAGGTAAATGAGAAGTGGAGGGAGAAAGTACAAGTGACTCAAGGAGATAGGTCTAATAGTACATGATTCTAGCTCCATAGGTATGGCTTGCCCTGATAGGCCCTAAGTCTCAAGGAGTTCACCATGTCTATAACCCCTACATCATATTCGTTCAAGGCTTGTTTATAAATACTCTTATCTATTGGTTTTCATTGTATAAAATACTTATAAAGTACACCCCTTTTCTATTCGATCCATAAGTAACCCCTTTATATGGTACACTTTTGTGTGTAACAAATATATAAAAATGGTATTAAGAAATTCATTTATATTGAACCCATGTGATATACATATGGATATTTATGAGTGATCCTTCGACCCTGAGTGAATATGGAGGAATGAAGAAGAAGGACTAGGGCTTTAGAAATGGAGATGGCCAACTAAGGCTACCATGCTTTCTTAACTCGAGGACCCCTAGATGTGGTGAAGTGATCATGTGTACGTATTTGTGTCCTTTCCTTTCCTTTAAAAAAAAAGTGCTACACTATGAGGTTTTCAATGTCATGAGAACAAATGGAACATTGATATTACAAGAGAATGGAAATAGATATGAAAAAGGCTAACGTGCATAAGCACGTATATTTAATGACCTGGTTCACTACCTATTTAACCTTGTATGGTTGTGAACAAAAAGTACACCATTATAGCTATGAATCAAACATGGATAGAAAGGACCATTTTTTCACACTATTTAGTGCACTCATTAAATTTGACGAATGCCAAACTTAAGTATTCCAAAATCGCATGAAAATGAAAGGAGAGATATTTGGGAAAAGCAGAAAGAAAATAGGCACACATAGAGAGAGAGAGAGAGAGAGAGAGAGAGAGAGAGAGAGAGAGAGAGAGAGAGAGAGAGAGAGAGAGAGAGAGAGAGAGAGAGAGAGAGAGAGAGAGAGAGAGTCCACGATGCTAGGAGGTGCTTGAACAACTCGTATCAAAGGCATGGGAGTTTTTGTCATGTGGAGAGAATCTTCTTCTCAAAAGATCAAAGGTTTGGCTCACTTCGAATGTCCCAAGAATCTATGGTTTGCATCAATTTCTTTTGCTTATGTAAAGCTCATTTATTGTTCTTGTTATTCATTGTTTACTATTCGAGGATCTCAAATTTCTATTTATATATTGTGTTTTTTCTCAACTCTCAAGCTAATGTATTTTTAGCATATATTTTTTATGGTTTTGTAAACACATCCTTTGCGTTGTGACATCATGATGTAGCATAATCAAACATATTGACACCGAAATTTCGATAGCTAGTAGCTACTAGACTCGCTCGATGAGTACAGTGTACTTTTCATGGCCATTCGTGCGGTGCTTACCACGATCGATTGCAATGATACTAAGGCAGAGTGCAAAAAGGAATTGTGCAAATGGGTCAGGGTGACATGTCTAACCATAGGTGAGACAAGATCCCTAGGTATGTCCTACCCTTGATGTGCCCTGAACAATTGTGGGGGATGTGTAGAGGGCTAGGGGACTAGGGATCGAGCCAGCCGACCAAAGTCACTGGGCGTACCTAATTTAAGGACCCCTAGGCCTCATGCTGTGATTGTGAGTGCTTTTTTCTTTTCTTTTCTTTTTTATTTTTATTTTTATTTTTCTTCTTTCCTTTTCTTTCCCACACTAAAAAAAAAAAGAATAACATGAGTACAACCATTGCAATACATTGAGGCCATAGCCTTTCAATTGGATTGGGAAATGTCGAGATTCAAAGGCTGCGAAACTAGATATTACAGTGATGATTGTGTCCCAGCCTCGTTACTAGAGGAACAATTGTTGAGATGGGGAGATACACTGGAGATTTTGCAAAACCTCTTTGTAACGTGCGATGTTGATACAATTGAGGTAACAACTGCCATGAGTGCCAGGTGTAGAGTTTGACCCAAAAATAGAAAGTGGCCACTGATCATGCTTTGGGCCATGCGATGTGGGCGATCGGCAAGGGTGATTTTCACTTTCGATGGTGTGGCTTCGTCATGGCTCTTTGTGAGGTTGGTGGTCTTGCGGTGACTTGGGCATTGAACACTTTCGTAGAAAGACCTATGTTGTCCTGCATCCACTTGACACTTTGTGAGAGTATATGGAAGTCACATGCATCAATTACAATGAATAGATGCAACACCAAAAGATATTACTTTATCAAAATCCTATGGTGTTGACTGCGATGCATATCCTCGACGCTTGTTAAAGACATGACATATATTAGTAGTAGGTAAGGGAGGTTTATATAGTTGGGGAGCCTGCCCCTTTAACCACTTAAGGACAAAAAGTCATGAAAAAATGGCATTTGGCAAGGAGCGTATACACATAGGGCCTATTCTATTTGTATGAGGCATGGTGAGTTTGGGTGATTAGACGACTGGGGCTGTGCCAGTGGTGGGCTCCTGTTAGGTTGGGCGCAGAAGATATCGGCCAGGATCCGAATGGTGTAGTCCCTGGCTGTAGTTGTTTTAAGAATACTTTTAAACAAATCATCAAATTCCCGCTTGTCTCTAGCTGCCTTCTCCTCTTTCGAGCACCTGGTGCCCGAGCATCTGGAGGGGGCCTGCACGGCTGGTGTTGCCACACCTCGGGTGCTCCCTTGAGCCTTCATCCTCTTGTCTTGGGGAGTTTTTGGCCTGCGTCTAGGGCGGTGTGGCTTAGGGCCTCTTTTTAGTGTGTACCTCTTAAGGATAGGCAATATCGCTATGGTGGAGGCACTTGTGCCTTATGCTCCCTTCTACGGAGGAGAGCTTTCTTGCATGCGAGGTGCATTGTGTGCTCCATGATGGCTACTTTGGGGAAATCTGCAAAATGTGAATCAAGGTTAGGCTTTGAGGTAGGATAGAATTATTTGCATGAAAGGGATTAAACAGTGGATTATCAAGGGCATATGAGAAGGAGGGGCGAGGTGAGGCATGCAATGTTTGTTGTAGAGGGATGGCCCCCGTGATGATGTTCGTCCTGCTTGGATTGCGGGGCGTATTCCAGCCATTAGCAGATCTTGGCTTATGTTAAGGTGCGCGGACTGGTTGTCATGGAGTGGAGCATGGCTCGTCCTCGGAAGGATAGATCGAAAAGGGGAAAGGTGTATAGAAGGGGATGGTGCCCTGTCTACGCCATCATAGATGTTGGTCAGGGCTTCCTATGGCGGTAATGAGGGTTGTATGCCCTCCATCTGGAGGCGAGGATGGTCACATGACTTCTAGATGTGTGGTGAGAGAAGGACCTAAGGAGCTTAGCTTGTCAAACCCAAATCTTCTCCCTGCACTTGACTATCATTGCTTGTGTGTGTTGATATTTATCTATACGGGGTCACAAAACTCATTGTTTATTTATGTACATATTTATGAATCCATGTCACTTCGTGAGGATAAAAAACAATTGTAGAACTCAGGATTGTACTGGAGCATGGCACATACATCCATTACTCGTGGTAGCTTACTCAATAACACTAGATATTTTGCAACATCGAGTAGCATGGTACCTTGTCCGAGTCTACTGGCAACATGTAACTCCTCCTCAGTGAGAGCCTTATCAGCTAGAGAGTTCTCTTGGCTAGTTCCGGCTAAGTCCATATCCCGAATGGTAGTCAGTACTCGAAAGGAAGTCGGTGCCGCATAGGTTGGGTCTCTTTGAGAACGCCATTTCGCGCCATTGCAACGCGGTTTTCAAACCAACGTTTTTCAAATTGACTTCGATCCTCTGATTGTCACTTTAGTTGCTCTATCTCTAAGAGATTTGGTTGACACAGCACATCATTGAATGTTACAATTAAGCGTAGTTTGTTGGCTTTCTTGTCAAAGGTGAGTCGCATGCGTTCATGCAGGAGCCTGTCATAGTGCTCATCAAGATGTTCTTGCTCTTCCTAGGATAGGGGAAATGGCAAGTTTTCCCCAAGCTGCTTCTTAGCGAATGCACCCATGTCCGCAAGGATGTAGACACGTGCGAATACTTTGAGTTTAGCATCCAACTCAGTTAAGCATTTTGCGACACTTCTATGTTCAATGAGGGCTTGCTCGGTTGCTATCTCATGCAAGGTTCTAGGAGTTTCCCTAGACTTTAGCATAGCTGGGGGCTTAGGCCTAGATGAGCATGATTAGTCAATGCTAGGATTTCTTATACTCTCGGGGTTTCCACGTTTCTCATGAGGCCTTATTGCTATTATGTCATGGTTCTCCTTGGATGTGATTAGCATAGTTTTGTCACCCTGTTGTGATAGTGTTGTATCCACTTTTGATTGGTCAATGCGAGTTCTATTGTCGATGGATTGAGTGTTGCAAGCAACCGTTGATGGTAATGGTTGCTTTGATTTTTCAGAGCACATGGATGTGTTTGACGTTTCATGGCTACTAGGAGAGATGGTAATGGGTTCATTCATGGGTGGACGCTCTTCGGCACTCTTGGTCTCAATCTTCTTGGGGTCTACAACCGCTTGCAGCTACTATTGTTGTTTTCATTGTTTTCTCTTGTCTTTCTTAGGAAATCGAGGTGTATCCTTGGAAGACTTGGGACCTTGAACTAGGTCAGTCGTTGACGTGCTTGGTTGGGCCTCAGCATTCTCTTTCTCTAGTGTGTCCTCATGGGACATAACTGTGGCCTGCTGAATAGCCCTGCTAGGTTGTAAGGGTACAACTGCCTCTCTTTTTGGAGATTCTAGCTCTTCAGCTAATTCCCCTCTGTTTAGCTCCTCAAGCCTAGGCTTTAGGTGCTTTGGAAGTGCTGGAGTTGTCAAGGATGTTGGTTGCAACACCTCCTCCACAAGTGAATGGCTAAGGACATGTTCCGCAAGGGGCATTGTCACGGCCAAGGGCTGTGACTACTATGATCCCTTATTGGAAGTAGCAGCAACTAGTTCGGTGGACTGGCTGCTATTGGTGGATTGCGGTGTCAAGTCCTTAGGCTGATTGGAAGTGGTAATGTCTTTTGTTGCCCTTTGAGCATTAACTTGTGTAGATCGAGCATCAGTTGATCTAGTCACATTAGGTTGCACAGGCATATCCTTGGGCCAAGAGCTACGGGTGGTATCATGTCCCACCTCTTGGACATCTGGAAGCTTAGATGGAGATAGAGGTTGGGATTGAGCAGCTGCACTTGACGGCTGCTGTTGTGCTTCATGTGTCATTCGTTTAGGGAAAGAGGGTGTAGGAGATCTGGGACTTTTAGGTGGACTTGGTACTGGTGGCTGAAAGATTTGCTCGCGGCTATTTGACGATTGTGCCATTTGCTTTGTTGAGCAATCAACCTTCTTATGAGCAGTGTTGTGCCTGTGGTGCTCATGATCCTCTTGGGCACTAGTGGTCTTTGTGCACGCTCAATGGTTACATGTGAAATCTGCTTATTAAGCATGCAAGGCTCTTCCTTTCTAATACTCATGTTTGGTTTCTTGCCCTGAGACCTGGATTTTCTCTTAGGTTTCCTCTTGTGCTTCTTTGCTATTGATGCAATCTGGCCTTCAGCTCTGATAGAGGTGGTTTAGCAGGGGGTTTTGGTACCCAAATCCATCTTATACTTGCGTAATATCCTTGATCACGTAGTGACGCTTTGGATATCCATCGTGGTGTTGTGCTAGCTCTCCATCGATGCCTTCGTCTATAAGGCTTGGGCTTCTTTCATGGTCTTCTACGATGTTTGCAAGTCCAAAGCCTACCCTTGGCATTGTCTCTTGACTTTCTTGTTTCAAGTTTGGCTTCACTCACTAGTTCTCTCTGTTCAACATGCGCTTGTAGCAACTCTTTCAACAAGTCCTTGCTCTCATCACTAGGCTTGCTTGGCATGTCGGAATGTTCCTTGTCTTTCCCTCAAGGTTTGATGAGGTCACCCTTACTAAAGGTTGTGATTATCCTCACACCCGGTAGCGTCAAGTGTATCCTCTGTGTGACATAGTCGGCCTCACACTTGGTTACCGTTTTGAAGGGTCATCCAAGCAGGATTTCCTTTCCACAACTAGCACTATTTGGAGGAACATGGAATAGGACATGCAAGCTTTCAATTTCAATAGTTACAAGGATTTTGCACTTTCCAATGAGTGTTTGTGGGTGTCCCCCGTAAAGACTAAGAGTTGCGTTAGTTGGTGTGAGATCTGGTTGGCCTAGTAGGGTCCATGCTTCAAAGGTCAAGATATTAAAATCTGCCCCTTCATCGATGAGAGCATCGACAGTATGCTCTCTTTTTGGGGTGAGTTTGACCCTAAGATAAGCAGGTGGTAGTATGTCTTCATCTTTCGGGTCTTGGCTTATAAATTGAAGCCTTCTAACAAATGCCCTTGAGTCCCCAACTGTATGACCAGATGTGGATTCTTCCCTAATGTATTGGATTGTCTGTGCAGTGCTATTCAAGGTGCACCTATCGTCAGGACTATCATATCTAGTCATCCTCGCAGTTGTAGCTTGATGTTGTTGATTTTCGCTTTGACTAGATGCAGTCCGAATGCAATATATACGTGTTTTTGTGGTGTGGCCTTTTTGCCCTTGTTGGCTAGATTGGCCCATTGAGGTTCTAGGGTCCCTGTTTGTCTTTATTCGGGTATGGACTTCTGGTTGCTCTTTTACAAGTGAGAATCCATGCTCTTTTGCAAGTGAGAGTCCATGCTTGTGTAGAGCCATTACTACAATAAGATCTAATTTGGAGGACTTGTCACAGCGTGCATTTTCTCTCCAATCTACTTGGGGGAGGTGCGGAGCAGGCAGAGCCCCCTCTATGGGGGTCCGGTGGGGGCCGTCCCCCAGCTCATAGGGCCGTTATAGTAAACACTATGTGTGATTTGAAGGACTGTTCGTAGCCAAGTTTTGAACTACTTGCTCTAGATTTCAGTTTAGTGATAGATCTATGATGTGCTTCCGGCTCCATACAGTCTCTCGTTAGTTTCAAGGGTTACAAGTTAAAAATTTTAAAAAAAATCAAAATTCGGCCCAGTAGGTCCGAATTGCAGGGGCCGAATGTCCGATTTGGCCCATTCGAATGGGCCGAGGGACGAATGAGAAAGGGCTAAATGTAACTGGTTCGAATGTGGTTGTTCAAGGGCCGAGTGGCTGAACGATAGTGGACCGAATCGATTGGACCGAGGGTCGAGTCAGGTGGGCCGAATGCCAAGTTGGTCCAAATGGTCGATTCAGATGGGCCAAGCGGTGGATGTCTGAGTCAAGTGGGACGAGGGCCGAATTTTGATGCGTCCGAGTCGAGTGGTCCGAATGGTTGGTATCTGAGTGGTAGTGGGCTGAGGGTTGATTCTGGGACTCGGCCCAGAATCGTCATCACTCGGACTGGCTGATGGCAGCATGACTTTGGTCGGCGCAATGATAAATTGCTCGAATCACACGATTCAGGTCACGACCTATCACACACACCTCTAGATCAAAGCAATGGATGGAGGGGAAGAGTTGTATATACCTAGAATAGCCAATAAACTCCAAAATGAAAATTGGCAACCAAATCAAACCCTCATGCCTTGTTATGACAGTAGAAACCTTGACGTTTGTTTTTCTTCTTTTTCTTTGTTTTTTCCTATCCTAGTGCATCCAAATCATAAAGCAAATATCTACACTACTCCAACATGCTTTTCCAAATCCAAAAAACCAAAAACCTACTTGCTAAGGAGATCGAATACCTCTTCAAACTCCCTCGCTTCCTACCTATCTACCTCAAGCACAGGTTCGGGGAAAACCCTACTTCAATGCTCGATTCTAAGCATGCAAGCGCTCAAGGCTTGTATCTGTTGGTCCCGGCAACGGAACCAAAATGTGGGAGCTCACGCTCAACCGCCAAGACCCATGGACCGCTTATTGCTTCAAGCGTTCCAAGCCAAGCACTAATGGCTACCTCTCACATAGCCGATGTGCCATCCATATCTATGGGTGTAGTGAACTTACCTCCATGCCAATCGAGTTACCTCCTCTCCCACGCACTTTGGTAGCTCCACGATCCAAGTGCAAGCTTCAAGTAAGCTCCCTCCCCAAGCTCCATGCTCCAAGCTCCATTGCCACAAGCAAGATAAGAGAAGAGAAGAAAAGAGAAGAAGACAGGAGAAGATGGAGAGCTTCTCGTCCCCGGTCCCTCACCCTCACACACTCACTCCCTCACACTCTAACACTCCCTCTCTCAAGCACAAGCTCAAGCTAGCAAGAAGAAGAAGAAGAAGAAGAAGTAGAGGAGAGCCACTTTTTGCCACACACAAGAATGAGCTTCTCATTCACTTTTCAACTTTATATACAAAACCCTAAATCCCTTTTGGGCGGTCATCCCCTTATCCCCTTTTTTTACATGGGCGGACGTGGCCTAGGCCCTTTTTCCCATTATCCTCCTATCTTTCTAGCTTTCTTCCTACTGCCCATCTACTTTTACAATTTGCACAGATGAGAGCCCGGTGCTATTTAAAATAAATCTTGGTGCACCTTGCGCTCTTTTACACGAGTATTAACTTGCACTTATCTTGTGCACCTTTCTCCTTGATTTTGGACTTTTCTGCACTTCTTGCATTTACACATTGTTCTTGGTGTGCCTTCACCTTTCGTTTCTCTTTTGCCTTGGTCTTGTCTTCTACTTCAGATTTTTTGGATTTTCCACCTTTGTTCATTTGAGGGTTAACATATACTTAGTCAGTGGCTCGTAATATTTCCTATTTTGGCCGTCACCCTTAAGCATAGTGGAGATGGCATCTAGAGGTCGACCAACGTGGTCTTCCAGGTGTCCATCTCTACTCTCACGGATTTCGTTCGATTTCCTAGGAAGATCAGACCATTGCCCCAATCTTTTATGACTCTCGCATTGCGCATCCAGGGTCGACCTGTAATAAACTAGTTCTCACAGCAAGTCAATTTAATGGAAAATTCATGAAATATACTATTCTTTCAAGAAATACAAGAAATACACAAAGTTTGTAAAATAGCCATAGCCAAGATAGCTAAGCTTGAAGTAATATTGCCATGAAAGGCTGAGAATCAAAGATGTAAGCTGCAACATGAATATTCACCTCATGTCAAGGTGGGACATGGTATGCACCCCATATCTTGGTGGCTAAGAGCACACACCCTCTTAGTTGGTGGGAGGAAGGAACCTCAAAACATGTATTGTTGAAAAATGGCAAAAAAGATCCCTCACAAGTTTCATCTCCCCCTTTTATACTTAACCCTAGCCTCCTCTGGACTAAAGTGACTTATGCTTTATTACAAGCCATCTCGGCCTAAAAGAGCTTTGTCCTCAAAGCTGAATTGGGAACAAATCACAAGGATGATTACAAATATAGCTTGAAGCACTTGGAATTCATGCTGAAATAAAGCTCCATGTTGATGAAGATGGACCACATAAATGGAACAAGCTGTTGTAAACAGTCCAAAACAAGATGTATTACAAAAATGGAGCATATCTTGAGCTAGAAGTGGCAAATTTCCATGTTTGAGATATAGAACTGTAGAGGATAACATGTCGTACTCAACTATGCCTTCAAAATTGAAGTTTGAAGCCAATAAGACAATTTACTTTGTCACATAAATTTAATACATCAAGCTGTTTACTGCTCTGTTTATGGATTGTCCTCTTGTTGAAGCCATGGAAATTGTTCCAAATATGATGTTTGTTGCCATGAAGACTCTGTGATAGGAAAACCCTTCCATTTGATAAGGTATTCAAAAAGAATACGGTTCCTTAGAACCTTCTCACACTTGCAAATAATATTCTCGAGCTCATATATGATTAAACCATCATTAGCGAAGGGATGTAATTCTTCAAGAATTTGAATTTGAGGTCCCACATACTTTTTAAGTTGAGACACATGAAATATATTATGGATTCTTGTGTTGGAAGGTAAGTCTAGTTGATAAGCAAGATTCCCAACTCGCTTGATAATACGATAAGGGCCATAAAACCTATGAGCAAGTTTGTTGTGTCCTCCTTTAAGAGAAGCATAACGTGACTTGGGAACCTTCAAAACTACCCATTCATCTTCCTCAAACTCCACTTGTCTTCTTTTCTCATCCGCATAGACCTTCATTGTCTCTTGAGCTCTATGAATGTTGTCCTTGCATTGCTTCGTAAGGGCCTCCATCTTTTCCAACTCCTCACGGGCTTGTGGATTGATATCTTCATGAAACAATGCGGAAGGTACCTATACTTTGTAGCCATATAAAGCTTCAAAAGGAGACATTCCAATGCTCATATGGTAAGTATTGTTGTAATAAAACTCCACAAGATGGAGCCATTAGTCCCATGCATTTTGTATCTCATGGAAAAAGTCCCTCAAATAAACCTCTAGCCATTTATTAACTCTTTCAGTTTGCCCATCCGTTTGCGGGTGATATGTGGTACCAGGAGTCAAAAGAGTCCCCATTGAAGAGAATAAACTTTTCCAAAAGCTACCCATAAACTTAGTGTCGCGATTGGACACAATCTTCATTGGCAGACCATGAAGCTTAAAAATACATTCCATAAATTGTTGAGCCACTTGCTTTGCTGTAAATTGAGCCTTTGTAGGGACGAAATGGGCTAATTTAGTCAACTAATCAACTACTACATAAATGCTATTCCACCCATGCTTAGTTGTAAGCAATCCTACAATGAAATCCATAGAGATATCAATCCACTTGCCTTGAGGAATAGGAAGTGGCTGAAGTAAGCCGCTATAGGTAGAAGAGATGAGTCTTTATTTTGTTGACACAGAAGACATTGCATTACATAATCCTTTACATCCTGCCAAATGCCCTTTCAATAGAAACTCTTATGGATGTTGTCAAATGTTTTGAATAGCCCATGATGACCCACTAAAGGTGAAGAATGCATCTCATGCAAAATACGGTCTTTGAAAGAGGATTGTGGTGTCAAGTAGACTCTTCCAGGATACCATAAAAGACCATTGTGCCAATTAAAATCGGGATACTCTTCGCCTTTTCCTTGGTGAAATTCCTTCATAATCTTTGATGCTTGCTCATCTAGCAAATATTCTTCTTGGATGTCATGAATCCAATCCTTATGTATGATTGAAATTGAGGATAAAGAACATGTCCACATACGTGATAAAGCATCCGTCACAACATTATCTTTTCCAGCCATGTAAGATATTTCAAAATCATAGTTTTGAAGAGTAGCTAACCACCTTCTTTGTTTAGGGGATAAATTTGATTGGGAAAGAAAGTATTTTAGCAACGATGATCGCTTTTCACCTTGAAATGGCTGCCATATATATATATAGTGATGCCACTTTTTAATAGCATGCAGAATTGCTAACATTTCTTACTCATAGACATGTAGTTGACGTTCCTTGTCATCAAGCTTGCGACTTTCATAGGTTATAATTCCATGGTCTTGATACAAAATAGCCCCAACTCCCCATCCACTAGCATCTACACATATAATGACTTCCTTAGAGAAATTCGGGCATACAAGAATATGTGCTGAAACTAATAGAAATTTCAACTCGTTGAAACTCTTGTCATGGAGTCCCAAAAGAAAGCTTCTTTCTTTTGCCTATTGATCAAAGGATCCGCCACATGAGTATAATTTTTGATAAACCTTATATAGAAAGAAGATAATCCAAGGAAACCCCTTAAGGAAGTAGAATTAGTAGGAGTAGGCCACTCTTTGATACACTTCACCTTGTTAAGATCCACACAAATGCCTTGCTCTCCAACAATGTGACCCAAGTATTCCACTTCATCTTCCATGAAAGAACACTTTGACATTTTGGCAAAGAGTGTATGTCTTCTTAATGTGTCAAAGACCTCTCGAACATGTATCAAATGCTCAACCTTGGATTTACTATAGATGAGGATATCATCAAAGAATACAAGAATTGTTTTGAACAAGAAAGGTTGTAATATCTTATTCATGAGTGCTTGAAAAGTAACGGGTGCATTTGAAAGTCCAAATGGCATAACCAAGAAGTGATATAATCCTCTTTTAGTCCTAAAGACTGTTTTATATTCATCCCCTTCCTTCATTTGAATTTGATGATAACCCGAACGAAGATCAATCTTGGTGAAGACCTTTGTATCTTTGAGCTCATGTAAAAGGTCATCAATGCAAGGAATCGGGCATCTATTCTTCACCGTGGACTTGTTAAGCTCCCTATAATCAATGCACATACGAAAGATCCATCTTTCTTCTTTACCAAAAGCACAAGAGAGGCAAATAGAGATTGACTTGGCTAAATTAAACCCATTTGCAGCAATTCTTTAACTTGTCTTTTGACTTCTTCCCTTTCAAACTTTTACAGGTGATAGGGAGGTTTGTTGATGGGTTTTGTGTTGGGTAGCAAGTCAATAGGGTGGTCTACCTCTCTCTTTGGAGGCAAAGATGATCGTTGCTGAAATAAATCTTCGTATTCTTCCAATCGCTTTTCCATTCTTGGATCCTTTTGTTTTGAAGAAGATGATGGCTTATTTGGTGGACTGCTCTTCATCCACTTTTGTAAGAAAAAGAGTGAATATGCATGACCGTGCATTGATTTCTTTACGCATCTTCTTCCTAGAGATGAGTTCCATTTGCTTTTGACCAATGCCCTTCAATATCATAGGCTGTCCATTCCATTGGAATTCCATTAGCATGTTTTGTAAATCCAAAGAAAACTTTCCAATGGTTCAACCAATCGCAATCAATGACAATATCTATGGGACCCATTTCCAAGGTGATCAAGTCCACTTCCATAACACATAAAGGAAATAGGGTAATAGGAGTGTGTAGGCATACTTCATTACTTGATTCATAAGCTCCATTAGCAACTTGAATCTTCAACGATGCTTGCATTTGTTGAGGAAGCAGTCTCAACCCATGCAAAGATTTGGTATTAATGAAGCTATGGGTGATGCATGTATCAATCAAAAGATGAACTTTGCTTTTATTGGTCAGCCCTTTAAGTCTAAGGGTATTTTCTCCTTTACAAGCGGTCCAAGCATCATGAGAAATTGCACATAAAGAACCACCCAGATCAAAAGGAAAATTGTCTACAATATCATAAAATTCATCATTATTTCCTTCCTCTTCATCATGCATAACTTCAACCATAGGGTTTGCTTCTACTTGAAATACATTCCCCTCTTCACTTTCATCCTCATCCATCTCATCAATGATGACAAAGTTGAGCTTGTTGTTTTTAGATTTGCATTTCAGCCTATGGTCTTGTGACCACTTTTCTCCACACTTGAAGCATAACCCTTTTTCCCCTATATCTCTAATTTGTTCATTTGAAAGAACTTTGCTGTAAGTGCTGTTCTGAAATCCCTTTTGTACATTTTCAGCCCTTGCAAATCTCTATTTTGCTTTAGTCATTGGTCTATAACCATTTCCTCCACTTGGTTTTGATCCATAGGCCATTGGATATGTAGGCAACTTGATGTAATTACTGTTGTAGTTACTATTTCCCTTGGTTTCTTGCCTATAAACATCCCTTTGCTGGTTGAAATGTGTTCTAATCTTTGAAGCCTGATTAGGTAGTGAATACCCTGCACTTTTTGACTGAACTCCCACTGAATCTCTTCTATATTTCTGCCCATATCTTTCATCATATAAAATGGCTTCATGAATTGTCTTGGGCTACATTGCACCAACTTCCGAAGAGAGGGCTGAATCTAAACCAAAGATATATTTGTTTAATTTGGCCAAATCATCAATCCCTTCAATGTACATAGAAAGGTTAAAGAACATGTTAGAGTAATTACGAATGGACATGCCCCTTTGTTGAAGACCATACCATCTTCTTTGGTTGCAATCTTTCTTTTTCCACTGGAAAGACAAACACTTCCAACATTGCCTTCTTAAAACCCTCCCAAGAAGCAAAATTGTGACCAACTCTTTGCATATGACTCCACCATGTATGCGCATAGCCTTCAAGATGGAGTGCTGCAAAATAGATCTTGGCGAGGAAAAAGTGTGAAGTACATCTCCAAATTTTTTACCCATTCTTCCCACTCCGACGCATTATCCCCCTTGAAGTTGGAAATGGTAATCTTCTCTTTGTACTCCCTTTCATTATAAGTTGGTTTAAAGTTGTTAGAATGCTACCCAAAAGATGATTGTCTCAAAAAATCTCTATTCATTGAATCTCTTCCAAAGGAATTTGGTCTACGATTATTACCACTATGATTTGGTTGTCCCAATCCAAAAGAATTATGCTTTCCATTAGTGGGCTGATCATAAAATGACTTATCTTTGTTGGTGATATCATGAAATGACCTTCTTTCATCACATCTTCCACTTTTATCATGAAACTCCAATTCTTTTTGCTTGATGGTAGATTGAGAGGAAAAAGATTTGTAGAAGGGGTCACATCCATGGGATTCGTCATTCTCCTCTCTTCTTATATCCTCATCTTCTTCATAAGTAGCTTCATGTCTTGGATTGAATTGAGGATGAGCATGGTGCTTTGATGATAATGGTGACTGGTAATGAGTACTCCTCATTGTAGATGGCTCTCCTTTCTCAAAGGTTGACATAATAGATTGATCAATTCCCTTTCCTTTCATATTGGATGGCTAAATTGAAGTATTTTTAATATGAATAGTGGGTTCATTTGGTGTAGAAGATGTGGGTTGAGTCTTCAAATCCTTAATAGTTGCTACTACATCCTCAAATCCACTTTTCATGAACTTGGCCCCTAAAATGGTACTTACCGGTCTATGACTGACTCATAGAAAGGTCTCGATTTAATGGTCCATATTGTAAGTTTGGTAAAATCCACCAAGCTAACTGGGTCCACCTAACTTTAGGGCATTTCCGTGGGAAAATTGTTCACTTGCTTCCCTTCGAGGCATATTTAGTGCTCTAAGTAAGTTATGCTACCAAATTATTTACAAAATATAAAAACAACTTTCTTAATTAATGTTTGCACTTGGTTCCTTGCCACATCATTAGTTTATGAACACTAAACAATCCACTTAAAAACAATCATTCTTAAAAATTTTTAATTCTCATATACACACAATCACTACAAGAGCGAACCAACCCATAAATTGGGTTACCACCATTGTCCTATTTATCTTAGGCCTTTCAATGCTAAACTCCGTTAGGCTTGTATAGGTTTCCAACCCTATCTTAGGTTTGTGATAAAGATTATAACCCAAACAAGAGGCCCGCTAGTTCTCACTTGCCATAAGGGTGAACCTTCCTATATACGAAAGACCAAAACGTATCTAGTAGTGGTCAGCTGCATTAGGTAGTGTGTGAAAACTCCAAGTGAAGAGTAATTGAAGTGGCCCTAGGGATGATAACATACCTCATTCTCATCCAATTGCTCAAGATATGGATGTAATTAGTATATTTTATATCACATTAAAGGCAATAATGATCAACTACTAATTTTCAACCAATCAATCGTTTCAAAACAACACTTATTTTTTTTCCATGAATTCACAAACACAAAGTTCATCTCATGTATTTATATATATATTTTCTATTTTTTGTGGATGTGAATGCACCTTTAAATTTGGGTTTCTCTCTCATAGAAATAAGCCAAGTATCAAAAATTTCTTTTTTTTCCATGCATGTAAATGCACTTTTTTTTTGATATATGAAAATAACCTAATTATTCTCAATATATGTGAATGCACTCTAGTGGACGTATTTTTAGTCCCATGCATGTGAACACATCTTACTTAAATGCTAAGATCTAAATTAGCTTTTCTTTGTAAGGAGAGTATACTTTTTCATAATTTGAGATACTACATTAATTTATGTGAGTAATTAAATAACAGTAAACTTTATTTTTAGTTTATGAGAAGAGCTAAGTTTATGATTCTAATAATTGACTAAAACTACTTGACCTAATTAATGAGGTTTTCATACAAATCTACGATGATTCTAAGTCTTCCAAAAAACTTTAACTAATTTTTTAAATTAAAATTTTACAAAACTAACATTTATAGTCATACTTAAATAACTTTAATTGTAATCCTAATTCAACTTTTTAATTTTAAACTTTTAATGACTTTTAAGAATTTTTTATAATATTTTAGCTATATTTCTAAATTTTCAAATATGAAAATACTACAAGAATAGGATAATTATTATTCTATTAATCTTGAAGGATTTTTTACTACTAAAGTTAATGAAACCTTGATTTTTAATGAAGAATAATAATACTTTTAAATTTTAACCTAGTTTTAAAGAAAATTTGGCATTATTTCAAAAAATTAACAAGGATAAAGAATTAAATCAAAATTTTTAATCTAAAATTTCTTTAAAATTAGGTACTAATTTGATCATTTAATAATAATAAAGAATGAAATGTTATATCTCAACCATATTAATGGTCGAAATTTAGGCACGATGGCTACTCGAGGGTCCTGTTATGTCGATCGTTGAAGAAAGGCCATCATGGATAAGAATGATAAGAAATGAAGGAATTTTGGGAAAAGGGACAACATATCCTCCATAATACCTTTCCCAAAAATGAAGGAATTTTGGGAAAAGGGACAACATATTCCATGGCCTAATCAAAAATCCCTAAACTATCCTCCATAATACCTTTCCCAAAAATCCCTACCTTTTGATTATCACTCCTTCACTCACTCACAAGAGTTAACTTATTATCATTGTGTGCTAAAAATAAAAAGAGTTGCCTTTCTTTTTATAGTTTTTCTTTTGGAGGGAGAGACAATGGGCATATTTCTTATATTATATATTTATTTATCCATATATATATATATATATATATATATATATATATATATATATATATATATATATATATATATATATAATGAAAAACATAAGATATTATGGAGGATAGTTTAGGGATTTTTGATTAGGAAAAGGTAATCAAAAGAGTATCATGAATCAATTAAAATTTTAACAATCTATTTGAATTTAAAAACAATTATAAAAATATCAAAAAATATAAAAAGTTTCTTAATTAATAAAATAAAATAAGAAATTAGTTTTTAATATATAAAATTTCATTAATAAATCCTTGAAAAATCTAAATTAACTTATTTTAATCAATATAAATTTAAAAAGTTCCTAATGAATTCGTTAACATTCATTTTGGTCTCGAAAAATAGTAATTGACTTACTTTAGTCATTTTTGGATGGTGCATTAAGTATGATTCCTTGTAAAATTTTTAGATATGTTACATTCTCTTCCTCTTTGAGAAATCGAGATGTCCTCATCTCAAGAGAAACATGGAAGAACTTCCCAAAAGAAAATGTCCTCATCTCGAGAGAAGCATTGTATGCATATTCTACCAATGGTAGATACTTGATCTACTTCTTTGGCTCTTTGCTACAATAGGCTCTTAAAATATCCTCCAAGACTTGGTTTGCTCTTTTAGGTTGCCCACCATTAGTTTGTGGATTGTATATTTTGTTGAAACATGACTAAGTTGTGATGGCTTGAAAGAGACTAGTCAAGAACTTGGAGATAAAGAGAGTGTCACGATCATTGTGATGATCCTTTTCGGGAGCCCATGTAGACAGAATATATCTTTGATGAAGATTCTTGCGATGATATCAGAGCCTTTATGTGTTTTTATTGGAATAACATAAGCTACTTTGGTAAGCATGTCCACTATTACTAGGATAGAATCACAACCTCCTTGAACAGTGGGTAAGCCAACTATAAATAATCCATGCTAATGTATTCCCATTTTATCTAGGGAATATCAAGAGAGTGTAGTTCGCCAAGAAGCTTGATCTACTCTGCCTTGATCCTTTGACCACTTAAACATTGCATCACATATTACCTCATGATCCATGAGTTGGTTAAGAAGTTCATAAAGAATTAATTCAAATGTTAGTCCACTTATCATAACATTAAATATTTTTTTAAATTATTTCAACTTTAATATAATGATGGACATGATTTAGACTTAATGCTATGATATCACATGAAATATACACCAACCTAAATTCCCTTAGGATGGATAGTTTTCGATAGTCATCTAAGGATCAATCCCAGCCAGCACTATCCATGTTAACTTTTAGTGTCCAAGCTTAGATAGCTAGGCAATCCCTAGGTCTACCTTGCATACAAAGTGCTTCTATCCTCATCCCATGAGGATCTACGTGCAAGTTCCTAATACACAACTATAGTCTCTGACACTAGTCTAAGATTGACTCAAAATGAATGCATTTTGCAAATCACCCAAGTTTGAGGTAAGCAGGCACTATACTTGGTTCAATGAGAGCGAGAAACGAGGGGGAGCTAAGCTTCAACCCCTCTGCCCATAAGGCACAGTCTCACACACTGGCCCCCTAAAATAGTGGCTTATCAATTCTAGGACTAACTCATAAGAAGGTCTTGATTTAACAATCCTTATTCTAAGTTCGGGAAAAGCCACCTAGCCTTTGGGAAATTCCATCAAAAAATTATGTGGGAAAATTTCCACCCACTTCCCTTCAAGGTGTATTTTAGTGTTCTGAGCAAGGTATGCTACCACACTATTTATAACATGTAAAAATAGCTTCCTTAATTAATATTTGCACTTGGTCATATACTTAATTTATAAACACTAAGAAATCTATTTTAAAATAATTATTTTTAAATTTTTAAGTTCTCCTATATATATATATATATACAATCAATACAAGAGTGAACCAACTCATAAATTGGGTTACCACCCTCGCCCTATGGCTTCCAATGCTAAACTACATTGGGCTCATATAAGTTTTCAATCCTATTGTCAATCACAATCAATTGCTAATTTTCTACCAATAAATATTTTCAAAATAACACTAAAAATAGAAAATTTCCATGAATTCACAAATACAAAGTTCATCTTGTGCATGTACACATATTTTATTTTTTGTGTGTGTGAACATAGTGTGAACACACCTTATTTCCTATTTTTTGTTTGTGAAAATAACCCAATTATTCTCAATGCGTGTGAATGCACTCTAGTGAATATATTTTTAGTCCTCTGCGTGTGAACACACCTTATTTAAATACCAAGATCTAGATTAACTTTTCTTTATAAAGGGAGTAAATTTTTTTATCATTTGAGATACTACCTTAATTTATGCGAGTAATTAAAAATGACGCAGTTTAATTTTTTATTTATGAGAAGAGCTAATTAGTTTATGATTTTAATAATTGATTAAAACTACATGACCAGTTAATAAGGTTTTCATGCAAATCCACAATGATTCTAAGTATTTCAAGAAACTTTAACTAATTTTCCTAATTAAAATTTCATAAAACTAACCTTTCTAGTCATACTAACAGATTTGAGGACACCAATAAAAAAGGCCACAACACTCAATCTCAAAGATACCTCTAACGATTTTATACATAATCTTGATGTAGCTCATGAAGTTTGGTAGTTTGAGATTTTTGATTATTAATATTTTTCCTTTTAGTTTAAGGAAAGTTCTAATGTGGGTTGGCTTACACTCTTGTATCACTAGGAAAATGAGAAAACTATGTTTCAATGGTTTGTCTATTAACTTATTAAATTACTTGGATATTTGAAAATCATAGGAATGGGATAATAACTGAAATTAAGATTGGGTGTATCAAATTCCAATAAAAGAATGTGCATTACATCCTCTTTCTCTAAAAGAAAATCAAAATTTCTTCATCTCAAGAGAAAGTTTGAGCGAGTTTTGAAATGAAGTTATCTTATTACAACTTTCTCAGTACCTAATACAAGAGTAAAGCTCAATACATGATATCGAGGAACTCCCTAATAGTGTATGCTAAACTCTATTACACCTTCCAACATTGAGTTGGTGTATGGTTCTGCAATGATGATCAAGCTTTGACGTCACCATGTGCATCATTTTTGCAAGTTTGTTTGATTGTTTGCTTTCTATTCCCTTGAGCAAGTAAGGCATACAATGTCACTTAATAATACTCCTAAAGAGACTCCAAAAATACATTTGTTAGTATTGAGAGAGATCCCATACTCCCTAAAGCAATCAAAACATTGTTGCAAGTGTTTCTAGTTCTTCAGCTAAGGATTGAAGATGCAAAAGTTATCCAAGTAGGCTTTGTTCAAATCTTGAATGCAGTCATCATGACTTGTTGGAAGGTAGCCAATGTGCTAACTAGATCAATGGGACATTCAAACTTAGTCATAATGTTGGACTATAGAAACCTAGCCATGCTCCCTACAATATTGTTCTATAGGAGTCAAATCTCAACTCATTTAGGGTGGTAATATCCAAACATTACCTATTTTGCACTTGTTTTTTGGAAGCTTAATCAAACCCACAAAGTCAATCCCTCATTTTGCAACAACTGCAATGGCAATATGAGGTGATCCCTCATGTAGCCCATTATAGTTGGCCTTCTTTCAAACATATCAAACGATTTCCAATATTTAAGATTCACCATGGGCAACTTGTGAAATCATGTAAGTGCAAGGGAGGGGATTTTATCAAAAAGCACACATGAGTATATGTTTGGGTTAGGCCCCCACCATCACTGAGGGCACCAGATTAGGCTGAAGATGATAGCAGTGCCAAGCATAGAGAGTCATAATGTCAAAGTGTTCATGTGCAAGGGAAGACCAAAGAATAAAGAGTGTATTTATGTATCTACAAGTGGGAGGGATTGACTATAAATAGCCATAAATGCCAAAATTTGGATAGCTTACACAAAGAGATGCCATAAATGCTAGCCCTAGATGGCAATGACAATGTTTGAGAGGTGTAGGAAGATTGTGGAAAGTAGTAATTGATGTAGAAATGCACACACAAAGTTGACAAATAAAGAAAATGCACCTAACTTTCTAGAGCTCCTATGTCTCTGCCATTAGACTCTGAGATAGAAGCTCACAACCAGGAGATGATAGATCAATAGAACTAACATAGGTAGGCTAATACATCTAAGGATGATCCTAAATTAGTTTTTTAAAGGGAGAGAAGCTTAGATTTATTTTCTTCATGGCTAGTCTTAGTAAGCCCAAACACCTATCTTCCCTATGTGGATTCAAAATTTTTGTTGGGATTGAATGAAAATGTTGCTTACTTTTAATATCCCACAAAAACTCTTGAAACAATCTCTCAAAAGTATCCCATGAATTCTTAATGACGTAAAGAAAAACTAGATGGTAAGGAAAATAAAAGCTTGTAATCTGCTACTCATAATGTAACGTAACGAGAGAGGAATATTAGGGTTAGGACTCAAAATGAATGGATTGGGGGGGGGGGGGGGGGCATTTATATAGGCAATTATGTAACTAGTTTGATGCTAGGTCAAGGGGAAAGATAATTTTGACAAGAGGACATAAAAAATTCCGACTTCTTTTGGCATCCCAAACATCCCACATATGATCCATCATGAAACAACTAAATGAAAACTTAGATGAGCTTCCTTCAGTGGTTCAAGTGCAATTAGATTGAGTAACCTATTTATAGGATTCCTCTACAATTGAAAGTAATGTGTTGATTAACTTTACTAATATTTTCCCTTTCATTTTTAGGCATTTAATAAATCAAGTGCGGGAAATTTTGTACCTTTAACAATAATTATGTTTCAATGTAATTATTGCATGTGTTTGCAAGAATTAGGGTTTCCTCGAGGCAATTCTTATAGTTTTATGATTTAATGGAACATTGATCTAATTGGATAAACTAATATCTAGTATGTAAGATAAAGCCACTTTTTTTTTTGACTTGAGTGCCTAATCACACTCATAAATTGATATATATACACATATGCACATATGTTATATAGATTATCTAGAGCTCTCTACAAAACACCAAGGATACATGGAAAGAACTTCAAGAAAAACTATATTGGAGCACTAACAAGAATAGAATTCATCTCTTTATAAAACCACACAAAGAAAACAATGGGAAAAACAACAATATCTTTACATAACATCACAGATATAATCTTCCACAAATTTATTTTCATAGAACATCACATAGTCTTTATTATTTACGAACCAAAGAAAAGAAGAATACATATAGACCATCATAGGAATGGAATCGATCACATAAACTTCATATTATCTCTTTCATGGATGTATCCATGTCTTTTGCTCTCACAATCTCTCTCATATACAATATCTTAGCCACTGAAATAACTATATTACACACACACACACACACACACACACACACACACACACTCTCTCTCTCTCTCTCTCTCTCTCTCTCTCTCTCTCTCTCTCATACATGAGAATACAACAAAATGAATACCCATAAACCTCTCTTGGTCATGGATACACTCTCTAAGATGTATGGTTGATCCAAAGAGTCATGAGAGCTACTATAGTGTGCCTTTAGAGTTCATGAGTGACACTATCACTCCTAGTCTTCATTTTAGTCTTCAACTGCTGCTTCTTCCTTTAAATGAGCTACAAAGAGCTTCCATTCTTTTATTTCCAAGGTAGGAACAAATCCCCAAGTTAAAAATCCATCCAATAAAATACACATGAAAGCATACATACCATTTATAGAGATACACAAAAGCTCATAGAACACCACAGAAGGTCAATAGAACACAACAAAACCACTCAACTCCTCCAACCAAATCCATTCCAACCTATCAAAATCCATTCAATGCATATCCAACCATACTCAAAATCAATCAATCACAATCTCAACCTCTCAAATATAACAAAAAATAGGCCCATGCAGGCATGTATAGAATACATAAAAACTAATCAAACCATCAACAGAACCTATCGGCACATGATATGTCACTAAATTGATTGCTTATTACACATTCTCTATTTAATAAATTTATGTCAATAAATTAATGACTTGCTTTTCTTTAAGTGTTGACGATGATCTAGCATGGCCATGAAACCATTTAGAGACCAATATTCCTAGTGCATTACTTAATGGGGTGATCAGAGTATTGTGACGAGGATATCTGGTACAAGCAGTACACGTTATGAAGGGGGAAAGAAGTGTCTGCCAAGTGTAAGACTGTATACAAGAACCAAGGAGTTACATATAAATGAAGATGGATTAAGTTCTAAGAAGAGGAAGTGCATTAGCATTGTGTATATGTATTTATGTGTGCATCCGGGGACGCCTGGGAACATTTACTTGTGTGTAATGAGCATTGCATTCATTTGGGGTCATCCTCCCCCTTACAAGTCAAGGTTTAAGGTATTTTCTTTCATTAAGAAAGACAAGAGAGGTAATTCTCTCATTAAGAAAGACAAGAGACATGATCCTCTGAAAGTGAGGAGAGAAGTGATTTTCTCTTTCTAAGGTCTAAAAAGACACAAGCTTTTGAAGTCAATCTTAAGGTTGAGGCCCAAGGCAATTTAATGAACTCTCCTTAAGGTGGTTGCATGGACCACAAGTTAGAAGTGCAGCTTAAGAAGCTGTTCTTTTAAAAAAAGACATGGTGAATCCATTTTTAAAATATCTTGTGATAGAAAGACAATCTCTAAAAATGGGATGCTAGGGTTATCGGAAACAACGAGATCTACAACTTTCATGTTGGACGTTTTTTCATCCAAACAACGCACATAGAGATATCTAGAAATTAGTGCTCTAGAGTAGGTCTTGGAACAACTGAAGCTTGCATGAAGATCAACTCAAGTCTCTCTCCAAGAAGAGAAGCTCTCGAAATCCTATAAAAGAGGAGGCTCTCCTTGGGTGTGGGAGAGGAAAAGGAAGCATCACTTTGCATGCATCCAAGAGGAGAAGAGAAGGTGCAAGTGGTGCAGAAGCTCTGCTGAAATCAAGTGCCAAGAGGAGAGCCCTACACATATTGTGTAGGAGAGAAGGAGACTCAAGAAGGATCAAAAGGTGCCAACTTCCAAGTTGTGCAAGTGTAGCCAGTTGTATACCGTGCAAGGAACGGTGATCTTGTTTCCAAGATCTACAAGTAAGAACTGGCTTATGTGTAACAGAGGAGCTTGCTCCTTGTCAATAATATAACTCCACAAGGGGGGGGGGACTGGCCCATCTTCCAGTCCCTAGTGTGTTGCCAATTTCTCTACCTCTCTCCCCCCTCTCTCTCTACATCTTTCTTTTCTCTCATCTATTCTCCCTTTGTGCCATCATAATATTTGCCATATATATTTTAAGTATATAAGAAAGTCGGAACATGTATCTCAGAGCTTATAACAATGGTATCGAGCAGGTCTCTTTGCTTTTCTCAAAGTAAAGGCCATCCTTGCAAGAAGAAGGTAAAGATGGCAACTGATGAAGTGCCTACAAGTGAGCAATTACATGCTCAATCGATAGAGTATCGTAGCTTATTGGAAATTTTCGAAGTATGTCAATTGATTGACAGCTTAAGGGCAAGGGAAGAAGCTACTTATGAAGGACCGAATCCTCCAAAAGATGGTGATACTGGAAGAAACACCATTGCACCAATTGATGGTGAAGGTGCAAAGCATCCAATTGTTGAGAAGCTTCCTAGAAGGACTCTTTGGTCAAGAAGAGAAAAAAGGCCTCACCTCAAGTGAGGCGGATAAGGATGGAGTCATCTCCCTCAACAACAAGCTACTCCCCTGATTACTCAAGTTCCTCCTCCTCCTCATCAACTTCTAGTTCCTACTCTCTTGGTTTCAAGTCTCGTACAATCCGCAAACTGACAAAGAGGGACCATAAGAGGAGCAAGCTTAAGAAGACTAAGACTTTCAAGTCTGGGGATAAGGACATAAAGTTTGACTCTTACTCCGGTAAGAGAGATCCTACTAAGGCATTAGCCTTTGTCAGACAATTTGAAGTTGCTTTTTCTAATGGTAATTTCTCAGAAAAGTCCAAGCTAAGGCATGTAGGCATGCACTTGAAAGACACCGCTAGCAATTGGTGGTTGACTCTCATTTTGGAGGGAAGGAAATCCACGACTTGGAAAAAGTTCAAGAAGAAGTTTTATGCTCAGTTCTTGCCTCCTGATTTTGAGAATGATGTCAAGAAGGAGTGGGATCGGCTAGGCCAGAAAGAGCATGAGAAGGTCACTAGTTATGTGGATAAGTTTTGGTCTACTCTTCTCAAGGTTACTCCTTTCATGGAGATCAACGATGAAGAGAAGACAAGGAAGTTTGAAGCTGGCCTACTCTCTCATTTACACAGAACTATGAAGGTGTATTCACATGCTTGCATGATAGAGTTTGCCATCATAGTTGAAAGTTTGCATATACCTAGTACATCTCGAAAGTTGGAGATGAGGTCTTATAGAGCTAGACAAGAGAAGCTCTATGATCAACTAAGAGACATGACTAATCGAAGAAGACCTACCTTTACCCATGACCAATATTCAAATCCAGAGGGTAACAAGAAGAAGCGAAAGTATCTCTCACCCTCTGAGATACAAAAATACAAAGAGGAAGAAGGTGCTTTCTTTGTGGTGAGTTAGGGCATATGAAGCCTGATTGTCCCCACAAAAGGAAGGAAGAAAATGTGGTTAAAGATCCTCCTCGAGCATCCTCAAATTCTATTTCGGATGTGCAAGCTAACACTCATTCAAATGAGAAGAAAAGACAACTCTTAAAGGGTTGGGGGACCCTCAACAATCAACGAGTTTTGATACTCTTTGATCCAGGTTCCACAGATAATTTTGTGTCAACAAATATTTTTGAAAGGCTACAAATTCCACCGGATCGATTGGAAACACCAATTGGATCAGGTTCGGCATTTGAAGGACTTACAACCAATTCTACTCCTATCCAAGGGAAGTTGAATCTTCAAATTGGGGATTACCGTGACCAAGAATCTTTCCTACTTGCACCCATTGGTAACTGTGATGTTATCTTAGGCATGCCTTGGCATTACAAGATTAGACCTCTTCCCGATTTTGTTAAGAAGACCCTTGCATTTCAATTCAAGGGTTGGAACATAGTATGCATTGTTGATGTTGGAGATTCAAGGGCCTTCATGCATCAGGTGTATTAATGACTCCTCGGATATTGTTAAAAGGCTACAAATTCCACCGGATTCATTGGGAACACTAATTGGATCAGATTCGGCATTTGAAGGACTTACAACCAATTCTACTCCTATCCAAGGGAAGTTGAATCTTAGAATTGGGGATTACAGCGACCAAGAATCTTTCCTACTTGCACCCATTGGTAACTGTGATGTTATCTTAGGCACGCCTTGGCATTACAAGATTAGACCTCTTTCCAATTTTGTTAAGAAGACCCTTGCATTTCAATTCAAGGGTCGGAACATAGTATGCATTGCTGATGTTGGAGATTCAAGGGCCTTCATGCATCAGGTGTATAAATGACTCACTAAAGGGTCTTATTAATGCATCATGTAAATTTATTGCTTATTACACATTCTCTATTTCATAAATTCATGTCAATAAATTAATGACTCGCTTTTCTTTAAGTGTTGATGATGATCTAGCATGGCCATGAGAACATTTAGAGATCAATATTCCTAATGCATCACTTAATGGGGTGATCAGAGCACTGTGGTGGGGATATCTACATGCAATACAAGTTATGAAGGGGGAAAGAAGTGTCTACCAAGTGTAAGAGTGTACACAAGAACCAAGGAGTTACACATAAATTAAGATGGATTAAGTTCTAAGAAGAGGAAGTGCATTAGCATTGTGTATATGTATTTATGTGTGCATCCGAGGACGCCTGGGAACATTTACTTGTGTGTAATGAGCATTGCATTCATTTGGGGTCATCCTCTCCCTTACAAGTCAAGGTTTAAGGTATTTTCTTTCATTAAGAAAGACAAGAGAGGTAATTCTCTCATTAAGAAAGACAAGAGACGTGATCCTTTAAAAGTGAGGAGAGAAGTGATTTTCTCTTTCTAAGGTCTAAAAAGACACAAGCTTTTGAAGTCAATCTTAAGGTTGAGGCCCAAGGCAATTTAATGAACTCTCCTTAAGGTGGTTGCATGGACCACAAGTTAAGAGTGGAGTCTAAGAAGCTGTTCTTTTTAAAAAAGACATGGTGAATCCATTTTTAAAATATTTCACGATAGAAAGACGATCTCTAAAAACGGGCCACTAGGGTTATTGGAAACAACGAGATCTACAACTTTTGTATTGGACATTTTTTCATCCAAACAACACATAGAGAGATATCTCAAAATTAGTGCTCCAGAGTAGGTCTTGGAACAACCACATCTTGCATGAAGGTCAACTTAAGTCTCTCTCCAAGAAGAGAAGCTATTGAAATCCTATAAAAGAGGAGGCTCTCCTTGGTTGTGGGAGAGGAAAAGGAAGCATCACTTTGCATGCATCCAAGAGAAGAAGAGAAGGTGCAAGTGTTGCGGAAGCTCTGTTGAAATCAAGCACCAAGAGGAGAGCCCTACACATATTGTGTAGGAGAGAAGGAGACTCAAGAAGGATCAAAAGGTGCCAACTTCCAAGTTGTGCAAGTGTTAGTTAGTTGTATACCGTGCAAGGAATGGTGATCTTGTTTCTAAGATCTACAAGTAAGAACTGGCTTATGTGTAACGGAGGAGCTTGCTCCTTGTCAATAATATAACTCCACAAGGGGGGGGGGGGGGGGGGGACTGGCCCATCTTCCAGTCCCTAGTGTGTTGCCAATTTCTCTACCTCTCCCCCCCCCCTCTCTCTCTCAGATCTTTCTTTTCTCTCATCTATTCTCCCTCTATGCGAGCATAATATTCGCCATATATATTTTAAGTATATAAGAAAGTTGAGCGTGTATCTCGGATCTTATAACATCATAACTCAACCAAAAACAAAACATAAGCTAATTGAACATACTCAACCGTAACCAAAACTCTCTAAAACACTTTAAACCAATGAAATCAATCGGTCACGTGCCAAAACAACCATTGAACACCAAAAAGCCAACAAAAACTAGCTTTAAAAATCAAGTCTTTTCAACCCTCAATATATCCCTACACTTAAACTAGGGAGTGTCCTCACAACCTTGGAAAAAGAGAATAAAAACTCTAAAAATGTATGTACGTATATGTCAATAGTGGCTCACCTAATAATTTTTTGATAGGTCCTCAAATCACATATCCTTTAGTGCGGTTGGCTATACACTTTGCTTGGTGTTTGGCATTTATGCACAAACATTCTCATAGTAATTTAAAGTTACTACCAAAGTTATGTCTCATCTAAATCAAGACATTGATCCTCAACAACTAGATATCTTGCATTTTTGTGCCCATTCTTTTCCTACTCGCTATATTGTTCTAGTGGAGACAATGTGTTGCTTGCATTTTTTACAAGGCCCTCCCAAAACATTTGTGGACAAGTCTCATTCCCTACTAGAAAGATTCAGGAATCATCAGGCTTTCAAAAGAAAGCATCTTCATTGATTCTTGATGATTGTATCATTGTTGAGCCATCATGAAAATCTTTCTTTTTTTAAATCATAATGAGATCTTTTACACAAGTTTTTCTAAATCATGAGAGGCAAGAATCCAAGGGATGTAGGGGAAGGTTCAATAAACCTCCAAGTATCATGCGAGGCAAGAATCCTAAGTGATTCCAAATCATGCCATGGTAGCCTTTTTCTTGTCAAGATCAAGCTAATGTTATTGGTTCTAGCTAGACTACTAATGTGAAGAAACAAGGCATTCCACTTGTGCTTGAGGACTTAAAGAATTGTGATTCCAAGGTGTATGTCCTTGGTATGGTAATACCACATTGACTATCCTTGATATATTCGAGAGCGTCTCTCAAGGAATTACCCCAAGATTGTTGCTTCTTATTTATCCAAAGTAGCACTAGCTTTTTATAAGGGAATTAGGGTCAAGTAACATGGTGCATATGGGGTTGTAGGGAAATGCATACACTTCCTCAAGGTTTCTTTATGTCAGCATCTCTAGGGAAACTCAATCGAGCTATGAAGGCCTCTGTGTCAAACTAGAGTGATAAATTGAGCACTTCAACCTCTAAATAAGGTGATTAAGGTAGTAGGTGACAAAATCTTCAATCACAAGAGCTCAAAGTGGTTGCCATGACTAGGAATGTTGATCCTTGAGGGATTATCTTGTTCAATACCTCAAGGGGATCTTCATAAGCAAATGATAGTCTTTTATGTCAAATAGAGCTGAAAATATGGTCATATGGTGCAACTCTAGAAGGGAAATATATGATAAGGATTGCAACTTCAAGCTAGTGGTCTTTTGGGAAAATTGCACCCTTTTGGATCTTTGTATGTTCCTAGTGTGTGTAATGTTTCATTTCCCTTCCCCTATTATACATTGAAAACATGACAACAATTGTTATGATTTCCATGGCAAAATGTTCATGTAATTAATGATGAGATTTCCTATGTGCATCACAACCTCTTGGGAAACATGCTTATTGAAGATGAGAAACATAGTGGCATGCTTATTGAAGTTGCATCACATCAAGTTTATGCAAGTTGTGCTCGATTTAATGGGACCTCTATTATGCATTATTTGCATATAGATGTCACAACCTTTTGTACTTTCCCTCTACTAAACTCTAAGGAAAAATATTATGTCATGGAGGGAAAAGTACAAATAGATGATGTGGGATTTTCCTTGCCTCTATACCTATAGCTTGAGAGAAGTCGTTATGTCATGGAGGGAAAAGTGCAAAAAGATTATGCGGGATGTTCTTACATGATGCAGATGAGTTCAAGAAGACCAAGTGATTTGGGATGAACATATGCATGATTTTTTAGAGATAGTGCAAGATGATCCCTCTTTCTTACCATAAAATGGGGGACGGTGCTCCCTTTCGCATGACTTGCTCGAGTTGGACAATCATCCTACTATGAGTATATTGGTGTTCAAAGAACCAAGGGTGCTTTCTATTGGGGATCTCCAAAAATTGTGTATGCATTATTTGCATTAATATGGAATGTGGGGACTAAAATTTTGCATACTTGCACATTTGGTAGAAATTTTTGTAAAATGAATAAATTAGTCTATTGTCCTTGCAAGAAGTACCCCAAATTTTGTAGAATCTATTGGATGATCACCTAGGTATAGCTATGAATTTATAAATAACATTCAAGCGTACAATAGTGTCCTTTTCTTTGTTTCAATGGGGGCACATGTAGATGAAATTTTAGGTTCTACTAGAAATGGATACACTTTGGACATGGTTCAGTGTATCATCATATTGGTCCAATGTTACCATCATCGCGATAAACAAGATCACTGTTTGCACAATTTTATATGTATGGTATTGAGAGTGAACCATCAAATGGATTACAAATGATGCCTTCCTTGATACTTGGACTCTTGTGGGAGCTTCAAAACTTGAGAATGATGATTTCAAGGAGTCATTCTACATTTAGCTGATGCTCAATTCCCATTGGGAATGACATTGCTACAATTATGCTTGGGGGAATGATATCGAGGATGAGCTCAATCATCATGATATCCATGTCTTCACCCAAAATGGTCGATTTGTGCGAATGTCTAATATACATCATGTGTATATGCTGATATTGTATGTATTTGTTTTTCCAAATAGAGAAGATGGATGGCATACAAGATTCCATATAGCAATGTTGTTAAGGATGTGCCATTAGATGAATTGATGAACAAGGTTTGTGCCACACAGATGTAGTTTTATGCATATCATATTTAGGTGTGCAATGATTCAAATGCATGTTTGTTGAGAGGAGGTAGGTTGTTGTTGCAATTTATAATGGATACATATGAGAGTATTGGGCATTTCAAGCTTCCATAATGTCATCACAATCAACAAACATTGCATGCAAAGTTGGATCAAGGTTTGGTAGACATAGCATGTGGTTCTAACAATGTTGATGTTTGCATCATGGGGGCAAATGTTGAAAAGAGAATTGTTCGACTTTTCCCTTTCATGGGTGGGTCCAAGGTTCATGCATCTGTTGTATCAAGATGCTATGGGAATTTAATGTATGGAAGGGAGAGCTTAATATTATTATAACTTTCACATGTAATCCCAATTAGCTAGAGATATGATAAGTGCTCTTGTAGAGGTCTTTATAAATACATTTGTAAAGGTCACAATAGAGCCACAATCAACTCGCATCTATGTGGCTAAGAAGGTAAGATCGATTAGATTGATAGATATCTTAATGTTTGCCATGTCTCTATATCCAACTCTTGCTAGTGTATATCATATTACCATTTGCATAATAAAATGCATGAGGTTCAAAGGTTGTAGGTCCATTTGCAAGGGGAAAAAACTATGCTTTTTGAAGATGTTGATGATATGCGAGATGTAGTTGTGCAAATCATAATGCTAGAAAGACGACTCTTATAGAGTGGTTTTATGCAATTAGCAATATCTAGAGCTCGTTGTACATTGTTGTACCATGATTTTCCTACATAATAGATATGGAATGCAAGCAAGAGGGTTTAGAAAAAAAGGAATAAATATAACACCATTGGCCATATGTTTTTTGTTTTGTTTACATGCCGTGAAGATATTATTTACAAATCTCACTCCACAATCAAGGAGGCCTATACTGCCATGGGCATATTGGAGAGTGATGAAGGATGATTCCACTATTTGGAGGTTTTACACATGTAGCTTGGTGTGTAGTTCATGAATTTTGTGTGGTAATGCTATTGTTTTGTGAATCAGGTTCTCCGAGATAGTTGTGGGAGGGATTTGAAGTTTCTCTTATGGAGGATATTGTTCATAAGTTGAGAATGGCTAGTTTGCAAGTCAATCAACTACACACTTAGAGGCAAGAAACCAAGCCTTGAAATGCTTACAATCACTCTTAAGATAACATGGGAGAATTTTGTCTAATTTCCATGGGTTGCCTAAAATTCAGTCTCAAAATGGATTGTGTGGAAACCCTCTAATTCTTGAGGAGCTTGAATATGACCAAAGTGAGGATGCGTGGACTTCTCAACTAATGAAAAGGTACCTCAATAAATGATAGAATGTTGTATTTCACTTTGTTCTTGATGTTGTTCATATTAGTGAAGGGTAGTTGTATTTTTTTTGGATGGTCATGGGGGGGTTAAGTAAGACATTTCTTTACAAATGTATTTTAATAATATTGCATACACAAGGACATTTGGCTTTGGTAACATTAACATTTGGTATTTTTGTATTACTATTACCAAATGGTCAAATAGCTTACTCAAGATTTATAATTCTATTCTAACTGGAGGGCAACTCTACATGCAGCCTACTTATGCAATGTGATCTTGTCAGATTATTGAGACCTACCTTATTTTGTGGAATGAGCTCCAATGATGCACATAAATGATTTTGAAGCACTAGATAAGAGCTTGAGAGATATTATGTCTTGTAACCTTCCTTTTTGTGGCAAGATCATGTTGTCAAGAGTTGATGCCAAACAAATCTTGTCCATTGTGGTAAAGGGAGGTCATGCGAACATTGTGAATGTGTCCATTTGTTGCTCTAATATATTGCAACATATTAAAATTTTGAAATTGACACAAAATATGTAAGTGTGTCCTAATGATGATATTATGGGTGGATACTTTATTTGGTATCTTCAAGATATTGGAGATGGTGTTGGCTTAACAAATGTTAATAATAGGCTTCCATTTCCTACAATTATGGTTGTATAGGTAGGATCCATTGGAGATCTCATTGCATGTGTATATAGTGATTGTTGACCATGTAAGCTTCTTCAGAGAAAGGGCAATTCTTGCTCCAAGGAATGTAGAGATAGAATAGTCAAATTTAAAGGCATTGTGTTTGATGCCAGGAGATGAGATGCAATATTATGGCACTAATAATATAGTTGATACAGATGACAATACATTCCTCTACTCTATAGAATATTTAAACTCTCTTTATCTCAAATGTGCATTTCCTTGACAATACATTCCTCTACTCTATAGAATATTTAAACTCTCTTTATCTCAAATGTGCATTTCCTTCGCATTTGTCACTATACAAGATAAATGGTCTTGTTATTTTGCTTTAAAACTTGAAACTTGGAAAAGGGCTATGCAATGAAACAAGGTTGATATGTGAGGCTTTTGATAGCAAGGTTTTGAAGGCAAAGATAATTACATGTGCTAACATTTGGGACCAAAGTTTTCATTCCAAGAATCATATTCATTCCCACAACCTTGCACTTTTTGTTTTCTATGGGGCATTGGTAGTTTCCTGTTAGATTGGTGTTTAGAATAACTATTAACAAGGTGCAAGGGTAGACCTTCACTTCAATGGGATTGTATCTTAGAAGCCTAGTCTTCAGATATGGGTAGTTGTATGTGGCTTTTTCTCCTATCAAATCTTCTATCGAGCTTCATATCTTATTGCATGATTAAATGATTGTTGTCAAGTTCCAGTCTGAGTATTGTATACAAAGAACACTTGCAAAGAGTGTAATCAAATCCTATTTCATGCAAAGTATGTCATGTTTAAAATTTTCATACATTTTATTGTTTTTACAAACATTTGTTCTTCTTTGTTCTTTTTTTTGTTTGGATTTTTAGGGAAATAAAGACCCTATGTCCTATTACTATAATATATCTCACACCTAGATAAGATTGCATGAGGAATTTCTACCTTTAGTGCAAGATCCTAAAATGCGTAGATCTCTTACACACGTGGTTGAGCGCCTTGAGAGTCTTCCATTGTTTGAAGATTTGAAGGCTTTTTTATTGAGACTATATATAAAAAAGATATGTGCAATGTTACTACATGGCACCCCTTATCTTCAAGCATGGAGTGTGTTGGTCACACCCAAGGGGAGGATTCCTCCTTGGTGGCAATGATAGGAGTGTCATGATCTATGCTACTTGGTTGTGCTACATCAATTGAATATGGATACCCATCTAGGTCTTTATTTTCCTTCATTGTAATTAATTTCATTTTTTTATTTTTTTGTGTATAATAAATGTTATCAGCTAATGTTGTGTTGTGTGTTCTTGTAGTTGGCACCATATTTTGTGAGGAAGTACAATCTTATAAGGAGGGGTGTTTTAGATCATCTCTTGAGACATGCCATAAAGATATAAAATATAAATATCTATTAAACTATCATATTTATTATACCTTAAGTAAATTTTGAATCTTTTAAAGTGTTTTCAAAACCTCAACATCTTTAATTAATGCCCAAGTGATGGTTGAATGCTTCTTCATTACTTGTAGACTCAATTTGATGCTTCACTGCATCTAAAACTCTAACAATTCAAATTGAAGTGAGAATTCTCCTCCATCTCTTTCTTACACGATAACTAGCCATTAAATACTATTTCCCTCTCCCTAGGATTGGCCCTTTTTGCATCTCCCTTACTCTAAACCTCTCTCACTATCATTAGGATAAATACGGACTCTCTTTTTTGCCCCTTAAGGAGTGAATAAAGAAATACAGGCCTAACCAATGAGAGAGCTGGGATTTCAGATTCATGTAACATGAATATTCTACCCATATCTTGGCCCAAATCTTCCCTCATCAATAAGATAAGGGGAAATGTGGGGAATACAATGCTGACACTTCCTAGAAGTTTGTGACTTGAATTTTCATTTTCTGATTTTTTAATGTTTGACTTTTCATTTCTCCCCTTTTCAATTTCCGCGGAACTCAAATTTATCATATCTCTTTCCCCACTTCTTCTTTCCTGACAAAATCTTATAGCATCATTATTGCTTGCCCTATCTGTAACCCAGTGAAATTTCATTTCCTCTACACAAACACATGAGTTTCACATGTTTTATGAGAGTAGAGCTTGTTCTACCAAAGCCCTAAGATTTTCATCACAAAACTTTACAAGTATATTGTTATTTTCCATGGATGTTTTATAGTAAATTTTTATCTCATTTGGATAAAACCTGTGCAAGTTATGTGCATTCTTTGACATGTAATTTCTTTTGTTTTGGTACTCTAGGAGTCTCTTACTGTCAAGATTGTGGGAGAGAAGGAAGGAGTCTCGCTTGAAGCTTTCTTGCTTGCACAATGGGGGAAGACACACAAGGGTGGAGGCTGAAAACAGTTTTCCTCTTCTTAGTTGTGTAAGCCAAAAGAACTCAAGTACAAAGAAATAGAAGAACTCTATATATGGGTCTCAAACCAAACTCAACTAACTAAGGTGGCATACTAACTGAGCCACGAACTAGAATAGATAAGGATAGCTATCATGTAGCTATTATTCATGGGCGGTGTACCAACCGCGTCTGCAACTGACAAGTCGGTGACATAAATACACAACGGTCACCCTGGCGTATCACGAGTGGAGCTCGATATCTCAACACTCCCCCTCGAGCTCAATCCCAATTCCTGCACACCAAGCAGGTCTCTGAACTTGCACAGCTTCTCTGTGCCCAATGCCTTCGTGAATATGTCAGCTACCTGATCCTCTGTGCTGACATAAACTAGATCAATAAGACCTAGTAAAACCCTCTCTCGCACATAGTGATAATGCACCTCAATGTGCTTTGTTCTAGCATGATAGACTGGGTTATTTGCCAAGTGTATACTACTCATGTTGTCACAATAAATGACAACTGGCCCATCTGTAGACTGATGCATATCATAAAGTAGCTTATGCAACCAAGCTACCTCACATGCAGCCATTGCTGCACCCCTGTACTCAGCCTCTGTGCTCGACAAGGCAACTGTAGGCTGTTTCTTGGTACTCCAAGTGACTGCAGCACTCCCAAAAGAGAACACATATCCACTGGTAGATCGTCTATCAGAAATACTACCAGCCCAATCAGCATCAGTGTATCCATGCAACTGTATCTGAACCCCAGTCTCATAAAATAATCCATACTGCAATGTGGACTTCACATACCTGAGTATGCGTCTAGCCGCATCCAAATGTGGTTTCCTTGGAGCCTGCATAAACTGACTTACCAATCCAAACAGCATAGCTCAAATCTGGCCTGGTAATAGTCATATAAATCAAACTTTCTACTATGCGTCTGTACATAGTAGGGTCTTCTAGAAGCTCACCTGCATCTGTGCTCAGCTTCACATTCTGCTCCAAAGGAACTGAAATAGGCTTACAGCCTGTCATCCCATATTTGGACAGCATGTCCAATCCATACTGCCTCTGCAAGAGCTGTATCCCACTTGGTGATCTAATCACCTCAATGCCCAAGAAATAGCGCAGCTCTCCCAAATCCTTCATCTCAAACTTCTGCTTCAATAGCATTTTCACATGAAGGATATCTTCATCACTGTCACCTGTCATAATCAAATCATCAACATAAATGACAAGTAGCATAATACCTTTCTCTGTTTTTCTCACATAAAGTGAGAAATCTGCCTTGGAAATCTGAAAGCCAATAGTGACAAGATACTGTCCTATCTTGTTAGACCATGCTCTAGGTGCTTGCTTCAAGCCATACAAGGCTTTCTTCAACCTGCAAACAAACTCAGGATGAACAGCATGCACATAACCTGGTGGCTGCTCCATATAGACCTCTTCTTGCAAATCACCATGCAAGAAGGCATTCTTTACATCCATCTGATGTAAAGACCATCCCTTTGATGCAGCCATAGCAATGACTGCTCTTACGGTTGCCATCCTTGCAACCGGACTGAATGTTTCTTCATAGTCAATGCCATATGTTTGTGCATACCCCTTGACTACTAATCTTGCATTGTATCTATTCACAGAACCATCTGCATTGTGCTTCACCTTATAAACCCACTTACAGCCAATTGCATTCTTACCTTTAGGCAAAGGTACTAACTCCCATGTAGCATTTGCTTCCAAGGCATCCATTTCTTCATCCATGGCTTTCTCCCATTTTTCTTTTCCCATGGCTTGCTCAAAAGATGTGGGTTCTGGTTCCTGTATCACTTTGACCATATATGCATAGTGAATGGCTGTAAATCCATCATATTTCAGCCTATCCAGAGGATACCTAGCTCTCATAGACCTGCGCAAAGTAGGTTCACTCCCAGGTGCTCTCAAAACATCCCTGGTCTTCCTTACTCTAGGTGTAACAATAGAAGGAATACCCAACTCATCATCAATGCTCTGTTTTGAGCCACTGGATTCACCATCCACATAAGAGTGACTTGCATTCACATCAAACATGGGCTGATCAACCTTCTCTTTTCCTTTTCGTGATACCTGCATACCACTATCTGCATTGCTTTGAGAAGATTCTCCTGATCTCAATCTGCTTGTCCATGGCGAAGAATGTGAACCACTACTAGAGGACACTCCAGATCCACTAATATTTTGTGACTGCTGCTGTGAATTTTGCGCAGCATTACCATTTTGTGCATCTACATCATCAATCACATTTACTGGTTTACACTAGCTACTCATCTCATAAAAAACAACATCTCTGCTCACTATAAACTTACGAGTAGAAGGGTTATAGCATCTATACCCTTTTTGCTGCAGAGAGTAACCAATAAAGATGCACTTCTCAGCTTTTGGATCCAACTTGGATCTCAACTCATCTGGCACATGTACATAGGCAATGCAACCAAAAATTTTCAAATGAGAAATATCTGGTTTCCTACCAGTATACCTCTCCTCTGGAGTCATTCCATGTATTGCTGCAGTGGGAGTCCTGTTCATTATGTAGACTGCTGTAGCAACTGCTTCAGCCCAATAAAAATCTGGCAAGTCTTTTTCATTGAGCATGGCACGAGATACCTCTCCAATATGCCTGTTTTTTCTTTCTGCAATTCCATTTTGTTGTGGGGTATGACTGCATGAATATTGCTGCTTTATGCCATGCTCCTGTAGGAACCTTGCAAACTCATTTGAGAGGTACTCTCCCCCTCCATCTGACCTTAGGCATTTTATCTGCAGGCCTGTTTCTTTTTCAACCATAGCTTTAAGAGTTTTGAAATGCCCAAAAACTTCACTTTTCTTTTTCATAAAATACACCCAAACTTTTCTGCTATAGTCATCAATAAAACTGACAAAATAATGACAGCCTCCAAGAGATGCAGCTTTAGTTGTCCACACATCAGAGTGGATTAATTCCAATGGCTTCTTACTCTCTTGAACATGTCTAGGAAATGGTTTCCTTGCCTATTTTCCAAACTGACAGGCTTCACATACCTTATACATTTCTGCAACCTTGAATTTTGGCAAACCTGCAACAATATTTTGGGCCTGCATTGATTTAAGTCGCTGTATATTAACATGACCAATGCGTTTATGCCAGATATCAATATCTGCAACTACACCAGTCCCATGTGCAAACATTGCTGCACTTAATTCAGACATGTCTGCATCCAATGTAAACATTCTGCCCTTCTTCTTTCCTTTTGCTATCAAGCGACCTTTATTTTTCATATCCTCAACAAAGCATCCATGAGGATTAAATCTGACCTGCAAGCCCTGTTCAACCATTTGACCAACAGAAACTAGATTCTTGGTGATATTCAGGACATGAAATACATCGGACATGTATTTCTTTTTCCCATCCTGCATAGACAAAGGAATTTTTCCAATCTGCACAATAGGATGTGCAGTATCATCACCAGTCTCCACAAATCCTGGTTTTTCCATTTTCCTTGCATCCTCCATCCATTCTGCATGACCTGTCATGTGGTTTGATGCACCTGAGTCAACATACCATATATCATTGCTTTCTTCTACACTTGTCACAGAATTGTTCATGTGCTGCACCATAAACAAGTGCTCATTTCTGTCATCACCCTGTCTACTAGAAGATGCATAATTCCCTTGTTGCAGTTTTCCATTCATGATGTCATTTTGCTTTTTATAGCAGTCTTTAGCCATATGACCCATTTTACCACAGTAGTAGCATTCAACATTACTGTTTGCATTTTGGCCTCTTTGCCATCCACCACGACCTCTTTGGCTCCCCCTGCCTCTAGAGTTACCACGTCCTCCTCCATAGGACTGGTTTTCTTGAGTTTGCTGCATATTCTGATTTCTACCACGGCCTCCAAATCGGCCTCCTCTACCTCTGCCTCTACCTCTTCCAGCATTTGAGTAGAAGACAGCTTCTTTTGAAGTTCCTCCTGAAGAAGATGCACCACCATTTCTTTGCTCCTCAGAAATTAGAAGAGCAATCAGCTCCTCAAAATCAGGAAATCTTTCACGAACTGAAATGGATGTCCGAAACTGTGCATAATCCTTTCCTAGACCATTCAAGGTCACAGAAACTAAATCATCATCTTCCACTGGTGACCCAATGGAAGCAAGTGCATCTGTAATCTTCTTCACCTTCATGTGGTAGTCGTTGATGCTCATATTTTCTCTTTGGACATTGTGCAACTCTTGCTTGAGCTGCATTTTCCTGGCTTGCGTATTTGTGCTATACATTTTTGACAAAGTATCCCATGCCTCCTTTGGCGTACTTGCATCTTGAATGTGCACAATCATAGAGTCTGAAATGCTGATAGACCGCCAATACATAACTTTCCTGGCTCTCTCATGCCATGCTTTAAATGCCTGCATTTGCTGTTGATTGGGAACATCAGGAAGAACTGGTTCTTCTTCATTTCCTGCAACAAATTCCCAATATCCTTTTCCCATAAGGAAATTCGTCATTCTAAACTTCCATGCTTGGAAGTTGTTCTTGTCAAGCTTTTCAGTGACAATCTGTGAAAGAGAATCAGATGCCATTACAGAAGACTGCAAAAAATTCTGTCACTGCAAAAACCACAGCTTCACCCTCACAAGGGAAAATCTGCAAAACTGGCGAAAGTGGTATTTGACCACACAGTCACTTCCTAGTGACGATTTTGCATCAACAGGCAACAGGGATGATTCTATAACTCCTAATGTCTCTGCGCACAAGCATACAATGCAATTTTTACAGTAACTATTCACCGACCTGTAGAACAGTGGCTGCACAGCATAAAACTGAGCCTTTTCCTGAGTGCGTGCAGAAACCTTCCGCCTCAACAGGCCCCGAAATGGCCTCAAATAAAAAAAACAAGGTCGCCAAGGGCTAAAGCCCTTGCCCGCAGAATATACTGCCCTCTTGCTTCACCGCGAAGGGCGTCTCAACCTGAGACAATGCACTCCTGCACTTTCCGGCTGTGCTACCTGCAGAGATCTGCTCCCAAAACAGAAAATGAAAGCAACACTGCTCCTCTTACCAGAACACTGCGAGCTTGGCTTGCTTTCTTGAGCTCCTCACCACGAACAAGGCTCTGATACCATGTCAAGATTGTGGGAGAGAAGGAAGGAGTCTCGCTTGAAGCTTTCTTGCTTGTACAATGGGCAAGACACACAAGGGTGGAGGCTGAAAACAGTTTTGCTCTTCTTAGTTGTGTAAGCCAAAAGAGCTCAAGTACAAAGAAATAGAAGAATCCTATATATGGGTCTCAAACCAAACTCAACTAACTAAGGTGGCATACTAACTGAGCCACGAACTAGAGTAGATAAGGATAGCTATCATGTAGCTATTATTCATGGGCGGTGTACCAACCGCATCTGCAACTGACAAGTCAGTGACATAAATACACAACGGTCACCCTGGCGTATCACGAGTGGAGCTCGATATCTCAACACTTACAGTCAAGAACAATGATCTTTTGAACAGTCAACTTCTTCTTCAACATCTTACAGTTTCTTTGTAAACAAAGTTATAGGTATGTTATCTTGTTTTTTTGTTGCTCCATAGTTAAATTTTATCTCGTTTGGACAAAATGTATACAAGCTATATGCATACTGAGTCTTCCTTTTTTTTTAAAACTCCAAGAGGCTTTGAGGATTTGAAAAACATAGTGACAAACCTTCAATATTTAAACAAAATTTGCAAGACATCTCATGTTAAAGATAGGAGTATTAATGTGTCATATCCTTGGTACCTATGCTCTCTTGTGGACTCTAAATGCATCAAAAGTATTATCTTTATCTAGGTCTCCATTTCTTGCTATCTCTCTTTTGGGTTGCCAACCATTCTGCATGGTGTTGTCTAGCTATGATGTTTTCATATCTTACTTTTCTCACTTCATATATTGCCCTACTTATAAATTTTTCTTGAGAGGTTTTGGACATATTTTCTTTTTCCTCGTATCGTATCTCTAATCTCCTATATCACCATTGTAATAATTACCTCATAGAATTGGAATCATTGATGCCACCTCCATGATCAGTTGCCATTTGAAAAAAGCACAGCGAGCTTGCCAATGAGATCATTCCATGCCTTGAGTTGACCATCCTGCCAAACTTCCTTGATATGCAAAGTATGGACCATGTGCTTCAAGTATATGCTGCACAAGAAGAGAGATTAGAAACACAAACTAATTCGAAATGATGATATTTTTTTGCAATGGTGACAATACTATCCATGTAGTGTGTTATACTATTTGTAGTCCATGCCTCCACCATGGACTTATGAAATTTAGCGACTGCCTCTTTAAATGTATTGGCATCACCATCCCTAAACCTCAACTTTTGTAAGAGAGCTGCTAATCTATCTAGGTGTATCCACACTTTTGCCTTTGCAGTCGTCGTTCATCCCCCATTGCTCCAATCCGGAACAGCAAGGTGCAACTTTTTCTATGCTTCATACTTCTCTGGTTGTTTTACAAGTATATTGCCTTCCTCATCTCGAGGTGGAGATATAAACTTCCTAGCATTAGGTCCGTCAAAGCATGGTTTACAAGGGATATTTCTACTCTTTCTCGATTTCCTTATCCTTTTTTATTTCTACTTGGTCCCTATGCAATCCAACTTCAGAGAGGACTCGTTCTACCTTTTTGCATGTAGCATCAACTTCTGACACAGGATGCATCTTGTATGCAAAGCATATTATATACTAGCTTCTCAATTATTCTAACCAAACAATGCAATGTACAAAAGTGAACCCTTGTTAGTGGTATTTCCAAAATAGGGTGCCGATTTGGATCCACTGGAACTAGCATTCCATTTCTCATGACTTTTTGATCACGTGTTGGAGCACCTTGTTGTCCTGCCTTGGCAAGCCATTCTTTCTTTCCATCTTTTCCTTTCTTCCTAGTTTGCATGCAGTATATGCACACAAATTTTACATTTGTTGCATTTGATAAACCAAACATACACTTCAATGTTTTTAAATCACCTGCAAGATGCCATTCAACTTAATAGTCCCCAAACCCCTCGATGTGTAAAATTGCTCCATTATTTTGCTGTTGAATAACATTGGGTATATTAGTGAATTTAAAAACTTTAAGAACTTCGTGGTCCTGCTTAAGTACTTCAAATGCTGAAAGCCACCATATTTCATTCTCTGACTGTACAATGAAGTACAAAGGATGGTTTTCATCGATGTTGGGATTCAATGCTCAATTCATAAGTATTATACTCACACATTCAAGTTTTTTCCCCTTAATAATCTCACTCTCATCAAGTTTGAGGACAAACTTAAGCTTGCCTCTACAATCTTCCATAGACATATTGTAGAACTTGACCATAGCAATCTGAACCCTACATATGTCCCAATACAAAGTTATTGGATGAATTCAATACAAATGCAACTTCTTTGGAACCATATATGTGTGCATTTTCTAGATGCGTTGGCTCACCAATTAGTTCTAAAAATTTCTCATTTAGTTGTCTTCGAGCCTTGTTCACATGAAATGGTTTTGGAAGAGGCATTACTCGCTTAGTTTTGAAGACTTGTTTAAATCCTGTATCCAATTGTTGATAGAGCATACTATATGACTCAAAACTCATTCCCACCTTGTCACATAATCCCTGAGCATTTGTAGCAGTAAACGATTTGCTCACATCCCTAAGATGTTCAATTGCGACATCATCTACAATGTCCCTGAATTTATGATTTTTCAATGCATTTTTGACCATATCCTTGCTTAGGACTTTGGCAATAGTATCATTCTCTGTATGAGGAAACATATTTCTATTATAGCAGATTGAGCATATATTCATCTATGATATTGTCCACTTCCTTTGGTTAATTGGTGAATTGGTTTAACTAATCGGATGCACCGACGTGCTTCGTTGCCCAATCTCCAAAGTTTTTGTGAGCTTCCTCTTTATGTTTCGATTCTCCTTCTCCAAGTCCATAACTTTAGACTATAACTCCACATTTTGTGCGTCTGTAGCATGCATAACATCTTCAATGACAGACATTGCTTGTTGTAGGCTTTGGTTCTCCCTATCCTTCTCAACCAATTATCTATCATTTTCCATCAAAGACTGCATATTCCCTTGTAATCTTGTCTGCATATTTGATGAACCCTTGCTAATCCTTGTGTGAGAAGTCTGTATGTGTATCCATACAATCCTTCATTGCCTACACAAATGAACTTTACAAATGATGTAAGCCCTTCAAATTGTGGTGGCCTTTGAGTGACTAGATCGGGTGGATAAATGCCCCCATCAACCCAAAGGTCCACATTTTTTTCCCCTGCATTTCTTTCTTGTTGTATCCTGTATCTTATTGCATCATCCCTTTCTACAATTCTTTTGAACATTGATGCATATTCATCCTCCAATTGAAAGTGAATATCTCTCTTTCTCTTGGTATGTCCTGCACTTGCATCCTGTAAAGAAAAATATATGTCAATTTTAACACTACACAATTACACCCCTTTGATTAATAGTAAGCTAAGGAGTCGATGCCAATTTTCTGATCAATAGCAAGAATGTCTAAATATCTGGGAGCTGTAGGTCAGCATCAATTCGGTAGCATGTAGCTAATTCTGGATTGGCTCAAATCACACAATTACACCCCTTTGATTCATTATATCTGTGTTCTTTTTGACCCAGTTGGATCTTGTCTCTTTCTCTTGATTTTAGTCATGATAAACCCTAATTAACCCCTAATATGCTTGTAATCTTAGCTTTTAATGCACCTCTAATCAGCATCCAATCTTATCTTCTTTTCTATCCAAAATATATTCTCTCTCTCTCTCTCTCTTTCTCTTCCCCTCAAGAAGAATTGATCAAAGATATTTAAACACATTTATACAGAAGCTTGGCTAGTAGAGAATAATAACATCATCTTATCTTCTATCCTAATTTACTCTTTGTCACTCTATCACTTATTTTCTTAGTTCATCTCACACAGTTCTCTCTCTTTCCCTCCCCCTTCTCCCCTCTCTCTCTCTCTCTCTCTCTCTCTCTCTCTCTCTCTCTATGAATTGACACTTAAGGATTAAACAACAACTATGAAGAATAATAACATCACATATATTAAAAAAATAAAGATACTTCCATTACCACTTGATTGCTTGTAGTATAGAGTGTTGAAGAGGAAGATATCTTATAGCATAGTACTGAAGAGGGAGATTGCTTGTAGTAGGGTAGAGAGTGTTGTAGATAGTACTGAGTGTTGCTTCAGAAGAATTCGTATGCAAGAAACCATATTCTGGAGGGAAGGAGAAGAGTACACAAAATTTCGGATAAAACTTAGAGCTTTGAGAGGAAATGAAGAAATGCCCAGAAATAGGCATATACTTGTCCAAAAACAATAAAGATTTACAAGGAAACTCTTGAGTAAAAAAGGTGTCTCTCGGCAAAAAATAATCTTAAAATATGATGTGCATGTCATTTTATATCGTCTTTTAACTTCCGTCCTTTTAAGAAGTAAGAATGAGAATAATTCTAATATATTTTCATGTTAAAAAGTCATGAGGGCATTAAAGAGTCGTATATTAATGATTGGCTTTGTTTTTAGAGAAAATAGAATTATATTTTTTTAGTTATGAGGATTTTGAGAATAAGTGACCTTATCCTACAGTTTAAGAATAAAATAATAGGTGAAATCTATTGAAAATACAAATACGAGATTTGCTTGATTGTAAAAGATCTCTTATTCTAATATTATTTTGGAATATCTTTTTAGAGAGAGAGAGGTGAGAGAAACCCCTTAAGGGGCAAAAAAGAGAGTCCATATTTTTCCTAATGCTATCTTTGCCCTTACATATCTATCTCATGCTCTCTCTCTCTCTCTCTCTCTCTCTCTCTCTCTCTCTCTCTCTCTCTCTCTCTCTCTCTCTCTCTCTCTCTCTCTCTCTCTCTCTCTCTCTCTCCCCACACACACACACACACACACACACACACACACACACACACAACACGTAGGCATAAATGTGAGGTTGGCAAAGCAAAAGAGAAGCATGAGGCTGATAGTAAAGGGAGACACATGAAACTCCCTCCCTCCCTCCCTCCCTCCCTTCCCCCCCTCTCCTCTCTCTTCCCCCCCCCTTTGGGCATGGGTTGGTCACCATTGCTCTAGGTAGATGCTTTGCACCTCTCTCTCTCTCTCTCTCTCTCTCTCTCTCTCTCATGTGTGCATGTTCCCTATGGGGGACTTGGAGGACTAGGTGGAGGCAGCAATCAATTCTTGGGAGGAAATGGGGCAAGAGGCATCCAAAGCCATCAAGGACAATGAGAGACAAGGGAAGGAAGGAGCCCAAGGCAGTAGCATAGCAAGGTGGGTGCAAGGTTGGTTGCAACAATAGTGGGAGGTAGAAACACCACAATGAGCGAGTAGTAGCACGGGGATCATAAGGCTAATAGCGAGCAACAACAAGTGGTGTGGAGCAACCAATAGACAAGGTGGTGTAGAGAGACAATTCATGGCATTCTAGTGGACAATAAGAAAACACTCAATGTGTGTTGTAAGCACGTGCGCATGCACGCACGCGTGTGCGCGCGCACGCACGCACGCACGCACACACACACACACACACACACACACACACACACACACACACACACACACACACACACACACACACACACACACACACACACACACACACACACACACACACACAGATGCATTTATGTCTCCAAAAGGAAAAATGGCCTATGAGACAAAGAAATGAGTTCATTTGACCATGGTGTCTTGGTTGGAGAACAATAATGAAAATGAAAACGACTGACTATGACTTTTGCAAGTATAGGAGGTTGACATCATGTACAAAATGATCTCTTGATGGTCCTCTAGCTAACCTATAGGATCCCACCCTAATCGATATGACTTTCTAGAAAATAATATACTCTCTTCGAGGTAAGAAATATGCCATGGAGTGGTCTAAGACATCAAGTCCACTAAAGCGAGATACTTGTCTTTGATGGTGAGCAATGATGGCTCAAATCTGCTAGAGCATGACAACAAGGTGGTGGGTTCTACGCTCTATGGAGTGTGGTTGTATGGTCTATTGTGACTCCCTTGACTCGTCGATGGTGTGATGGCATTGCTATAGTGGTAGCATTTGTAATAGTAGCGTGTAATAACCTAACTCTCAAGCCAATGTTGAAAAACTCTATAATAACCCGTTGGCTTGCTGACTTTGCCTTAGTTTTTTCCTTCCTCCTCAAAAGCTTCTCTTTGTATGCGCAGATCTGCAATAAGAATAATCCTAGGTATCTTTGGTCCTCATACTCTATCACCTTATGGAGAGGCTCAAATCCCTCTTGAAAAAGGCAATGAAATCTCCCTTTGATCATATAATATATTGTACATCTACAAATAAAGTGCTCCTTAGACTCAATCTCATGGTGGTATAACTTAGAAGAAAAAAAAGTACAAAAATAAAAAAATTAGAGAGAGAGAGAGAGGGGGAGAGGAAAGAGAGATAGAGGGAGAGAGAGGGACTAGAGGGAGAGAGAGAATATATATATATATATATATATATATATATATATATATATATAAAAGAGGGAGGGAAAAAAGGAAATTTAGAGAGATATATGTATATATATAAAGAAAATAAAGAAAAATATAGGGTGAGAGAGAAATATAGAGAAAGAGAGAGAGGGGAAGAAAGTGAAGTTTTGTTTCTCATTTTGTGGCAACTTCACACGAAGTTGATGCAAAGTGACTCACCAAAGTATGCAAGAAAAGCTAATAGATATTATTAAACCCACTTAGAAAAATTTATGATACTTCATTGGTTGCCATAGTACGATGAACTTTTCTGCAAAGTGAAAAAGGAATAAAGCTTCTCGATTTTTAGAATGGTTTGGCTTGTCAATTTTAGAAGGACAAACAATAGTACTCACAACATCATATGCTTCATTAGGATGTAGCATGAATGGATTCTAGAAAGAGAAACCACTACTCCAAATCATGAACTTTGTTGAGATGCAACATGACTGTTTGATCGAAGCGTCATACGCCTTGTATAATATGCAGTTGAATAGAGGACAATCTAAAAGATAAAACCATTTGTTAGAAATGCACATCCAACTTAAAGCGGTTAGTGAAGCATAAGAAAGTCACCCCTATAGAGGAGTCTATCTATTATGAGTAAACCATAACAAAAAATTTAGAACATTTACCAGTATTATGAAGATAACTATGTTTACGAGTGCAATTATTCGCCACTCTTTCCGTAAGTAATGTGCAACTGCACCTCTACAACAATACAAAAGTTCACAGACTTGAGATTACATAGTCAAGCCCTTTTTAGGATGAGTTTCTTTTCACATCAAATTCCATTACTTATGAAAATGTTGACTAAAAAATTTAATGCATATAACATTTATAAATCTCAATTTGCAAGGTAAAAAAGGGTTGAATATACTTGAGCTTATACAACTAAGAATCACTCTTCTTGGTAATAGTAAACATGGATTTGCATTGAGCAAAGGAGAAGAGTAGATTAATACCTGCAAGAATCACAATCATAGCATTTGATCGTAAGTTTGTTCTTGTAAATTTTGCAATCTTTGAGTGAAGCCATTGGTTGTAATCGCAAATCATAATAAGAAGCATTTCTAGCTTGATAACTACACCTATTTAATGACAACATAACTATTAAGCTATTTGTATACCCATAAGTATGCATGCTGAAATGTATGAAGCATAACCATACATACACCAACACACCTTGTTGTCTTCATATCTGTGTGAGAGAATGTAAGTAAGTAAGTAAGCAAGCATGCATGCATGTATATACATATGTACCTTTGTATGTATACATGTATATACATGCATATGTAAGCATTGGACACAAACACACATATGTAGTATGCCATTATATATGTTTAAATATTTGTGCATATATTGCTCCTCCATTTGATTTTATTGTGACTGTAGTTTGTATTCAAAGCCTATTACCTAGTACACTTCACAACATGTTACACTCCTATCAAAGCATCAAGGAAATAGGTTACCTTAAGGAGGAGTGATGACCTAGAAACAACAAGGAAAATAAAATGTGTAACACAACTCTTTATTGTTGGATCATGAAAATATAGGTTGGTATGAATAGACATGTTCTTCTATCTCTAATATCTTGTTTGATGTTCAATGAAGTGATCTTGAGTCAAATCCTAGCTAGAGTTTGTAGCTGAAACTTTGCACATATCCATCACTAAAAACTTGTTAAAATTGTAATATAGTGGACTCCAAATGCATTCCTAACAAGCCATTTTGCATACAAAAGAATTCCCATGCTAAGTTGTCAACCCCATAATCAATAGGAAGGTGCATGCTTAGAGTGCTCGAATGCCATGTCTTGGCTTATGAGAGGCAACAAGTTAAAATTTCAAAGAGAAGAAGGCAAAAGATTAGATTCTCAATAGAAAGTATAGCCATCATCTTGCCACAAAGGTAAGGGGTACTGTGCCTATTGATTTTAATTAAGTTTGGTGCACTAGTTGTACTTGTGAGCTCATAAGGGATAATGTGGCCTTTATGTGGTTACATCCTTTGCTTTGGTGTGAATTAATGGAAAGTTAAGAGGCTAAATTGGCTTGCAGTTGTTGATCATTTTGACATCTCTTATAACACCTAACTGAGCAATCAAACAAAACAAAGAAAAATATAAGAGTATTGTGTATGCAAAATAATGCAAGTCGTGTTTTTCTCTATGGGTATGTAGACATGTTTGTGAGTATTTCTAGAGTCTACATGTGTATATCATCTTATTAAGAGCTTACTCGCTTGGGGGTTTACAACATCCTGCCTCAATTGGGGTGAGTGATGCATGCTTGTAAGCCAAAAGAGTCTGCAAAAACAAGCCATAAATATGACTATGTACTGCCCTTGAGTTTCATAATGGCTAAACATACGATCTTTGGAAAACTTGCTTGAAGTACTTTTGAAAATGTAAGCAAGACTATTAATGATGAGGATCACATTAATGACCACTATAATAGCCATGACAAATGCAATATCATTGTAGTAGTATATCGTTCACCAAAATATATACAACTACTAACATGTAATGCCACCATTTTACTCAATAGATTAATGGACATTCACGTGTGATTTTGTTCAATATACCAACTTGTTTTGTCTCCCTGCTCCGCCAGCCAGCCCACCCAAAAAAGAAAAAATAAACATCCCCATACGCAAACATTCTCTACTTAATTTCTGGTCTTCTTCCCCTTCGAAAGTGTTCTCCTCAAAGATGTACTCCACGATTCGACAGTGCAGTAATATCTCTCACTTTTATTCCATTATAGTGCTATAATGCCTATGAAGATGCTATTGTGTACGCAGTTTAATGCTCTCCTTAATTATAGATAGCATGCCTATATAAGACTTGATAATGAATCCATATTTGTACCTGCTTGTAGGGCGTTCTTATGTACTAAGATGTAGCCTCCAACGTATAAACTAGCAAGACGTTGTTGTTCAGCAACAATTCTCTCCTTTCTTTCTTCTTTCCAAATCGCCAAAAGAAAACCCCAAGTCTAAAGATACAAAACGATTCTAATTAGGCACGAGCCTTCCTAATCAAGAAGGAATAGAGTACCGGATACTTCAACTCGAGGTCGCTACAGTATTTGATTTTGACGAAGCAGCTCTTCATACGGCTCCAATTCGCCTTATCATGGAGCTGATCAGCATGAATTGAGTAATTGGATCATCATAATTAAGGTGCTCACAAACTATATTTTGATCGATGCATTAAGCGAAAGCGAGAGAATAATTTCTTTACCATCTTTTGCATGAAGCCGGAGTAATCTTGCAGCTTGTAATTATGCCTGCGACAAAATGCAAACAAGGTGAGCTTATGATAATGTCACTCCAGCTCCACCTACATTCTGTAACAATATTTAAGGGCAAACTGAGATCAGTTGTGTTTTTTGTGTATAACGTGCCCGCTTTCACCACGATTCGTGACGACAAACCTGCAAAAGATAATAAGTTCATCTTAGAAACTGTCCAGAATGTGGCAATTCTAGCGGCCATTTCTCTAAAACTTAAACTTGTGTGTATTTGTCTGTGAGGGAAGCTTGTCGTCGTAACGTACGCAAAAATTGTGAATGCGGTTAGCGTGCCCAACAAAAGGCACACCAGGAACATATACTGATATTATGAGTCAAAGAAAACGCGCGCAGTTGCATTGTTTACGGCACTTGAGTACTATAATAATAATTAGCAGGTCTACTCAAGAATGTATTCCTAATATCAGCACCACGGATACTGCCCATAGAAGGAGGGAGACTTCTTTCAGAGCGCCTATAAATCCCACGAGCGATCTGTGATTGCCAAGAAGAGCAAATAAACGCGATTGCGTCATTAGAGAGAAGAAAACTAGATCATGGTCTTGACGAACACCTTTCATTGGCCCATTAATAATCTTACTACTTTGGGTAATTATTAGTAATATAATTTGATCAATTTATGAATGCATGGAGATGATGGACATTTAACTTACACACAGAAGATGAAGCCGCCGGTGAGGAGGATCGGGGTGGTGAGGAGGTGCTCACAGTCCCCATTCCTCGTGCCCAGCACCACTCCCAGGCTCACTATCGCCATCGACAGTCCCTGTTAATCAAATCGTAACTTATACATCGAACCCTCTTTCCTATAAACACTATAGTTACTATTATCGATGCACTTATAACTAATCAGTATGCATACTGACTATTTTTTCCCCTAATTACAGCAATGACTGCAACGAGAGAGAGAGAGAGGAGGTGTAGTACGAGGGCCAGGCAATTGACCCATTGGATGACAAAAAGACTCGCTGGGTGGCTCTTTTGATTGGTCATCACCCCCGAATATTTCTGCTGCTGCTGTCCAAACCTCTCCAAACCTCTCTGCTAGTTAATACTACTACAGATGGTGATGATGATCGTCGACGAAGAATCAAACACGCACCCACCATCCGTGCAAGGGAATAAAGGCTGCAAGGCTCTCTCTCTCTCTCTCTCTCTCTCTCTCTCTCTCTCTCGGTTCTAGATTTTCCCGAACCCACACTGACCACTGCCAGAGTAACGTCTTGATATATAATTTATATGCCCACTCACCTGCGACGAGTATTTCATCTCATCCTCCTCCCGAGCTAGATTGACCATGAGTATAATGAGCTGTTTTTGCTTGAAAAATAAATGCACCACCGATGGCAAATTGCAATGGACCCCTAAATGTGTACAACGCCTATGTTGTTGATGCCCTGGCATTATTCGTTAAGTTATTGGGTATAAGTGCACTTTGGAACACCCATGGAATTCTCGCGTTCTTAATATTGCCATACATCTTCCCATCATAATTGAGCTTTCTATAAACATTATAAATTACCAATACATCTTCCCATCTCACTTAAGCTATGAAAGGGCACACGGTCAAAGAGGCAACTCCTCTTCGAAGGAGGATCAATCCATCACCACTTCTAGACTTACATTGAAGCTAGCCGAGCGTAGAAGAGAGTCAACAAGTTGATGACAAATGCTAGCTTCAAAGGGATAGAATTTCAGTGTAGACTAACTTACTTGGAGACTCCTTGTCAAGCTTGAACGTCACATTAGTCTGTATGATACAACTGAAAGCATAATAGTTGCATTCACAAGGAACAACACATAGCCAGCTACACCAAGGGGATGAAGGGTTGAGAACGAGACACAACATCTAAATCTATCTTAGAATCAAATAAGCACCTTCCTCATGCGTGCAAAAACAATTCTCTCTTTTATCCTCATTCCAATGTGTTATAAGAGCAAGCCTTACGAAATCTAAGAATAAAGTCTTCGGTGTAGTGCACACCATATTTAAATGGAATGCAAGTGCCTATTTTTAGCAAAATCTTCAACACCCTTGCAACAAGAAGTGGTACTACATCTTCCAACACCCTTGCAACAAGGAATTTTCAGCAAATATCTTCGACATCCTTGCAACAAGAAGTGGCAATACATCTTGCAACATTGATGGATGCCAATCTTATGAATAAAGGGTCACTTCTTCTTTGCAACATTGATGGATGTTAATCTTATGAATAAAGGGTCACTTCTTCTTTGCAAGTACTCCTTATCATAATTAGCTCATGCATCGAGTCACCTACTTACCTAAAATTCCCGATAGTCCCACTATTCCATTCACCCAATCAAGAAAGAGGTCAAGGGTTTGAACTTTGTTGCCCATTGAGTGTCACCTAAACTCACTTAGCATATGACCTACTCAAATGAGGTAGCTCTCATACAATGGGAAGAATAGAATCAAAGGCACTCTTTTCTAGGTCATGGCTAAGTAAGCACAAATAGTACTCTCATGTTTCCTTATCGTACCTAGCAATTGAATGTAACCCTTTTTATGATGTAGGCCAATACCTACGCTCTACCAAACTTAGACGAAATGATGCATATTGATTCGTGCACTCTTGAATCATTGATGCTTTGTCTCTCACCGCACAAGTATCCTCACTACAATGTTTTTGCTATTCTAGCCTAACCACTGATTCCATTTTATGGTTGAGCTTGGATATTGAAATCCATGAAAAGAAATAGGCAGAGACTGTGGAACTCATTGGGCCTAGTTTGATGTCCATTGATGAGCTCCAAAGATCCTATGATTATGATGAATGCTTAGACTTGCTAAATTTGGGTCGTAGTTCACTTGCCATAAAAATAAGCCGGAATAGGCTCAACTACTTCCTTGATTAAATAACTCTTAGCTACCACCCACTAATTGTGGATCTCACCTACCAATCCCTTGTATATAAACCACTCAATGAAAGCTACTCAAGTTGTAGAGCAAAGAGTAGGAGTTGGAGTAGATTCCATTGTATTCTTTGACACGGTATTGCTTTCACTTTCTCTAGTTTAATATTGCACTTTGTTTTCTAGCATGGTATTACAGCTCATCAAGCTCTTGATGGCCTAGCATTATCCATTATCCATGATCTCACCTACCAATCCCTTGTATATAAACCACTCAATGAAAGCTACTCAAGTAGTAGAGCAAAGAGTAGGAGTTGGAGTAGATTCCATTGTGAGTCTTTGACATGGTATTGCTTTCACTTTCTCTATTTTAATCTTGCACTTTGTTTTCCAGCATGGTATTAAAGCTCATCAAGCTCTTGCTGGCCTAGCATTATCCATGATCCACAACCTTTGAAACAACCCTAGGTTGATATGCTCTTGCATCATGTTGAGGTCATCTTTCTAGTATTTACGTCCCCATTACTCTTGATAGGCTTCTCATTGAAGAAGTACCAAATCTACATCTTGGCCTTCACTCATTTGAGTTTGCATCACAGTGTTAAGAGGTCTTCTTCATCATAAAGGGCATTTCCACATCGAGAACTTCAAGAACGATTTTCTTTCAAGCAACAAGGTCTCTACATCGACAAGAAGGTGCCGACATTCGCAACAAAGCTTACATCTCAAGGAGGTCTATTTCAAGGAGGATTTCTACATCGAGATCTCCGCACTTTCTACATCTGTCCGCCACTCAAACTGCACCTCTAGCACCACCCAGGTCATCTGCTGCACCATTCAACACAATATAACGTACTACGTCCAAACATCATCTTCTGCCTAGTCAATGCCAATTATAATAGCGCCTGAAACGCCGCCCTACTCCTGCATTGTCATCGTACCTTCTGTCTGACACGCTGCCCTGCTTCGTGACACTCACACTGCAGGTAGACAAAGCCAGCATAGCATCACTTATCTTCAACAGCAACAACGCTGTCTCTATGCTTATTTGCTGCCTCCTGCCAATATCCAGGCAGCCCCCCGTGTTTACCGCGGTAGCAGGATCCACAATGCTCGATAGCAAATTAGCCTTACAGGTTTGGTAATCTCGATCTTCTGATCTGGAGCCTGGGATCATGTTCTTATCCCTCAAATGTCTACATGTCTGTCCGCCCAAGCTTCCGCACATTGCTTACTCTGTCCATCTTTATCTCACTTCCATGAAAGCTCCTTTAGTAACCGACCTATTTCCCGTTGGGTCCCTTCTTATCAATCATATGTCAGCTCATCACATTCAAGTCATATATGAATCTCTTATTGTGGATATGTTTTCAAAAAGCTCCAAATCACTTTGTTTCTCCTCTTATTATGGAAGTTCAACCTTTACATAAGTCAATCCCACCAAATTCTGATTGATGAAGATTTCCATTAACATTTTACTTTGATCCCGGAGCATCTACCTCCATTTGAAATATCTCCAAAAGATTTTATCATTGATACGCTATCATTGGTATATTTGTAAAGAATCATCTACTTTGGTAGTGTGAAAGGGGGACTTTTCTTTGGTCATTGCTTAAATGTGTTCATCTATGACGTGAGCTATCTAGCTTCATCATCCATTGTACAACCCTCCAGTGGACCTAAATTGATCACTTTGTCATCCCTAATTTTCAATTGCAACTTCCAAGATACATTAAGGGTTATTCGCATACGATATTTAGTTATGGCTTTACTTACGTCTTTGTAAAGTTTACATGCAATGTAAATGTGTTGATGTGGAAAGTGTATAACAAGTGTATGATTTTGCATAAACACCATAATTTTTAAATATTGCAAGTTTGCAAGCGATAATATTCTATTGACAAAAAAAGTCCAAAAATTTATAGGTATTGGATATTATAACTTGTGGTGTTGGGATTTTTAGGGAGACTATACAATTTCTAAAATATGTGGAGCCACACACTTTCTGCTGGTAACAATATCCTCAGCTCGACTTCGAATTTTCCTGCCATCTAGTTTAAAATAGAAGCTAACAAGTGGATTCTCCATTAACATTGTAATTTCTTGGTGCATTATACTCAAGGGCCAATCATCCTCCATTTGCAACACTTGGGGCTTGTGGCCCTCACAAATGACAGTAACATCCATAGCTACACTTTCATGCATGTCTTGATCAAGGCACAACCATTTACCCTTGAGCATCCTCCATCTACGATACTTGAACACTAGGTATAAAGTCTGCCGTGTGACAAAGTACCTGTAATTGGAAAGGAAAGTTAGCTGATTCATTCCAAAGTAAGATAATAGTCAAGTAAGAGAGAAAATTTTACCTGAAAGCCATGTCCCTAGGTTGTGACTCGACACTCCACTATGTCGGGACTGTGAGTTATTTTTTATGTCCAAGTTTTGCCTAGAATCCTTCTTACATAATCTTTTGATACACTTTTTATGACGTGCGTGCTTTTGATATGTCTCAAACCCTTACATTTCTTTGAACATGTGTGCAAAAATTGCAATCGGTATGAACCAGCTTAGATGTACATTCTTTGAGCTAGTGCTTGGCTTCATAGAATTCAATATGTCTATTGAATTTTTTGTGCTACACATGTGCAAAATATCGCTACTACACAATGGCCATTCTATGCTATTGAGATTCGATATGTGCATAGACTCAAGGGTTCCATATTCTCAACTCCCCTTGGGCAATATGTACTTGGAGTCATAGAAAAAACTAAGGTCCTCTACGAGCTGCTTAACTGTACGCCCCTCAAAGAGCAATCTACCAATTTTGACGTGGTAACACTTAAAAGAACTAGTGAAACTCTCAACATTTTGCCATTCACAGCAATCCAAAGGGTATACTTCTGTAAATACGAGACAAGTTGTTACATAGGTATCATGAAATTTCTCATTCTCAATGAGTTGGAAATACTTACTGTTTGCAATGTTTCGTTGAAAGGACACAGTGGTGGGCACAATATGTATTTGTTTTTTCATGAATACATGTTGTACAAATGCCTCTGTTAATAAGGTGAGAATCAATATTCCTTTGACTGAGAGCTAAAATTTTACCATTCCAGTGCTTTGATACATTTGCAATTGCATATGCTTTCACCCTGAAAGCTCCCTTCATACTTGGACACATATGTACCCAAGACGAGCAATGATACATATCAGTGATCCAATTTCCTTCTTCATCTTTTCTGTTACATACTTCTATCGAGAGAATGCTTGTTCTTCTCTCAGGCATTATAACCTATGCATTAGATATAAAGAAGTATGTATTAACCCCTAAATAATAAGCATTTTAAGCTTGTCTAGTAATCACCAATATGCCATACAAATCAACATGGCATTAAGAGATGTTTACACTTTTGTAAACAGGCATAAACATCGATATCGAAACGCATGTGGATATATACATCGACACAAAGTATAGATTCAATTTCAAGGCATCACTTTAATCATACCATTTACATTAAATATAATGAAAAGAATAGCATAAGAATACTTATAGAATTTTGCCAAAATAAATTTTATTATAATGAAGAGGAGTCTGATTTGACTCAATACATTATATGAAATGTGGGTATTATAGAGTAGTTATTATAAGGATAGCAACCACATGGCATGAAATCTTAATAGGCACATTGGATTGACAACTGAGATATTCTAAGACTCAACACATTGTGTGTTATATGGATGATATGATACCAGATATTCATGGTTCATTGCCAATTGGCGTGGAGATCCAAATGAACACATAGTACCAATAAAGCATAGGATTTTTTAACCATCGAATTTCAGCATATTCATATCATCCAGCATAAAGGAATCACTCACCATGTACATCAAAATAGTCGATCGAGAATTATGTGCTTCACCTAGACCTTGTACAATATCTGCATGACATACAAAAAAACACCTACATGAATCCCTTTTAACAAAAATACTTGCATGAATCCCTTTTAGCAAAAAATATCTAGATAATTGCATGAATAGAAGTAATACAAAATAAGGTCAATTTACCTATAAGTTGATCTGCTGAAGATAAGATTGAATCGTTGCTAATCAAAACCCATTGCAAATGATGGACATAAGAAAACATCAATCCCATCAAACATAAAAGTCACTAATTAAATGAATAAGTTTGGGCACCACAAAATATGGCAGATTTACCTGTAAATTGAGCTACAGAATCTCTGCTTTACCTTGTGTTAAGTGTTGCAATAACAATTGAGCCTTAAGTTAGAACTAGCATCAAACCCTGTTGTAAAGATAGTAGAAAAGGGATAATGCAGAGAGGAAGAAAGAGAGAGTGCGTGAGTATGCGGGAGAAAGAAAGAAATGAGCACCTATCCAATCTTGCTCAAATTGATCTCTACAAAAGACAATAGCAAGAGTTAGTATTTACATGAAGGTATACTGAAAAAACAATAGAAAAGAGGAAACACAGAGAGAGAAAGAGAGAGGGAGAGAGAGATGAGCACTTATGCAATGTCACCCAAAATGATCTCTGCAATAAAACAACAACAAGGGTTAGAACTAACATTATGTTGTATTGAAAAGATATCAGCAAAAAAAAAACCAAACAGAGAGAGAGATTAACACCTTTGCCTCTTGCTCCAAATAAACTCTGCAAGAAAACAATAATTAGAACTAACATCAAATTCTATTGAAAACACAACATAAAAGAGAAACAACACATAGAGAGAGGGGGGAAAGAAAGGAGAGAGAGAGAGAGAGAGAGAGAGAGAGAGAGAGAGAGAGAGAGAGAGAGAGAGAGAGAGAGAGAGAGAGAGAGAGATGAGCACCTCTATCTCCTGCCCCAAACAACCTCTGCAATAAAACAATAATAACAGTAAGAAACGACATCAAACCCTATTGAAAAAATAGCAAACAAGAGAAAATGCAAAGAAAGATGGGCACGTGTGTTTTGCCCAAAGTCTGGAGCTGCATGGAGAAGAAAGTGTAGAGGTAAGCAGAACGCTCAAAACCCTAATTACTTTCAGCAGGGAGCTTCAAAGGAGATGAAAATTCACTAGTATAGAGAAGAGAGGGAAAGTGATATGTTGCTCAACTTTTGGGTCAAACTGATTTCGTGAGAGGGAAAAAAACCGAAATTGAAAATTCTCCAAAAAAAGGGGAAAAATATGAGGTGAGAGAAACTCAAATTTTGTGTACTATTCATTCTCCCTTTTTTTAAATTCCCCACTACCCCTTTTTTTAATAGAAAACCCAAGATTTGGAGAGAGAAGATTCACCCTCCATGGATGTCAACATCTAGCCTTCCTATTGGACAATCCAAAAGGCCCACATCTTAAACTATATTATTTTTAAGGGCCCATTTGTGAGTTCATTTTTTTCCTAATGTAAGTGGGGAAGTTATAAATAGCCAAATATCCCCAAAACTAGCAAACTAGCAATCTTGGTCAAAAAAATGGCCGACCAGCATTCAAAGCAGCATCTAATGAAAGTAAAAATGCTAGATGGACACAAAAAAATCCCGCAAAAAAAAGGACAATGTTTGACAGGTGAGGCAAACTTATGTATGCAAAAATTGCCCTAGAAATGGACACAAAATCCTGACTAGGAGGAGAAAATGTACTGAAAGGTAATAAATTGACTAATCTAGAATGAGCTACCTCCTCCATCAAAACAAGTGACAAACAAGTCAGAGCTCCTAAAGTCCTCCACACACACACACACACACACACACACACACACACACACACACACACACACACACACACACACACACACATCATCATCATCATCATCATCATCATCATCTCATACGAAGATACAATGGAATAATATTACATAACCCTCTATTGGTCATGGAGCCACTCTCCAAAGGGTATGTTTGATCCGAAGTGGCACTAGTATCACTACATTGTCCCTTCATAGTGAACTATTGTCTCATTGTCACTCCAAGTCTTCAACTCAAATCTTCAATTGCTACCTTTTTTACTTAAACTAGCTAAAAAGAGATTATATTCCCACTTTCCAAAGAATGAAAACATTCCCAAGCTATGAACCCATCATAAGAATCCATACATACACATATAGAAGGCTATAGAAGCATAATATAGAAGCTCCTAGAAACTACAGAAAGCAAATAGAAGGTAGTAAAACTATATGGTCGAAACAAAACCATACCAATCAATCAAAAAACATCCAAATACCATTTAAAGGATCTCTAATCATATACCAACCCATTCATCCACAACCATAAAGCCTCAAATAGAAGAAAAACAAAGCTCTATAGAGAGAAATGGAACATATCAACCAAATAGTCATCCAATATAATTCATTAGATTATAACAAATCAAATAAAAAAGAGGCCTATAAAATATATTCAAACCAAATCAACACTCTACAGATCACTCATAAGAGTATGGTACCACAAAGACATGCAACAAACAAGCAATTTAGCTCAAAGAAAATAATAAAAAATAGTAAAAATTTGAATTGTTTCAACACTCAACATATCCCCACACTTAGTCAAGGAGTGCCCTCATGACCTTGAAAAGAGGTAGAATTAGAAAAATGTCTTCAAGCTATTCATCCATCCATCCATCATTGGTCAATGCCAAATCAAACACCGCCAAATATAGGACCCCAATCACATTTAACACAATTTTAGTGAATTTGGGAATCTTTCAAGTCCCATTCTTCATTAATTAGAATATTGGGACTCGAAAAAGACATATTTAAGTCTTCCAAAGCTATCACGTGATACACCATTGGAAACCTTATGAAAAATGGAATCTATTGGGCTATTGAACAATCATTTTGGAGCAATTATGTGAGAGTTATAGCAAAGAGAAAGTTTTGACCGAGTCCTAAACTTATAGAAAATTCCCAAATTCACTAATAGTGTGTTATCTTCAAAAGAATCTAGGTTTGTGGTGAAAAAAAGGAAAGGAAAATACTAGGATCCATTAACTCGTTAACCATTAACAAAATGTAGCAAACCAAACTTATAAATGATATAAGAGTTTCAAGTCAACATATAGAACATCTCTTCAACTTTAACCACCATAACCAAGTTGATTAGTGATTGAATCTTTGACTTGCACAATGCTCCAAAATTTCCATACCTCTAAAGAGGATAACACACACATACAATGCATACATAAGAGATCAATGTACATACACAACAATTTGAATGGCATCCCAAACTAGGGAAAAAAGAGAGAATCACAACTATTATTATATCTCAAACATAAGATACAAACAAGAAAGCTCAACATAAATGTTCCTATTTAAAAGCTTAAGGGTTTCTAAACCTCTCTAAAGAGTGTACTTCAACTATAAAAGATTTAGGATGGTTTTGGAAAAACTACAAACAACACATCCTTTCCAAAAAATTAATATAATGGGAAGGGAATGATTGAGCATGAAAACATAAAACATCCAACTACTAATAAGGAGCAATATCTACAATGATATTCAAGTAGAGTTTTGGCATGTTCTTCTGATCACCATGGGAATGTCTATGCATAAAAGCTAAATACCAAGAAAAGTATGTTGTAAGGTGAATTGAGGGATCTATTGATTCACACTAAATCTTTGTGAACAATATAATTATGGAAAGCCTTCATTGGAGTATCCTAGCTCCACATAATAATTGGCCGATTAAATTGTGGACCTATCAATGAATCTTTTGGACTCTAGTGGCTTGATGATGGGGAACATTAGAATCAAACCTGTGATACTCATAATCAATTATAGAGTGTTGAGGGTTGAAATGATTTGGTTTTTTGGTTGATTTTTGTTGTTTTTTAGGACTAAATGGTTGATTCTTAATGAATTTTAAATGATATTTAGTTGTTTTGGAAGTGTTTGAGAGTGTTTTGGATGAGGTTGATTAGGTTTTGAAAGGTCATGGTAGTTTATAGTGGAGATATGATGTTCTAAAATGTTTTGTTTTGATATCCTATTAGTGTTTGGTTATGCATGTTTGAGTCTGTTGACCTTCTATTTTGCTAT